>NW_010972972.1:5739237-5740405 GCF_000737465.1 Haliaeetus leucocephalus | reverse complement strand
CCCCATCCCAGCGCACACATACTCTTTAAAAAAAAAAAAAATTAAAATTAATACATTTAATTCCCCCTTCCCTTGTATTTCTACCCACCGAGCGATGCCCCCCCCCCGAAGAAGGATGAAGCCAGCGGGTCGGACTTACCTGCGAGCCTCGGCGGAGCCGCGGGCAGGGCTGGGGGGCGAGGGGTGAAACCTGCCGGCCGGATCCTCGCCAAATTCAGGGGTCGGGCTGAGCTGGGAGAGAAAGCACAAAGCGGGAGGTTAGAGAGCTCGCCGCATGCACATGCCCACGACATCGGAGAGAGGGGGGGGTTGGGGGGGGGAGAGAGAAAAAAATGTTTGAAAAAGGAGAATAAATGGGGGAGAAAGGGGAGGGGACGGTGCGGGAGAGGGATGCAGGGATGCTCGGGGTCTGGGGTCGGTACATACAGAGCTGGCCGGTGCCGGAGCTGGTCAAGTGATTTTATTTTTAATAATAGTGGCAGGGTGCGTTGGAGCTGAGGTCTCTACCTCTCTCGGGGAGCTTTGCTGAGAAAGCGCCTCTCTGGCAACTTTTTGACGCAAACTCTCCAACCAATGGCAGGGAGAGAGTGATTGACACATCTAAGCCAGGGGGAAAATAATAAAAACACACAACAGGGGGAGGAAAAAACAGGCCGCTGCTGTACCGGGGGGACAATCAAGCGAGAAATAACAGCCACCGAAATGACACGAGAATATACATGAAAAGAACCTGCTCGGTTTAAAAATATACATTATGGAGCGGAGCGTATGAAGTCATTGTACAAATTAATGTGATGGACAGCAGCGATGGCGTTAGCGTATTGCCCGGGGAAGGAGAGGAAGGGGAGCAGCAAAAAGCTGGGGGGGTGTGTGTGTGTATAATAATACTAATAACAACAAAAGATATTAAAATATATAAGTAAATATGTGGGAAGGGGGAGATGCGGAGCCTGCCAGGAGCCCTTGGCTGAGCGGCGTGGAGCTGGGCAAGGGGAGACTCACGGGGGGAAATGGGAAACACCCCCCCCCCCCCACTCGGGACAGAGGGGAGTGGGGTGCCAGGGTCCCCCCAGCCCCGGGTCCCCCCCCCCGCACCCCCATTCCTCTTCCCAGGGGCCAAGTGTCTCCGGGGCGAGGGGAATTGAGTCACCTGGGTGGGGCGGGGGGG
>NW_010972972.1:5650599-5739216 GCF_000737465.1 Haliaeetus leucocephalus | reverse complement strand
TTTTTTTTTTTTTTTAATCCCCCTACATGGCAAGCGATGCTGAGCTGTCACCTTTGGCAGTAAAACTAACCAATCTGTTGCTCTTCACCGGTGACCAACTAAAATAAAATTCCTGAAGGTTTGGTCAGTTTGCCTCAAACAAATTATAAAATTTCTGTGCATGTTTATATATTTACTATTTAACAAAATTCAGAGGCTTTTATAAAGTCTCAATTTGCATGTGGATACTTTCCTAACTATAGTCTTCATACACTATTAAAATTACTTCATTTACACTTTCTTTTTAATCTTAAATGCTTTGGACAGCCAGAATATATCTTCTGTATAACAAAGCTTTCAGGGGGCATGGGGATGTGGTTTTTCATTGCATTGCAAATGATTTGGAGAATGGCTTGCTTTCGCTGACCACCGAAGAGAAACAAAATCTCCATTTCAGCAAGTATGTGCTATCTACACACAAAAAATCCTGCTCATTCCTGTTTCTTCATGCTTTTCTACTTCTTTATTGTTTTCTTGGTAATGGTGGCAAACACTTAGAGGGAAAGGTTTTTTTGGATATACAGCTATTTTCATCTGTGTCAACTTTAGTTCAAAAAAGTGAGCGAGCACTGAATAGAGTCTCAACAAATCCTGAGACTCCTGAATCCACTCTTTGCTTTCTACAGGGTGTTAGGATGTTTCTTCTAGGACGTTGCGTGCAGAGCTCAAACACGTTCACAGTGATTTGCAGTAAAGGTTGTTATAATCACTGCTCTGCAGGCTTTATTCTCGTGGTTAGTAGTATAATTAGAGATTACGGTTGTTGTATGCAGATCCAGGCTTCAGCCTTCCCAAATCCCAAAGGAGTTCTTGTGCCGAGTTTCATTTCATATCCTTTCTAGCCGGGATAGATGAGGATATGTTACATAGCTGTGTTTAACAGTGTTTTTTTTCCCTTTGTTCTTGTACTCCACCTCCTTTAACTTCCCGTTGTGCATGTTGGATTGTGCCCAGTACCTTGTTCTCTGTTTCATCAGACATGCCAACACTTGGCCCTGGAGCCAAACCCCGTGCTAGTCCCTGGTGAGCCAGCAGATGCCACAGTGTGGGAGGTTAAACTCTGATTCTTATTTTCCCCTTTTGCACTTACGTACGCTCCCATATAAAAAAAGGCACTGTTGACCTTGGCAGGCCAGATGAGGACAGCCCATAGATGGAATTCTTAGAACTGTTACCGAAATTACGCTGCTTGGAGTTACTAGAACAATTACTGCAGCATATAGCAAGCAGCACTTTCACTTCATCCTTGAAGAGCAGGCAGTGTTTAATGTTCAGAAACCAGCTATCTGCCATCCTTACGTTGTGCACACCTTTGCTTTTTGTGCCAGTACTTGTCATGACATAATTTGTTCAGCAAAGCTCTTGATACATTTTCTTTTAAAGAGCTAAAAAGAAGAAAACAACATCGATGCCTTGATACCACTGTATTTATTTAACCTATTATGGTAATGTAACGAGCTGAAGGAGTTAATATCCCATCACCTATCCAGTTGGCTGACTTTCTGATGTATGATGAAATGCATAATCTTGGGAGGGAATACTTTTTTTTTTTTCCAGTGTACATGCCACCAAAAAGTTAACCGTCATTTTGAATTTTAATGTCAACTGAAAAACGTATGCAGTGCCTATGCTGCGTACAACAAATATATTGTAAACACTATGTAATTTATTCAAAAAAGGAAGAGAGAATAACGTCTTTATGGATTTTGTGTTTTGTTTTGTATTTGCTGTATTTGCTACAATTACAAGAAACATTTGTACAGTAGAAGTACAGTATTGCAGAGTTAGAAATAAAGTTTGCAGTTGGTACGTTTACTGTGAACATGAAAATGGATGCTTTTAACTGTACAGGGATATAGCATCTTTTATTTGTAAAAGATTATGGCATCTTTCAACTATTAGGTTACTGGTTCATATTCAAGCCTGATTGTCATCTGATACCAGTAACCTGTGCGAAACAAACTGTGTTTTCAGTCCCTAAATGCACGTATTGCAGACTGCCTCTGACTGATCAATACCTTTGGGTGCTCCGGCAGACCGCTTTGTTGGTGAATTGGCAGGAAATTTTAGCCTTTTTTAGCTCCTACAGGTCATACAGCCAAATCAGACTGGAGGTGGTTTAGTATAAATGTGTTCTCTGTTGTTGCCAGGGTGTCTGCATTTCTGAGGACAAAAAAAAAAAAGGGCTCTTGGTATTCTTTTTGGTATTGAATCTCTTTTGTGTAGGATATACAACAAAACAAGATCTATATAGATATATATTTGCCTACCTTTTTTCATATGTATAATCAAGCTGTCTTGTCACCTTCTTACCTGCATTTATTCTTGGATTTGCTGTCTGTTACATACCTTCAGTATAATTGTGGCTGATGTATTTAGTCTTTGCTTATGCTGTCTTTCATTATAAGACTTCGTAGAAAGATGAGCTTTATTAAACAAACTGCTAAGTTTTCTGTGTCATTAATGCTGTTTTCCTTCTATGTGCCTACTTTGCAAACGATCCTATTCAAGGACTTTGAGCTGCCCACACACTGAAAATTAAAATGTTTTTTTTCTCCTCATGTTAGAAAACCAGGACCAGATGTTTTACGAACGAGTCTTTCTAGACATGATACACTAATTTCCATGATGTTTCGTGTGGCTGTCAGCTGAATGTCAGCTTTGGCTGCTGGGACATAGACCATGCACAGCAAAAAGCAGTTAGAAACTGGAGGGGGAAACCTTAAATTTGCTGTAATTTATAGTTGGTTGGTAATATATCAAAGCATTAGCTAGGCAGGACAGTGATTTTTTTGTTACCGCAACATCCATGAACGCATTTAAATAGCAAAGGATGCAAACTGCACTTGAATGAAAATGAGCAGAGAAAAAAATCATATGAATTACAACAATGTAGTCTAGAAATCGTAACATAAAAATTAATATAAGTCATAAAATGATGAAGCTTTGTGCTCTTCTACTCCAGGTCTAGAAGAAAGATGTTACAGAGCAGCGGTATGGAGACAGCTGGTTTAGGGAGCATGCACAGTGCCTTGTTGGTCTCTTTGTTGATTTATCAGCCTTTTAGTTTTCATGAGGAATACCAAATTCAGTCCCAAACTGAAAGGAATAAGTACAGGGAAGACGGCAAATGTGTAACAGTGTTGCCTTTGATTGAAGGACTTGCCTATTTTCACATGAGATAAAGTGTTTATTCAAAATTTAATCCAGGCACAGGGCCAAAGCACAGCTCATGTCAATGTTGCCCAAACTACATTTATAGAAACTTGTATTTTTCCAGTGTATTGACTTCAGGTTTTATTTAGACTTTTATAGCTAGTTTTTAGTAATCATTCTTTCTCTAAGGACTTTTTTTTTTTTTTGTAAACTGGAGCAAATCTATTGTGCAGAATATACCAGCTGGAAGGCTGATATTTTTTATTTATTTTTTCAAGTTTAAGTATTTCCACTGCAATTTCATTTCATAACTCGTGGTCACAGGTATGTTAATCTTTTAGTAGTATAAATTCTCAGTAAATGACTCTTTTTTCCATTCATGTATTTGCTATGCCTCTGAAAAGGCATCTTGAAAGTACATTAGTCACTGTTTCACAGCTTATGTAAAAAATAGATAAATGTCCATCAGTTGAGTTGGAGCTTCCAAAATCTTCTACAGTTCTGTTTAAAGTCCACAGGCCTGTGATTGAATGAAGAAGTACAGTTGAGTTAAGCAAAGATGTAATTTGGTGACAGCTCTTATTCTTTTGCTTCCCTGTATTTGCTTTGTTTGATGGCTGCTTTCTTGGTGTTACATGAGAATTGTATGTTGAATATTATTTAGTCGTCTTTTTTGTCCAGTTTCAATAATCGTAAGTAGTAAATAAACCACACTGAAGAATATTGATCAATTAATTTTTATTGTTATTTCTTCACTTATTTGATAGTATAATGCCATATTTAATTTGTTTTAATAGATTAATGCTGATGCAGAAAAGGAAGAAGGTGAAGAGTTTGAAGACAGCATGGATGTTTTTGATGACAGTAGTTCTAGTCCTTCTGGTACTCTAAGAAATTATCCTCTCACCTGCAAAGTTGTTTATTCATATAAGGTTTGTGATTTTTTTGTTTTTTTAATTTGATTAGCAAAATGAATTATGCAACAAACAAGTAATAGATGTAACTGTTCTGTGGGAGTCTGGGGTAGAATGTCAGCATTTGGCTCAATAATGGTGCACATTAAATGTATCTAACATCTAGTTCTGAAAAACTGCAGCAGTGTGAAATCCATGTCATTGTGAAACACATTTAAACTGCAGTTCAGCAGGGTACTGAAGTCTGTGCATGAATTGTAGACATGTCTCTGTCTGGCTTCAAGGAGACCAGTTGTGTGCCTGCCATTAGAAGACGTTCTGATTTTTGTTGCTGAGCCGGTGTGGCTATATTAGAAACGCCTTCTCAGTGTTAGGCATGCTTGTATGCTGTACGACAAAGCTCTTCTTTGTACTATAATGGTGAAACCACCATTCATGAGTCAAAGCTTTGCTGACAAACTGCATTCATGCTCTTTACTTCTGCTAGCGCTGCTAGGTCAGCTGTAAATCACACCACTGCGGTAGCTGAAGCCAGTGGCCGACGTAGTCTTAGAGTAGGGAGTAATTAGGGTTTCAAAAGTAAATAGGGTTTGACGTGCTGGGTGGTATTCAGGGTGCTTCCATCTATCCTCTTGAGTGAAAAAGGGTCTTGTGAATATCAGCAGGTATACAGAAGAACCCTTATTAATACATTTCAAAGTATGCTACATCATAAAATTTTCATTTTTTAAAAAATCATAAGTTTTAGTAAAAGTCTGGATGAGAATGTTCTTTACACTGCCTGTCCCATGCACCTGAAAACACTTTTATTTTCTAATCTTCCTGTTATATACTTCAGGCTTCTCAGCCAGATGAATTGACCATAGAGGAACATGAGGTATTGGAGGTTATTGAAGATGGAGATATGGAAGACTGGGTAAAGGTACCATTCTTCTGAGATTGTTTTCTTTTCACTATCACTTTTAGAAATAGAACTTGGAATGGGAGAAAGTATTTGGATTATTTTCATAGTAGTATGCAAAAGCAGAGCATCTTTTATGTCATTTACTTACAGGCACGAAATAAAGCGGGTCAAGTGGGTTATGTGCCAGAGAAGTACCTGCAGTTCCCGACATCCAGCAGTCTGCTGAGTATGCTACAGTCCCTTGCGGCACTGGATAGTCGATCACACACCTCAAATAACTCCACTGAGGCCGACTTAGTCTCAGGCAGCCTGAATGGAGACTCCAGTGGTAAATACCAATAAACAAATAAATAGTGTATTAAGCTTGTTCTCGAAAGCGTTCTGCATATCGAGTTTGGATGTTGCACATGAGAATTTCTGATATTTGACCTGTAACTGAGTACAACGGTTCTCAATAATTATCTATCTGATACCAAATCTGTGTAATGTACCTGCCTATTTCATAGAGTTGAGATTAGCTAAAATTAAGGAAAACTGAAATAATTTGACTCAGCAATTATAGGATTATAGAATCATTTAGGTTAGAAAAGACCTTTAAGATCATCGAGTCCAACCGTAAAAGTATGTATAGTACCTGTTATTTTTTTTAAGCTCATGCCAATTACACTGGTTTTTTTCCTCTTCCATTCTTCAGTCTGTTTTGTAAAAGCACTTTATGATTACGAGGGCCAGACAGATGATGAGCTGTCCTTCCCAGAAGGAGCGATCATCCGCATCTTGAACAAGGAAAATCAAGATGATGATGGCTTTTGGGAAGGAGAATTCAATGGACGCATTGGGGTGTTCCCATCAGTATTAGTTGAAGAGCTTACAGCCTCAGAAAACGGAGAGACTCAGTGGATTGGAGATATTCAGGTATGTAAAGAGTTGAGGTGCTAGCTTGCACATATGATATTACGTTGTGAGGGCAATTTTGCCAGGCTGCAAAGATCTGCTACTACTTTAGAGGGAAAAAAAAAATCAGAACCAATTTAAGGGGGGGGGGGGAACCCCAAATAACTCTGAGTGCTTACCTTTTAGTTTCTTACCCAGCCTAATAATTATCAGCTGATATATTTTGGCAAAACTGACAGATTTGTGAATAAAGGCAGGTATTTGGGTAGAAAGGAAATGAACCAAAGGAGAAAATTCACAGTCTACTTCCTGTAATTAATTTATGGCATAGACTGAGACATCAAACAGAACCTGGCAAAAAGAGAATTACAGGCTCTCTCAGCCCTAATTTAATGTTTTCATACTTAAATCTGTTCTGTATCCTCTCAATTTTTGAAGGGCAGAATACTGCCGAATATTGTATTACAGTAATTTTTGCAAAAACGTCCTCATTCCAGTATAGTTCTGTAATCCTTATATCATACTAGAAAATCAGACACATTCTCATGTGTAATCGTGGTGCTAGAAGGTGGACTTCTATGTTTCCTACAAAGTAATTTCTCCAGTATTTTTATTCTTTGATTTGAAAAGATCATGAAAATTTAACATTGAAATGATATATATGTAACTGAATTGGGATAAAACTCACTATCTTAATGCTTTTATGTAAATATAAGTGGCGAGGCACACTTGGCCAATTGACTTTTTTCAAATAACCGTCAAAAAGTCTGTCTAAATTATCTGGGAGAGGATGAAAATTTCTGCTCAGTGGCAACCTATGATTTAAAAAAAATATAATCACTGTTGGATGACTTGGCTTTCCTTCCCAAACGTACCAGACAGCACTTTTGACAGATAGTTTTTCTCCAGATGAAAGTTCCTAGCACCCTGATGTGTCACAGAACTTGCTGCACCTCGGTGTGTACATAAAAACTGTTGAGGAGTAAGGCTTTCTGCAGCCCCTGTCTTTTTTTAACACAGGTATCCCCAACTCCGAAGCCTAATAATGCCCTTCCACCGCTGCCACTGTATGACCAGCCTCCCACTAGTCCCTACCACAGTCCGGATAAAAGGGGTTCTCAGTACTTCCCCAGATCACCGTCAACTAACGGTAAGAAATTTTGTGATAACTAAATGTTTAATTTAGAATGTTCACATTTCAGTGGCGGGCGGGAAGCTTTTTTGCAACACAGAGTTAATTCAGCAATACTGAGTGGCTTGTTTGTGATGGGTTGTTGCTTACTCCTTCAGAAAACAGCTTCAGTTCAGAGTCCCCTGCATTCTCACAGCCTCCTCGAATTCCTCCGGAAACTTCATATGGCAAACTGCGACCTGTAAGTTAAAACCAAATGCTGCTGTTTTTATTGAAGCTACAAAGTCATAAGGCCAAGCCTAGGTAAATCAGGATAGATACATTCAAAGCAGGGTGGTGATAGAGCACCTGATGATTTGGCGCTCTGTGTTCTGCAAATCCAATTACTACGTATAAAAAAAAAAGCGGTATCTCAGATGAATGGCGCGGGGAAAGGTCTGTTTACTCTCCGCTTTGATAATACCATAGATGTGTCAAAAAGCTATAGAACGTGAGAGCTATTTGAGATTAAGTGAACACTAGAACAAAACAAAGCTGCACTTGTTTAAACAGTAAGTCACTTTGTTTAAAGATGACCTTGAATCTTATCCGTCCCCTATGCTTCATCTAACCTGCCCTCCTGTATCTGCCTTCATAGATGTAATACCTGCATGTCTCTGTGTGAGGCATATGAATCATGAAATCTAACCATGGGAGGCAATTACATCTATAATGATAGTAAAATAGATGTTAGTCAATAAACTTATACTGCCTTTTCAGGCACTGGGAGGTTTTTTCTGTTCTTGCCACATGTAATAACCCCTAAACAGAACTAAAAAAGAGGTGGTGAATAAATGCCAGAACAGTTTAATGATATGATTTGTACAACTGCTTCTTCTCCGCTGTGCTGGCAGACAAATCTGTTTGCCAGCAGTTTGACGAAATATGCAGTCCTTGGGACTGGGTTGCATTTAGTGTTACAGTTATTTCCAAACCCCTTGATATAAGAGTTTTGGATTAAAAGTTCTTGACAATAAGATCTATGTATTTGGTGATGTTTTTGCTGCCTAGAAAGAGGGATTTTGCCAGAAAAGGAAAGGAAGAATTTAATCACTTAGAACTTGCAAAATCCATCTCCTCAGATTAACTTTGAAATCAAGTTTTGGGGGTTTCAAAGTCCTAAACGAAATCATATTAAGATGTAACTTCTGTATTTTCCTGGCATTCTCAATGAATGAGGTTGCAGAAAAAGAGCATTTTTGGATATTCAGAAATTATATTCTGAATATTCCAGTAGTCAGTGAGTTAGCCTTATCCCTTGACATAGGCAAGGCAGAGGTAGTACTGCATCGTTGAGTATTTAAGTATTGAACAGAGAAGTTCCACATTGTCTTATTCCCATGTAAAACCACACTGATTCAGCTTTTCCATTTTGTAGATTTATGTTTTCTTCACGAGTTTCTTGCCATTTACTGTCTTTTCAAGATAATACTACAGTGTCAGGCCTTAATTGAAAGGATTTCTGTTAGCATTGCATTTTGAATACGCCTGGTTTGAAAATATCATGAAGTTTGTTATGGTATTGCTCCACAATTCATGTTTTCCATAGCAAGTCGCTCTGGTTTATTCTGAAATCATGTGATAAAAACCCTGCTTCATGAAATGCTGTTAGCGCTTAAGGTAATCTCTATCAGGAGCATGAATAACTTTACTGATGTGGCAGAGTGTAAAAATAGCATCAGATTCCAGCTGTATATTGTTCAGGTCAGTGATTGATTAAATACGAGTAAGCCACATAGATGCAACAAGGCGTTCTTGTAGTTTCCAGTCCACGTAAGTTCCAGGCAAGGGTGTCAGCAGATTTCAGCATTTGGTGTAAAGTCCAAAGTCTGTCCCAGGTTTACGTACTGGATTATCCACGGGTACAGGCAGAATAGATAAGTTATTTTACTCTGTGTGTTTGCCCCGTCATGACTGCTAGTCATCCTGGAGAAAAAATCACCTGAGAGTGGTGACAGGTTATAAGGAAGAGCCTTGATGGCTTAATTGGAGACTACTGGACCTGAATTCAGCTGGTTACTCATTGTAGTTCTGTTGATCTCAATATATTTGCATCATCTTGAGGTATGAGCCCAAAGTTGCAGTTTTAGTCTATACAAATTCTGAAATTTTGACAGTTTTCTGATAGTTACAGGCTGGTTCTGGCTGTTGCAGGTGCGAGCAGCTCCACCACCCCCTACACAGCATCATCGCCGGACAACAGAGAAGATAGAGGACGTGGAAATTACTCTGGTGTAATGATTGGACTAGTTAAGTAGTAGTGCTACAATCAAGACCAAACGCGGTATTTGGTCAATCTCGTTTTTAGGCACCTTTGCATGATGAAGACTTTTACTATAGAGCAAGAGATAGGGAGGATTTTATGTGACACTGACATGGTGGATTCCTTCCCACAGTCATGAATATTTTGTGCCTTTTTTTTGGTTTGATTTATATACATCATTCTTCCTCTCTTAGCACAAACCAAGACCGGCCAAACAGCGAGCAGAGGAATTGCCTTGGAGCAGGTTTCTCTCTTGGCTGAAGATGGTCAATTTTTGTACAGAGGCTGAGGAAAGAGCCTCATTCATGCAACTTAGTCATAGCATACTTCGATCACGTGCATTAGTACAGTATATTACTGTTGCCATAGGAATGTGTTAAAGATTGTCAATTCTTCAAGTAGCATTACTTGTCTGATTAGGTATTAATCAGATCTTGTGGAATGAAAAAGGGAACTGAAAAATAAGTATAAGGAGAGGCTGGCTCCTCTTTAATCCCCTTGCAGAAAGGAAGAAACCGGAAAATAATCTTATAGATAAGGAAAACTGATGCAGATCATATGGCGTTAATTACATTAATGCACACCTCTTCAATAATTAACAGTTAAACTGTTATGTTCTTTGTATTAATATTTATGCAGTACATTTAGTAATAGAGTATCTAATATGGAGGTGCTGAATTAGTAGTAACATCTTGTTCCATAGCATAAACCAACTGGTAGAAAAGTAAGTGAGATTTTGTCTAGATCTGGAAATTGAGCTTCATTTTTTTTCTTAGCAGATTTTGGGGGATTTTTTTTGGTTTTTTTTTTTAAAGTATTTGGGTCACTCTTATCCCAGTTATTGCCGTGTACTTTATTATCCAACATTAGCAGTGTATCTTTGTCATCAAAACATCTGGCTAGAGTTAGAAGTTACATTTAGAGTATTTACATGCATTATTTAGTTTTTGCATTGGATGGTCCTGTAGCATTTTCCCATGCGAAGCCCGTTAACTAGCCAAAGCCGGAGAGCCAGGAAAAGCTCTGGTTTCTGCGAAGCCTTCAGCCCGCCTTTGTGGCCAAGACTGTGGTCTCAAATTACTCTTAGGCAAGAAATAGAGAGTGAAGGAATTTCAAAACTAATTTTCAATCGGAGATCTCTGAAAAGGGAGATTTTTGTTGTTGTTGTTTCAAAGAAAAGGACAGAGGATATTCTGAGGTTTAACGTGGAGAGAAATGGTCAGAGGAAAGGGAAAAACTGGATGAAAACAGGTTTTTCTTTGTGTACTTAATAAATTATTTTCAGCAATCTCCGTCAGGTCAAAGTTTCAGTTAAAAGGCATCACAGGGTTGGTTTTTTTTGAGCTGTTATATGGGTTCTATTGAATGCGCTCTTATGTCGTCTTTTTTTTTTTTTCTAAGCCAGTAAGTTTTCTACTTTTAGTTTACTAACAAGGGCTATTTTTTGAGGCTGCATTTACAAAAAAAAAAAATAATCTAACAAGATTTTATCATAAACTTTGCACATACTTGTAAATCCCAACCCAAGCTGGGTCTCTGAGACATTTGTGTTTGCCAATCTCCTTTCCCAGTGGGATCTTTAACCAAGAGTGGGGCTGTTTGAAGAAAACAATTCATGGATCAGTTATGAAATTGGTGACTGTCCAATGAAGTCTTTTCCATATTTTTCATTCTTTTGCACCTCTTGTCCTGTTGATCTGTTTGAGGTCTTTTTATGTGTTTATCAAACTTATTCTTAAGTTTAAAAAAAAAAAGTTTTTAAAAAAGATTTAACTGTTTGCAAAAATTTTGAAAGCTTCACAATGCAGAAGAAAAGCAAGTATTGCCATAATGTTCATGTTCAATTTCTTTGGCCAGTTTTTCTGTGTCCTTCATACCTGGACTTTCAAAATTCAGAAAGTGTTATTTAAAGTCTCTTTAGTTGTATTTTAAAATATTTTCTGTAAGAGCTGCTAATTTTATTTAAAAAAAAAAAAAAGAAAAGTTGTAAAAATATGCCTCCTTTTTAACTATGATTTCTTCATACAGGGCATGTATTCGACGTATCATCGTGTACAGCGTCAGTACACTGAAAGCATAGGTGCAAATGCTTTCTTTATATTGGCTGTAAAAAGTTTGTATTTATTATGTATAAAAAGTTGAATAATAAAAAAGTGGAACTAAATCCATGATGTTATCTTGATATAGACACCGCTGCTATGCCTATGGCAAAATGTCGTTAGAAGATTTCGGCGTAGATCTGTGACTACAGGAGAACCTGGCATTTGGGGATAAAAATGTACATTTTCTTGGGTATCGTTTTTATGGTTTATGCTTTTACACAGAAATTTGAATCTCCTGCTCAGGAAAACACTTATGCCTGTACTTAAAGCGATCTTTAAATATCGCTTTAAGGTGGTATTTATATGAGGAACAAAACTATGCCAGAAATGAAGAGCCAGTAACAAAGCTCCAGTTATCAAAAGAATTGCTTAATAGCCTTTATGCAGTTAGGATAATTGCATAAAGAAAGCAAGGGAGAGTGATTGATAATAACTCTTCAGTGTGATTGTCCTTTAACAGGGTTGATTTGCCTAATTGTGTGAGGAGTATTTCCACTGCACCCCAAACCTCTCTAGCTTTAGGATCCCTGTTTGCTCTGGGTTTCCATGTTGTATTTTCTTACTGGCACTTGGAAGCCACCCTCTGGTGACCAGCTCCTCACTTGGCTAATTTCAGTTTCTCAAAGGCGAGTGCTTTTTACGTTAGGTGCTAAGTGATACGTGAGCTCTGCGTGCCGATTTCCTCCCGATTCTTGCTTTCAGCTGTTTGGAGTTGAGACTATTTTACCCTGTTTGAACACAGCTCGCTGCACGATCAGCCGCTGGGCATTGCCGCGGTGTTGGGTTAGATCTTTAATCTTTCATTTCCACTGTTCACACAGAACTGTTACACAGACTTTCATCAGTATGTTTTTTTCCCCTGAGCTCCTGCAGCCTCTTCCTTTGAGAAATCCCATCTTCCCCTGCTTTTTATACGCATTCACGGTGCTCCTCCAGAAATTATTGTCCTGGCTTGCTGCTTTGACCGCTTTGTCCTCTTAGCTTCTTGCTCGTTGCATGTCTTCTTTTCTCGCTGCATCACACACAAACGTCTTTGCTTGAGGTTCTTTTCACCGTCAGTATCGCTTATAAATGATGTTAATCCTTCAATCTACCAATGATGCCAGTTTTCATTTCTTCCATTTTTAACAGGCCGCCTTCATGCCTCTACTTTTTCTCCTTCCCCCTCCCTTAAAAGCTGTGCTGTGACAAAACAAACCAAGCAGATAATGCCCGTTCAGCAGGTGTGCTGTGATTGCATCATTCTTGCCATTAACATGAGCATAACTTATTTCCATGAAAATCTCTTCACCCTGAAGTGCTTTCCCAACTGAGTGGCGAGCCCCCGTTGCTGCCATTTGCCTGCAAGTGGGAGATGGCTGTGATTTTGATAGCACGCAGTGGCCATTTAGAGGCAAAAGTAAGGTGCTGAGGGAAAACAAAAGCTCCGTGGTTATATATTCTGCTTGGGATATTTAGAGAAAGCGGTATGGGGAACTTGCCCAGCGCAGAGGTTGAAATGTTGGTCTCTGGAAGCCGGCAGTGGGACCATCGCTGGCTCCGTTAGAGCCGGGGTTTCCTCTGATGGCTCTGGTTCCCAGATTGTCAAAAAGGATAACGAGACTGAGATTCGACAGAAGTGGAGGGGGTAAATGATGTAATGTACCTCACAACAAATTCATTGTGCTGGGCTTTCTTTTTGTTTCATTCATGGCAATATTAAAACAAACCCAGGCACGTGGGTGAGTTCTCTTTCCATATAGCACAAGCATCTCTCACTGTCAGTAATTAAAAAGGAGAACAAAACCCCCACCTTCTTCTCCAAATAAAGGATCTTTTGCTTCTCCGCCTGTAAGGTGGAGGACTGGCTGCTCTGCAACTTGCACTTTTTTCCTGCTTGCTCTTCCAGCAAGGTCCCTGTAATTAATAACCTGTAAATCTCAGCACAGCAGAGGCAGGAGGAGCAGGAAATCTGCCTTAATCAGCCTTTCCTTCCCTTCAGTCTCCCAGGAAGCTTGGGAGGGAAGATGCTGCTGCCATGGGAAGAGTCCTGTCTCCCCACATTTTCTCCGTTTGCAGATCTGCTGCCCTATGTATAAATGATGGGAGGGAGTACGCTTCCCCCTTCTAGCCTACATCTGGCCGGCTCTTTTCAAGAGGTGAGCCTGGGGATACTGAGACTTCAGTTCAAGGCGCAGGGGGAGGTTGGAGAAAGCGAGGGATAAAAGGGAAGAAAACTTAACTGAAGTCAGGGATGCAGCGAATGAGCCAATAAAAAATGCAGCTAGGAAAATGCTGACGTGCTTACTATACCAAGTAGTTTCCTCCTCCAGGCATTACCCAGGAGGATTGAGGATTACCGATCTCAGGAGGGATCACTATAGCAAGTGAGCCTCTGCATTGCAGGTCATTTCATCCAGAAAATAAAAGCACTGCAGTGATACTAGGGCTGGACTGGAGAAGGTAAGAAATCTCTGTGGTTAGTGGAGTTGAACACCAGACGTGCAGTGAATAACCACCCCTCTGTTGGCAGCAAGGAGAGGAGAATGATAACGGGTTTGCTTAAGTACAAGCGCAGTCGCTCACCATTTCAACACAGCAGCGTTTGTGTGCGGAGTCTGGGTACAATCATATTTCAGCTGTACTTTCTTACACAAGCTGAAGAAAAACTGCAGGCAGCAGAGGCAGCGTGTCGCCAGGCTGTCGTTTACCATGCTGGAATGTGTTCTATGTCCCGAGGGAAAACTCAGCCCTCCCCCCCTCAAAAATACACCCTGGAATTATTTTTATCTGTAGTAGACCATGATTTAGTTTATATCACATACAGCAGACCCAGCGGCGGATAAAATTGAGATGGGCTGAGTGAAAGAAGTATTTCCTAGTAAATTATTAAAACTATTTCTTGTATACAGCCATCACCAAGTTTTCTGTCTAAGTATATGGAGCTGCTTTGTTTGAAAGCTGATGAGATTGTTGTCTGGAAAAGGATCACAGAATCACAGCCTGGTTGAGGTCAGAAGGGACTTCTGGAGGTTGTCTGGTCCAACCCCCCATGCTCAAGCAGGGCCACCCAGAGCCGGTTGCCCAGGACCGTGCCCAGATGACTTTTGAATATCTCCAAGGATGGAGACTCCACAACCTCCCTGGGCAACCTGTGCCAGTGCTCGGTCACCCTCACAGTGAAAAAGTGTTTCCTGATGTTCAGAGGGACCCTCCTGTGTTTCGGTTTGTGCCCATGTCCTGGTCCTGGCACTGGGCACCGCTGAGAAGAGCCTGGCTCCGTCCTGTTCACATCCTCCCTTTGGGTATTTGTATACATTGATGAGATTCCCTGGAGCCTTCTCTTCTCCGGGCTGAAAACGCCTTTCTCTGTACTTCTCTGCATGCGCTCCCTGCAAAGAAGAACTTTTAAATCAGCCAGAAACCTTTCAGAAAGTAAGTGCTGTGGACTTGGTGTTGTCTGTGGATCCCAGTTTGCTGCTTCAGCTGGTCTGGAGTCTCCGAGGTCCGACACAGAGAAACTCTGCGTTGAACAGTGTGTTAGGTTGGGTGCTGTGCAGTTGCCACAAAGACTCAGAAATGGGATTACAGGATCGAGGCTTCAAATTGTACCTCCTTAACGGTCCACAAAACAAAATGTTCTGACATGGCCTTGTTTCTGTTCCCAAAAACACTTTGGAAAAAAACACATACTATAGAGACTGGCTGCTTTGTACATTGGAAATGGCTTGTGGAGGCTTTCAGATCCCGAGTCTGGACCACATCACCAGTGAATGAGGCATGTTGCGGTGTCTGCCAGATCAGTTTGCAGCCCCATCTTGTTCCTTTTCTTCCCCGTTTCAAGTTTGCTCCCTGCAATCAATTTTCCAGCCTATCGGCCTATCGCGAATGTGTTAAGCAGCGGTTCTTCCGCCACTTTGTTTAAAACCCTCTTTTGCTGTCTTCTGAATTTCACAGCCGGTATCTGAAGGGGACACGGTGGAGGAAGCAGGCCTGGCAATCTCCATCCAGCTCTATTGAGCAGGCATCGCCTCTCACGAAAACCGTCCCTGCTACTTGACAGCCTGGGCGGTGGCCAAGGATTAAATGCAACTTAGAGAAAGCTTTGGGTTCTCTTACATCATTTCACCCAACAAAAACGTAACCACATGAATGTCTTTTAAATGTTCTCCCGAGTCATCCAGTATTTGCTGTGAAGAACAGGAGACATGGGTAAGCTTGCCTTTTTATTCCACTCCCAAATTTTTACCTTTTTTTAATGGAGTGGGTTTTGGTTTAGATTTTTCATTTCTAATGCAGATTCAAGAGCAGTTGCTGTGAGGTGTGCTTCTGCTCTGGTGTAATTAGTTTTCTCTACTGTAATTGCTTCTCCTTTTTCCATTGTTTATTGAAAGACAAATGAATTTCCAGGTCTAGTTGCATTGGGAATGCTGACAGCAGCTTTTTAAAATCCCACAGCACAGCTATTTGTCTTTTTTACTGAGCTGAATCCTGCAGAGTGGGCCAAATTTGGCTTCACCTCTGTGTCCCGGGCAAATTACTGCACTAATTAATTTCTCTAAGACTGGGACCTCCTTCCTGTTTAACATTAGGGGAGTGATGAAGTGAGGGCACCGTCTGCAGGCATCAAGTGTGGATAGAAAACAGCAACAACTTGCTGAGTAAACTTGCATGAAGAGACGTGAGAGGCTGATCATTTAGAAGTAAGCTTACAGGATTTTTAAAAAATACATACTCCATTATTAATTTCTCATCCTCCTTCATAAGAATATCTTGGTTTCTGAGAAGTGAGGTATGATCCATTGCATTGTGTGGTTTTCTGTTTATGCTCCCTTGGTTTATTGCTGCAGGCATTGCTGTGGAGTGAGCAGAGTTTATTTTAGAACGGAAGAATTGGCATTTTTCTCAGGAATGAGGTGACAAACTATTGCTGCTCCTTAAAAAGGAGAAAGGGGTGCTCCGTATGGCAGCAAGAGAAGAGACAAAGAGGGGACTGTGGCTGAAGAACGTGCGTGGTTACTGAGAACATCAGTAACGGTGGGAGACAGCAAACCGAGTGGCAGAGAAGGGCTGCTCGGCAGCACCCAATCAGCCAACGCGTTCGGATGCCAGAAGAGAAAGACTTCGCAGAGGGAAGCTCCTTCGGGCAGAGCTTTGGAAGAAAGAGGGAAGCAGTGAGTGCTTGGACTTCCCAGGAACTTCAGTGAAAGGATCTGAGCACTCCTCTTGGGGGGCATGAGCCAGCAGAGCTGAGACTAAGCCAGATAATAATCACTTGTTAAGACGTGAAAGCGGCAGGAGGCTTTCTGAGGCCACGGTTCAGTGATAGAGTAAATCCAGCTTTAGGACACCTTGTGCTAATCCAAGAATGCCATGGCCCCATAAGATGGAGCGCTGGTCCAGATAAACTCCCTCTGCCAGCTCAGATGTGTCCAAAAGGCTTCAATAACTTAAGTTCTGTAGCAGCAGGCTGGGTTTTATCTGTCTATGTCGCTCTAATATGTCAAATCAGGTTTTGCACGTCCTCTTGCAGGCAGCGCGGCGAGGGAAAGCTGGCGTGAGTTCTGTGCTGTGGGTTGTAGCTGGTTCAGCAGAGACGAACTGGTGCCGGGGCTGGTTCCGCTTTGTCTTGGCGGACACTGGGACGGGTCTTGTTTCTGAAACGAAAAAGCAAACTGGGAAAAACATTAAATTTTTTTCTAATGAAGCAGATTTCGTTAGGAAATGCTGGTTTGGCAAAACCTTTTAAAGATTTGTAGCAGTAAATAAACAGAACACTTCACTGCTTCAGTCAGTTGTGTGGAAACTTGGGAGAGGACCACCCCAAAGCCTGGTGAGCGTTGCTGAAAAGCTTTGTCTCCTTGTGGATCTGAGGCTCACGAACCCCCGAGTCCCTGCCCACGCTCCAGTCCCCTTGGGGTCTCCCGGGTTTCCATTGAAGACAGGCCTCCCTACCAGGGTCAAGGAACATTGCAGCTGCAGACTGCCTGTGGGGAGCTGGAAGCCGATGAACAACACGTAGAGACAAGGACCGGCCGTGTACAGAGCCAAGAAGCTCTCAGTGCCTCGTGGGGCTTCCCTGCCAGTAACGGGGACCCTCTTTTGGGTCATGGCATCTGGGATTCACGGAATCTGCCTCCAGTTTTTCCAAAACAGGTGGGGTTTTTTTGCCAGAGTTTTGACAGAAATTTCATTCCAAGTCTTAAACTTCATAAATATCTATTTTTGACACGTTAGTTAAACTTCTGAGCAGAACAGACGTGCCACGTTTTGAGCATCCCCCTGGCAGTGAGCCTGCACAGGTCTGAAGTGGAAGCCCACTGCAATGCAGGACACAGCCCCAGGAGCTGCATGGTTGTAAGATTGAAAGAGGGAGTGCTGAATTCTTCGCTCGGAGTGACATTTGAGGGATTGCAGCAGAGGAGAGAGGTGGCTGGAACCGAGAGGTGCGTCGGTAAATCCGCTGTTGTGATCTCCTTTATCCCAGCTCTCATCTCTTGAACGTCTCGTACTAGTTGGCTTTTGATTGCCGTTGCCTTCACGAGGCCAAGTCTCCCTGCACCGTAAATCAGCGTAGCTTCCCTCGACCGGTGTTGCCGCATCCCGGCTCTTGCAGTAGAGAGCCACGCTGGGTATGAGAAGGCTACATGCCAGGCAGTTAATGTTCCTGGAAAGGAAACCCGCATCACAGCCGATTCTCAGGCTACCGCAAATTGTTGTCGAGGTCAGTGCAAATTGTTACCCAAGGACACTGGCAGAGTGTGATTGTTCTCGGATAACAAGGGGGATCTCATGTTAATTCAGCTGGCAGAGCTGTTACCACTAATAGCGGGGAACTGCTGCCGCTGCTTTCGAAATTATCCATCTGAGCTAATCCGAGGATGAGGAGACGATTTATTGATTTGAAGTCCTAGCCAGACATAGATAGAGATAATTCTAGGATGTTAGGGGTATTATTCCCACAGAAAAGCAAGCTTGGTAAATACTTTTCATTTATTTATTAGCCCCTGCAAAACAGTTGTGTTGTATTGCAGATTGAATGTTTTATTTAGAGATGTGAATAGCTGAGATACTGAAAATAAGAGCTTTCTGGATGGCAGTCATTTGATATTTTTGCTGAAACTGCTTGTTTCCTAAAGCAAATAGCCACTCAAACCACTAACACTGGTTCGAGCTCACCCTTTCTTTAAAGCTATTTTTAAAAGATAAAAAAAAAAAAAAAAGGTGTTAAGTTTGCAGCTCTGCTTTTGCATTCTGGTCAGGTGTCTTTTCGCTCTTCATGGGTCTCTTGCAAGCTGGCTTCTGAGGACTCGGGTTAATGTCCTAGAAAATAACCTTGTGCTTAGACTAACAGCCATTTTATCCCTGCTGCTCTCTTGCTGTCTCTTGGGGGTGGAGAACTGCCTGCGGGAGCAGGGCAAAGCGAGAACCAGGTTATTGCCAGGCTGCTCATCAACAGCTCCGGTTCTGCTGCCGCACCGTCGGTCCCGAGCCTGAAGCGTTCCTGGCTGACCCGGGGTTTTCACCGAGCTGGGCAGGCTGGCAAACCATGAGTTAGAGAGATCAGATGTACATATTGTGAAGGACGAGCTCGGACCCCGAGCCTCAGCTGGCGATGGGACCTCAGAGAGCGTTCTGCCCCATTAGTAGTCAGTCTGTCCTCTTGCCAGCGGCCGTTAGAAGGAACCGCAGGATGGAGGTCAGCCAGCGCTGGATCAGAAAGCCTCCCCGAGGAGCCCTCGTGTGGGATTACAAGTAAGGATGCCGCCTCTTTGATGCCTTCATCTTCGTTCTCTGCATTGCAAAGTAGTTTTGCTTCCCCTAGCCCAAACAGGGAGGCGACGCAGCTGAAATCTTTTGAGGCGCAGCTCTAGGACCAAAGGTCTGGGCGTCGAGACCTGCCCTTCCACTGACTCCTGCTGCAGCCCTACCAAGTCACTTCACCGGTACTTACCTCCAGTTCTCTTAAAATGTTTTGAAGGTGCCATCCTCCCAGATGGACGGCTCCATGCAGGAGTGCAGTGTCTCGGAGACAGAGCAAACGTTGCTGATTTCTGGCCCTTTTTAGCCTTGAGTGTTATTGCTCCCCACCTGGATTCTTTCACCTTCAGTTTTGCTTTCATTCACCCTATCGCAGTCAGGCTGGGATGAGCACTGCTCCTCTCTCATTCCCCCGAGTAGGGAAAATCCCACATTCTCCAAATCCCCAGACTCCCATAAAAACCCCCAAAATCTCTTATCGCTTTGCAGCATAACAGATTTCACGTTCTTAAGCGGCATGTCCTCTGGAAGGTGGCTGCATGCCTGCTCCAGAGATGAGGGCAGCATTGAGTGTAGGTGTTACATGTTTATAGAGAGACCGAACTGGCAGTTAAATTGAGTACGGCCAACTTAATGCCCCCCAGCCTCAGTGTCTGCTGTTTGATGGCCTCGTTATACACAGGCTGTTGATACGGCTGTAGTTTTATTCAGGGCGTCATCACTCAACCGTAATAGTGTGAAAATAAGGAATGTTTTTCTGAGTCTGTGGCCAGCGAGGACTTCACAAACGTGAGTGCAGTGCGGTGCCGATCTGCAGCCCTGGCCCGGCGGCTGCTGTAGAAGCTGCTGGCAGCGTTTGGCTGCCCGTGGAGGGCTGCAAGCTGCACCGGAGGAGATAAAAAGAGG
The DNA here is from genome assembly GCF_000737465.1 of Haliaeetus leucocephalus. Classification (NCBI taxonomy): domain Eukaryota; kingdom Metazoa; phylum Chordata; class Aves; order Accipitriformes; family Accipitridae; genus Haliaeetus; species Haliaeetus leucocephalus. The sequence continues at coordinate 5,719,127 of NW_010972972.1, read as the reverse complement.
GAATGTTTGGAACAGGCCCTATAGCACCTATAGCAGCGCTGCCGGGTCCACAGCGACTGATCGTGGCCACAGCTGGGGTTGCGTGAATGTCACCAAGGGGCGGCTATGCAGGAGGAAGCCTATGGATCCAGCGCTCCGCAGAGCTGTGCCAACTGCTCTGCTTTGCGCTAAAAAGAGAAAAAAGAAAAAAGAAAAAAAAAGAGGCCAGTTGAACCATTCAGAACCTGATACCGGGGCTCCCACCTGACACCTGCGGTAGCAATGGGGTTCAGGGCTCGGTGTGCGCGTTGGCTCGGACACCCCCGAGCCGCCCGCCGGTGCCACGCACCGAGCCCAGAACCGGGGCGGGCTCGTGATCATCCCCAAATGACGCAGCGCCGGCGTGGGATGTCAGCGGGCGTCCTGCGATTCTCCCATTGGAGCTGGGGCCAGTGCTGACATTTTCCATTACCAGAAGCATGGGCGGGGGAAGGTGTTTTAAGTGTATTTATAAACCTGTGCTCTTAATGCGCTGTTGTTTCCCAAACTTTGGGTGAAGAACGGCAGAGACAGGGATTCGTGTTGGGCCATATGGCTACTGGTGGTTAGGAACAACAGGAGCACGACTCCTGTTTGGGAGAAAAGGGGAGTAATACGGGCTGAGCTGATTGCAGTCGGTGACGGGGTGCACGTGGGGAGGCGTGGGGAACGAAGCACCGGTGCGGTGGACGAGGCACCTGTGTCCTCTCCTCCACTGAACCGCTGCAGCTCCGTGTGCGCTCTTCTCTTGCCTGTCCCCTTTCACAACTGTAAAATAAGTGACATTTCCATCGCAGGGGGGTACACGTGCACTAGGTAGGTGTGGAAAACACATGCCGCTCTCTGAGCCCAGGGCAGAGAGACCTGCGTGCCTGCAAGCACATCACAGCCAGACATTCTCCTCCACTCGCGTGCAAGAGGGAAAGCGTTTGTGTGCAACGCTCAGAGATCCCACCACGATGTTTGAGCCTCTGGACTGTTAGGAATGCTTGCTGGCAGGAGGAAAAGCTCCTCTGCAGTTAAGTCTCCGGTGTGGCACGACATCTTTGTGAAAAATATAAAAGGGGTGTGATTTTTCTGGCGCTGTATTTCTCCTGCTGTAATTACTGCTTTTAATCATCTCATTACCTAGCAGAGAAAGGAGCATAAGGCTGTAGGTAGCAGCGCAGTGGGGACAAGGCACATCGAGGTTTCAGGCTGTGTTTTTTCACTCTGTGCTTTGGGGCATTAGTATTACTTCCCTCGAGGACCAGCTTCCCAGCAGAAAATCAAAAGCTGCATGAAGAGGTAGCCCGAGAAACACAGCAGCAGCAGGGAAGAGCCCTCATCGTCTCGACGCTGCCACGGCTGAGATTGCCATCAGCTCGGGAGGTTTTGTCCAGACGAGCTAATGAGGCATGAACATCCCTGAGCGCTCCAGACCACGCTGCCGAGAGCAGGCACCACGTGCTGCCGTGGATTAGGGCAAAAAGCGGTGGCAGGAACCAAGGAGTCTAAAACTTGGTACCACGGCACTTTACCACTCTCCACTTTTTTCAGTCTAAAGCAGCAAAAATGCCTCCTGTGGGATCCATGCTGGCTGGGGGCGTAGCATACCTGTGCTGTTCCGTGCATGCTGGCCAGAGGAGCAAAAGCAAACCCTTCTCCCTTGATTTCTCCCCATTTTGTCCTCATATTGAGTGCATGCTCCGTGTATGCACACCCACATCCATCTCAACAGAGTCCTGGGCTCTCCACGTCCTCCTGTGTCATGTAACCACAGCAAGCAGTTAAACCATGAGCTGCCATTTCAGGGAGTGCACGGAAGAGCAGGTAACAGCCTTATCTCAGTGCCTCTGATACAGATGCACCCATAAATCATCGTAAAATGCAGCATGCAGGGGAGAGCAGCCACTTCCTGCCCTCTGCTTATTTCCTGGAGCTTGAAAGCTGATTAAGAACCACTTACTTAAGCTGATGGGTTTCAAGTGATACTACCAGGGCAAACTGCTCTCTTCAAAATGCCCATTAAAGTTTCAATTTACGTACCTCACACAGAGCCGTAAGGCCAGGGTGTGAGCTGCTGGAATGACCTCTGTTAGCAGCCAGTCGGTTCATTAAATAGTAAAGAGCCGAACAATTTCTAGCTAAATAGCACGCTGAGTGTCCTTATTTCATTTCCTGTTTTTAAAGGAAGTATAAATTATTTACTAATGTGCTTAAAGTCCTTTAAGTGAATCCAGGCAGCGAAGCAAAATCTTGTTTACCAGGGCAGATGCCCAAAGGAAAGTGTCAGAGTGATGGACCCATTTGTGAACAGCCATTAAAAAGCTGCCAACAATTTATCAGATTTAATGGAGGTAATGGGCCAGGATTATAGTCGAGTCAGGCTGGTGGGTAGGACTTCTGCGCTTCGGTAATGGTTTGGTGATTGCTGCAATTTGTGGATTAAGTCCAGAGAACTTCTGGTGCAAAACTTCTAAGTTTGCCCATTTGTAAGTTCAGGGGTGTTGATTTTCAAGCCTCCTCATTCAAAAGCTTTAACCACGTTCTCACACGTGTGAAGTCTCCTCCTGGAGATTCACGCACACTTTTCCAGAGCCGCATTTCGCTAGACCACAGTTACTCGTCCTTGGCATAGACCTGAGCAGTTTTCTGCCCCAGTTTCAATCCTGGCCTTGGATTCTTTTAGCCAGCTGCAGGGAAAGAGACAGGACTGGGGCAGCTGAATGCTGTCTCTGCCTGGAAACACGGTGCCCTTTCCCCTCTGTGTCCTGCAGGATCACGCCACCTTCCACTGCTGCCGGAAGGTTTGCTGGACTTATTCCCCCATGTTCTTGCCAAGCCAAGAAACAGTAAATCCTCCTGCATATGAAATGTTTACAAAATTTAGCCTGTGAACACGGCCCTGACTCCGGCTCCTCTCGGCCGTGTTTCCACTCCATCTCGCCCTGCTCCGACGGCTTCCTCGGGCTGCTCCATGTGGGAAGAGGCTCAACGGAGCAAGGCTTGGGCTCCCCATAAGGCAACCAGCTCCACGGGGGCAGGACACGTTTCTCAGGAGCTTTTCCAGAGCTGCCAGAGAGTTGTGAGTAACTTGGTGAGGGGATTTATAACAGACATGGCAATTCAACTCCAACAGTAGCAGCTGCTCCAACTGCAGCAATAAACTATAATACTGTGGCTGTTGCAATAAAACTCCCGTCTGAGTCAGACTTTACAAATGCTTTACAACTGGTGCTTGCAATTCATCATATCTCTACTTGAATTACTTTCCAGCACCAGTATCCATTCATTTAATGCAAACTATCTCATCTTGTCCATCTCTACCCTGGGTTTCATTTTCCACAGCCACTTGCTGGGAAAATTCATTAACTCTGTGGTGCGTCTGATGAAATTGCTGGTTGTAGGGATGGCGATTTGGATGTTTTTCTTTTCTAGGCCTCTGGCTCCTGTACAAAAAGGTGGTGCAATGTAGGCTTAACTTGGTGCATTGACCTTGGTCTTGTTTCTTGGTGTCACAGCAGGGCTCGGGAGCTTTGGATGGGGGTTAGGCTCTCGGGAGCGTGGGACAGGCAGCCTGTTCCTCTGAGGATGGTGATGGTGCAGTTTGGGGACCCCTCACAGGCCGTGTGAAGACAGCAGCATCCTACAGACACAAAGTTGGGTAGCTGCATCAAGCTCTTGGGTCTTGTGTCCTGCCCTGGCACCCAGCTCTTGCCCAGGCTGGGCAGAACTGACGGAAACAAGTCTGAATGATGTGTCTGAACAGATATTCATCCAAGTAGGTATTTCGGGTTGCTCGGCACCCTCCATTTGGGAGGTGAAGAGAGCTTCTGCCCTTGGCTTCTTGTGTATGTCATCCTGGTCCCCTCCTCTGGTCCTGGCAGCACTGGGCTGCCGTGATGCAGCTCCTGGCCCGCAGCGGGGCCTCGGCTTTGGCTGAGGTTTCTGCTCCGTCCTCCATTTCCCATAGCAGACGTTCTCCCCTGGGACCACCCCATTACAGGAGAGCTTCCTTGCCACTGAGAAATGTGGTTGGGAGCTGACTGGCGTAAATGCCTTTTTTTTTTTTTTTTTTCCTTCTTTATATGATTTAGTTATTCCTGTAATAGTAATCATCAGATTTCTTGCTGCTGGGGGCAGCTCTTTTCTTGCAGGGGCCATGTCGGTCTTCCACAGCTCCTCCTTGCCGTTCCCCAGGTGACTGGGGTCTGGTGAGCCCCGTACTGGTCCTCGGTCCAGGAGTCTCTGCCCCAACAGCATGGGGTTGTAGTACACCGTCCTGCTGGGGAACAGCCGGCCCTGGGGAGCCCGTCTGTTAGAGACAAATCTATTGGCCTCAGTCAGTAGATTTATATCCAGACAAATCCCTCCGAGCAGCCACCCTTTCCTTTAGGACCAGCTCCATCTCCTGCTGCCCACAGCTGCAAGGAGAAAAGCTCATCTGCTATGAAAGGGGTGATTTTAGAGGCAGGAGCGACATCCCTCCAACACCCCAAAAAGCTTTTTTGGGGAAGGTGGTGCGTCCTCAGAGCCAGAGCCCAGAAGAGAGCACGTAGTGAGGACTTGCTCTCGAGGGGCTCTTTCGGGGTCTGCCGTGAATGGAGACAAGGTCTCTGCTGAGGCTGTCGAAGTCCCCCCGTAGCATGGCCCCAAGGACTGTGCCACGGCTTGTTTTTGCAGGGAGAGAAATCAGAAGAAACTGGCTCCTGCAAGGGAGGTTTCTGAACTCCTCGGGCATATTCAGAGAGGTGACGGGCCCTGTCCCGTCCTGGATGGGGACCCAGCTCGTAACCCGAAATCCTGCAGGTGTCGGAGCTTGAGGGACCACAGGGCGGAGGTTTTACCTCACCTCCCTCCCTCTCATGAAATTCAGTTTGCATCTCGCTCTGTGAGCGCAGGTGGAAGAGGCTGGATCTGGCCGAGGCTGCCCCGTGTCTCTGGGGAATGGCTGCCTCGGCCACAGCAGGAAGGGACAGGCCCCGTGTTTCTGCCCGTATCAATTTGTCCGGGTGCGATTTTGATGACCCCCAGGCTGTTCCCTGATGCTTTCTTCCTTTGCAGAGCCAGCACGGTCCTTGCGTGCCTGCAGGATCTCTCTGCAAGCACTAGCATTTTATTGCCACGTGAAAGCAGCAGCAGCAGCAATGGCAGTCGGGGACCTTCCCAGGCAGGACTTTTGCTCCCAGTGCCACCTTTCGCTATCGCCCGGAGAAAGCAGGGGGTATCCCAAAATCCAGCATGCCTGCAAGCCGGAAAAGCTGCTGGCTGTCCTGGCCCCTTCACTGCAAAGGGCTGCCAGCCCCTCCTGGATGCTCTGAACAGGAGCCAGGTTCCTGGGGAGAAAACGCAGGGATGCCGGCTTAATTGAGCCTGTTCAATGGCCTTCGGCTGCCATAAACCATGTTGCTGTCTGGGCAATGAAAGGAGCTGGGAGGAGGCAGGAAAGCTCCCGATTCCCGAACCTGCTCTAAGCCGGCATCCCCCACAGCGAGGAAGCCTGCTGCTGACCCCCCAGCTCCTGCAAGGGGCCCTCGGCGGGGGCACAGGGGGGTCCCTGGTGCCACCAAATGCCACGGCCGGGGGTAGCGTCCCTCCCGTGCACCCCCTGTCTTTGCTCCTGCCCATGGCGGCGAAAGAGAACCTGTTTCGCAAGTGCAAGAGGAGATCCAAGTGCTGTGTGCCAAGAGTGGGGGCTTTTAATGCCAACTTGGGGGGCAGGTGGGATGTTAGGGGTGCCCATCCTGTGCCTGGGAGCCAGGCGGAGCGGTCATGACCGGAGCCGGAGCCGGTGCCGGTGGCTGCATCGTTGTGGCAGCCTACAGGGAGTAACCCCCGGTCCCGGGCAGTGGAGGGGGGCCAGGCTCTGCCGCAGAGCTGGGATCGCTGGCGCCTTCCTGACCACCCCAGTTTATCCCGCTCCTGGAGTATGGGGGAGCCCCGAGGCAATGCTCTGGGGATGCAGCCGGGGACCTGTTCCTTTTGCTGCCGCAACCCCAAGGGTTTTTTCCATCCACCCAGGGCCCTGGGGACAAAGGGAGCTCCTTTCCTTGGGGGGGGGGAGGCAGCCCCTGCCCTCTCACGGCTGGTTCCACGCAACAGTGGCAGGGAAAAGGGGGACAGCCGGGCTGCAGTCCCCAAGGGTGGCCGCCCCTTCCCCAGCTCCCTTCGGCCCCAGAAACCCGAGCAACAGCCGCTCCTGTCGTGGGGTTTACGGACAGTCCTTGGCCCGCTGCGGACCCAAGCCACCAACTGGCCTCACTGGGGCCGGGAAGCCACCAGGGCCCTTTTGCTTTGTTGGACCAGATTTGAGCTCTCCAAGGCGAGGGCTTGCGGGCACGTCGCAGCTTTTTCGGGATGCTGCCAGCCTCCGTTTCAGCAGGGATGGAGCGGAGATTAGTTCATCCCCATTTGGCTGCAAACAGCATCTCAGAGCATCACCACGTATCTCTGGGAGCTGCGCTGGCTGGCTTGGGCTGCAGATGGGGATGGCCGGAGCTGAGGGAGGAATCCCACGTTGCTATTTGTGGAAGGGACTGAAATGTTCCCGGCTGCGAAGGCCGCAGCTTGGAGCCCGCTGACTTAGCTGGGCCACGTCTGGGGGGAGAGGGGACATTCCCTTGCTGCCGAAAGCCACCGAGGCCCCTGCTTTGTACCAGGGTGCAGCTTGACCCCGACTCCGGTTGTGGATGCTGACCCTGAAATGCTGACACAACACATAGTTTCTCCTTAATAGGGCATGGAAAAGGCGATGCACGTCAGGGCCAGGCTTTTTGCTAATGTCGTGCCTTTCCCTGTCTTTATATGATCCAGAAATATATTGGTTGAGCCCCTCCTGGGTAAGCTCAGCCCCCCAAAAAAAGATGATCTTGGGCAGATACTTCCTGCTGTGGAAGTATCATGGTCCCAAGCTGGAAATCAGCAAACAGAGTGGGTTTTGTGCAGATTAGGAGGGTCTTAAAAATTGTTTGAGACCCTGGTTAATAGGGTCTTGGGCTCAGATCCCTGCACAGAGACATCTTCAGCTCCTGGCCACTTCTCCAAAGCCAGTGTCCGATGGTCTGGTGTTACCCTGGGGTGAGGACCTCAAATGCAGATGTGCCCTCAACTTGGCACAGTACTGGGACCGTGGGTTCCCCAAGTGCCACCCCGAACCTGACCACCTTTGTGGTCTTTTGAGCAAGATGTTCTTGCCTGGCCTCATCCCCCTGCCGCAATTTGCTGCCCTCTCCTTGGTGCCCACAAGCTGCTGTGGAGCTGGGCTGGAGCAGGGAAACGAGCAGGGCTTTAAATAACCTCCTCCAAAATATATGTGTGTTTGTGTTGGATCGTTTCTGGGAGCTGGTTGACAGCCGGGCTCCAGAAACAGCAGGATGGGCCAGGGAAGGGGGGAGGAAGGGGCAGGGGTGAGGGAAGAAAGATGGGAGCTCCTCTAAGCCTCTTCACTGCCAGGGAAAATGCGATACTGCACCATGCTGGAAGAAAAAAGGAAAGCTTTCCTTGGAGCTGAGATTTCTCCTGCTCATCTCCTGTCTCAGTGATGGGCTGGAGAAAGGTCACATGTGCACTCAGGCTTGTTTGTATCCAGTGGAGAAACGCTGTGTTCGTCAGTCCTGTGGTCCATCCAAATGGATGAGGGATGTTCGAGGTACATCCCTGGCCTGGTGGCTTTAGTATCTCCTCATGAGGTGGCTACCCTATCCCCTTTTCCTACCTGCTTTAAATCCTGGGCACCCTCCTGAACTCCCCTGCAGCTCTGCCACAGCTCCGTGCAGCCCAACGGCCCCAGCTCCTCCAGAGGATGAGGCTCAGCGGGTCCCTCTGAGGGGTCAGTTCAGAAAGCACGGTGAGGAGCAACCTGCAGGCTTAAATGGGGGGGACAGAAATTAGGGTACCTTACACCCAGGCCAATTTGTTGCAGGTATAGGCTTGGATGGAGTGTATGTGGTGATTTATACAGCACTAGGAAGGGATCAGCACCTCTTTTGCCATCTGGATGGGAGCTGGCTTTGTCTCATTGTGTCCCCAGGGATGCAGATGGAGAAGAGCACCAGGAGCTCACCGAGTGCCTAAGCAGGTATTTCTGTCCACACTACGTCAGCCCAGTCTGAGCCCTGGTCCCTCACTGCCCCTCAAATCCATCCGTGGTCAACCTGGCTCCATCCTGGCCACAGCCTCAGCCCCTGGGGGAGAGATCAGGAAGAGATTGGTGGAGCTGTGGCTCCTAATTTTGGCAAAGACGAAGTCCCCGTTGAGGACAGCGCTGCTGGAGTCCGTGGACAGTAACTGGCACTTGAGGAGCACGGAGATGAAACCAGAGGAGGACCGGGCTGCCAGAGAGCCCGCTGAGGTCAGCATGTTTTGGCAGCCCAAGAGCGGGGAAAGGGGGATGGGGGCGAGGGACGGTGTCGCCTGCTGAGTCCCTTCTCTCTGGAGAGATCATAGCTCTCTGCAGAGAGTGGGGGGAGAAGTCGAAGGGTGGAGGGTGAAGGACAGCTAAGCTTGGACAGGCTGAGAGAGAGGGGAAGGAGTTGGCTGAGGGCAGGGTGTGATGGTTGGACACAGCAGGAGTGAAAGAAAAAGGTATTTGGTGACAAGAGGCGACACAAGTGCCTCACCGGCAGCTGCCCTTGCAAAGTGGACCGTGGGCTGCTCCAGACAGGCTCTGTCTCACGATGTCTCTGTCATCCCTCAAATTCTGGACGACTGAACCCCCGGGAAAGGGGGAAGAGGGAGGAGAGGCACGAAGCTTTTCCCACTCTAGAAACCGTCTCCACTGACATCTAGTGGCAAAATAGTCCTTTCCCTGGTAAAGAGGAGAGCTGGCTCTTCCAGGTGCTGCTGCTTCCCCGCTGCTCCCCACGGGCGATGCTGGCGTGGGTGTTTGAAGCAGGGGTGTTTTACCAGCGCTGCACTGGTCATACTGGTAGTCCCTGCACGGTTTGCCCGGCTACGTCTCAATGAGGCAGCAAAGCGGTGCCAAAAAGAGACGGGCCTCAAAACACCGTCATCGGCGCAGTGACGCTGTTCACGGGGCCCTGGCGGGGTTTGGCCCAGGAGTTAGCAGGTGCCAAACCGCAACAGGGGTCTAGATGTGGCCACCCTGTTTGGGAGAGAGCTTAAACAGCCGGAGGAGGGCTGGGCCACGTCAGACACCCTCACCCACGCTCCCGGGTGGATTCGGTGTGGGTGGCAGAGGTCCCACTCCACTCTCTGTCCTCCCTTTCAGGGTTGGTACCACTCCAGAGCAGAGATGTTTTCTCCACCTCACTGTTTCCAGAGTGATGCTGATTGCTGCCCAGCACATTTATGGGGACTACTCTTTGCTCATCAACTTTGCACGATCTAAGCGGTCCAGCCCAAAAGCAGAGGCAGCGTGGAGGTGGCTGCCAGGCAGACCAGCCGGTGGCAATGCCTCTTGGTGGGGACACGGGGTCATCAACTGTCTAATTGCGAACCACCGCTGGCCCTAACCAGCAATCCGCTACTGTCAGCTACCTACAAACAAGAAAGCAGCCATGCTGGCTCAGAAGAAATCTAGTCCAGCGTTTCCTTCTGTAGCCAAAAGCCCAAAGAAAACTGAAAATATGACAAACCTGTTTGCAGCAACCACCCAGCTCCCACTGCCTTCATCTGCTCTTCGTGGGAGAACCGCGAATAGTCAGACCCTGCCTGTCCTCTCAAAGCTTGTGTGGGTTGGTAGATTTCAACCACATTTTATCTTTCCCAGGTTGAGTCCCAACCTGCACAGCTCACTTCACGCAGAGGTGCTGCCAGACCTGTAAGCATCCCTGCTGCCCTGCTCTGATTCTCTCCTGAGTCTCATTTACCCTTTTGGAGACACAGGATCAGATGTACCCAGTGGGCACACCACAGAATTATTTACAGAGCCATGAAATGATGGTCTCCCATTTCTTCTTTCTTTTTTGATAATTCTGACGTTTCATTTCTTCTTTTGTTGCACAGACCCCTGCAGCATGTAAGCTCCATGTAAGGAGCAGAGTTGTGCAATGCCCCTGCCTTTGCCCATGGCCACTCAGTTTCTGTAAAACCTCTGGCAAGACTTTCCAAGAGAAGCCTTACAGAAAGCCAAGCCGCTCATTTCAACCTTTTTGCCCTTATCCCCTATCCTCTGGCTCCCTTCTGGGAGGTTTGCAAGGCAGGGCTTCCCTTTGCTGACTCTTCCCAAACAGACCATATTTACACGGGTATTTTCATGTATCGATTCTGCCCATTATTATTATTTCTAATAGAAATGGCACAAACAAACCCTTGTAATCCCCTACGATCCCTAAACCACTTCCAAAAAAAAAATTGCCACTTTCCCCATCTTTGGCAGAAGTTTCAAGCGAGAAATCTCATCCTGCTGTTACTAATTTAACCCAATGCTTGGACTGGTGAGGTGATGATACCATCATAGGAGTCAAAAAAACCCACAGAAGATCTGCCCTGGAGCCACAACTGTCCTGTTTATTGAATCATTTGTCTTGCAGCGAGGCATAGGGACTATAGCCCTGCTGCTCACGATGTTGCACACAGAGTAGGGAGGACCTGCAATAGCTTTAAGTTTACAGTTAGCGATCATCCTTATTTACAGTTAACAATAAATAGTTAATAGCTACTGTTAAAATTTACATAAAGCAGCAAGTGAATGGATAACAGTGCAGCATCCTTTGGCAGCAAAGACTCTTGATGTTTCCCTGGAAATAACCAAACAGCCTGTCTGTGATTTTCAACCCTTTTTCCTGATGGGCCTTTCCTTCCTCTGTGACTGCCTAAAAAAAAGGTTAAAACGACAGAAGCAGCAGCCTGTTAGATGGGCTGGCCCTCGAGCTGCGCTCCCCTCACACCTGGGGCAGCCAGCCGCAGTGCCATGAGGGGAGGGCATCTCTACCGCCAGAGCGGGCCTCCAAGTAGCAAATCGGGGTGAATGATCTTGCTGCCAGCTCCTGTGCCCGTTTATGCCGGTTTTATAACAGTTTTAATGGAGACCGTGGACGTTCACAGCAACCTGACAGGTTGGAAAACCCCACTGACAGCGGTAGGGTTCAGCCTCCCCAACATGGCGGCGCGCCAAGGCACGGGGAAGACTACATTTCCCATCGCCCCCCGCCCGCCGGCCCACGTGATCTCGTCGGCCCAATGGGAAGCGGCGGAAGGCAGATATAGCCCTTCCTCTAGGGTCCGCTCCCTCCTTTCCGCCGGGCGGCGCGGCTCAAGATGGCGGTGCAGATCTCCAAGAAGCGCAAGGTGAGGGCGGCGGCCCGGCTCGCCGGGGCCGCGGGGCACCTCCATATCGGTGGATTCGCGCCGGGGGCGGCCCCGAGCGTCGCCTGGGCGGGGCGGCGGTGAGGGGATGGCGGCGGATGCGGGAGGATGGCGACGGATGCGGTTCGGCGGACCGGCGGGGAACATGGCGGCAGCGGCGGGAGGCCCGGGTGAGGGAGGGCGCGGAGGGCCTTGCGCGGGACCCGGCGGAGGGAAGCCATGATCCACCCCCCCAGCCCTGCTTGGGGCTTGCACGGAGCTCCGGGCTTGCGTGCAGAAGGGAGGCAGGCGGGGGTTGTGCTGAGGGCCGCGGAGCGGTGCTGGAAGCTGATGAACTTGCTTGGTTTTCCTTGTGGGCTTTTTTTTTTCTTTAGTGGGAAGAGTTTGAGTTTAGTGATTCCCTGGTTCTGTGGGTCAGAGGGGGCGGGAAGGTGCAGGGCTCTGCCTGTCGTGGAGAGGGAGGGAGGGAGGCTTGGGGCCTGTGCGCTGTCAGGGTGGGAGTGGGAGCCCTAGCAGCAGGCCCCTGTGGGGATGGTAAAGGGATGGGACACCCCCCTCGTAATTATTTTATATAAAATCATACCGAATCAAAGTGCCACGGCAAGGTGTAGCAGCGAGCTATGATTTCAGCATGGAAATGTGGCTGTAGTGAGGTGTGGATCAGGCAGTGGGGTAGGCTCCTGCTAGAAGTGAATTGTCTCTGGGAACTTCAGGGGAGATGCTTTTATTTCTCGCCACTGCTGCTTCCTCTCCTTGGGGGGAGAGACTGTCAGTCTGCAGGGTGGATTGCACCCAAACTCAGAATGTGAAAATCTTGTGTTCAGGCTGAGCACTTGAACAGAGCTTGACTTGGTCCGTTTGTTTTTTAGTTTGTCGCTGACGGTATCTTCAAAGCTGAGCTGAATGAGTTTCTGACTCGTGAACTGGCTGAAGATGGGTACTCCGGAGTAGAAGTCCGGGTCACTCCAACCAGGACTGAGATTATCATACTTGCCACCAGGTAACTGAGATGCTGTTGTTGACTCACAGGTGCTGTGCACGGCTGTAAGGGATGCTGCTGCAGGCTGAAGCTTAAAGTGGTCCATATTAGGGGAAACTACTTGAGAAAGAGATCTTGAAGTGATCTTTAGTGATACAGCACTGTTACAACCCCTCAACTAAGTTAGATGCTCGGGCTGGAATCTCTTTGGGATGGTTACAGGCTCAGACCTGGAGACACTTTTCTAAGGCGTACTGTGCTTTTTTTTTTCTTTCCAGAACTCAGAATGTCCTGGGCGAAAAGGGACGCCGCATCCGGGAACTGACAGCTGTCGTGCAGAAGAGGTTTGGCTTCCCTGAGGGAAGCGTTGAGGTAAAAGTGTCTTGGTTAAAACAGTAAGTAGTAAGTGGGTTGTGCAGTTAGCTTTGTGCACTGTCTGGGTGGTGTCAGCTGAAAGGCGGTTTGACTTGAAGATAACTTGGGGCCTGTTTTACCTATTCTCACAAAACACTCTTGTACTGAAATACAAAATGCTTTGCTGTGTGTGGTATTTTGAGCACTGTCACTTTGGCTCGTTTCCTCTGATGACCCAACAAGGAGGATGCAGATAAAACTTTTTAAACGTACCTGTAATGTTTTGTAGAGAATGTCGCTGTCCCGATATTGAGGTAAGAAGCTAGTGTAACAGCATACTGTTTGGTATTCGTGCGTTGCCATTACCCTTATTGTATTCAAAATACTTCTGTCCTTACAAAGAAATTCTTTCGGTGCAGAAGGATCTTTGAGATTTTTGAGTATGATATTGTAATGAAATAGACAGTGTAAGTGACACACCAGTTATTTTTGGTCTTTTAATGTTTGAAATCTGTACCCTTACTAGTACTTTCCTCTAAAACAAATTGGGGGGGATGGGGAATGTGTGGTCTGGGGTGGTGCTTGCATTGATTCTTGCTTGGCCAGTGTTGCTGGATCCCATTAAACAGTGAAGATTGCCGATTATCTCCAGCAAATGCTTAAACATACTGAATGGCACAAATGCTCACAGAGCGCATCATGATTTGTCAGCTCTAGGAATATCATGTGCATGGTTTTGAATGCCTGGTTCTTCTGAAGTATCAGACTTTGGTCTCTTGGAGATGTTAGATTTAATACACCTCACTCTCCTAGCTTTCAAAAATCAAACCTTTTCTTAGGTTTGATTTTAATACTTAAGCAGACTTAATGTAACTGATGTGTTGTAAAAACTGTGTCTCAAGCGAAGTTTTTGTGATCGTCTGGATACCTCTCCCCAGTGATACTTAATGTTCTGGGGCTGTTTGAAGCAGCAGCTCTTTGAGACTGCAGCATGGATGTTTTAATAGTCTCCTGACTTTCACTGGAGTGTCATCACTGTGTCTCAGCTCTGCCTGGAGTAGGAGACAGGCGCTGAAGGACTTAAGGGAGCGTAGTGTCCGAGGAAAAAACTTCTGCATGTGAATGGGGAAGGACTAACTGAAAACTGTCTTGAAATACAGCTCTGTTTCTGAGTTTACTTCCTCTCCTTTGTAGCTCTATGCTGAGAAGGTGGCCACGAGAGGTCTGTGCGCAATCGCTCAGGCAGAGTCCCTGCGGTACAAGCTTCTGGGAGGTTTAGCAGTGCGTCGGTGAGTAGAGCAAGTTGAGTGTGGTGGCACACTAAGGAAGTGTGGGATTCAAATACCATTTCAAAAAACCTCCTTGCCAGCTCATCTTTAGTTTGAAAATTTAACCTAGTAATGCTGCACTTGGAGAGGGCAGTTTATATTGATAATTCTACCGTATGGAAGCTTTTTGTTTAGTACCCAGTTACTTTTGATAGTAGTTGTTAGAATGTATTTCAGACATGAAAGTTGTAGTCTTAGAGTAGATCAGATTACAAGTTGTCTGACTGATGTGCTTAAAGCTTGCATTTATTTCTTTGTGAATAAATTGGTGGAGGAGTGAAATACAATTTCACGCCTTCTGGCTGAATTGTAGTTCAGGTGACAGTGGCCTTGCTTCTCAGATCCCTTCGGTGATGATAAGATGACGAGTCAGAAGTGGGTGGCTCTTGTTGCGGTACCTCTGCAGCGTCATGTTCTGTGATGCTGTGTGTGGTTCTTCAGCAGGAGCATCCTGTCATCATTGAATGATTTAGAGGCATTTGTCTGAGAAGGGATGGGGAGCTGCACTCCTGACGTGGGTGTGTTGGCCACCTTCAGCTGTGGAGCTGCTTTTGTGTCACAATGTGTGCTTGTCACTGTTCCCACAACCTTACAAGGACCATAAGTCACAAGAGTTTTCTTAGGCTGGGTTTGACTGCTAAACGGTGTGAAGATTTTTGCTGCTTTGCATAGCATTGACAGGGTGTGCGTTCGGAAGGCTTCTTACAAACAGAACTTGAAGTGTGATTGTCTGTGCTTGAAATTGGTGTAAAATGCCTCCACGGAGCCACGTGGATTTGGCAGAGTGGGAGTAACGCTGTGGCTGTTGCTGCTCTCTCCCTGCAGAGCCTGCTATGGTGTCCTCCGCTTCATCATGGAGAGCGGTGCCAAGGGTTGCGAGGTGGTTGTGTCCGGCAAACTCAGAGGTCAGCGTGCCAAGTCCATGAAGTTTGTGGATGGCTTGATGATCCACAGTGGAGACCCAGTGAATTACTACGTTGACACAGCTGTGCGTCACGTCCTTCTCCGACAGGGTGAGTGGCTGGGATGCAGATCCCTTTGCAGCTCTGTTGGTTCCTTCTATCAGTGCTTCAGAGCCAGATCTCAACTCCTGGCATCCTGTGCCTGCAGGTTGGAGGTTTCCCTCTGTCACCTGGGATGGTAATTCACATGATTTTGATGCACCCCTGATCTTGCAAAGTGGTTCAGTTGTGCTACCAGTAGTTCTGACTCTGAAAATCTCTTGTTCTCTTGGGCTTTTGCAACTAAGCTCTCGCTGTGGAGTTTGCACATTACATCTGA
Source organism: Haliaeetus leucocephalus (assembly GCF_000737465.1). NCBI lineage: Eukaryota > Metazoa > Chordata > Aves > Accipitriformes > Accipitridae > Haliaeetus > Haliaeetus leucocephalus. Next base: position 5,703,917 of record NW_010972972.1, on the reverse strand, counting down.
AGTAGAACTTTATTTGCATTTGTGTTATGTGAATGGGAAATGGAGAAGGGGCCATCAGCAGACAGCAGAATTTTGGTCATCCCAGGTCATCCACTTTTCTAGTGGTGGGGATTGCATGTTTCCAGTTGAGAATGTGGCTTTACATTTTCCAGATACTGTCACTTGTGTCCTGTGGCCTCTGAGGTTGGGTAGCAAACAACTTGAAATGCATATTGATGGAGTTTAAGAGCTGCTGGCAGTTTGGATTCTTGGCTCCCAGGGGTAGGCAGACAGAACACGGGTGCTACAAGACCCACGAAAAAGCAAGTGTCAGACAGTTTTCCCCCATAGCTGTGACCTGGCAAATCTTCCCAGCTAAACTAGCCAAGCCTGCTGACACTTGTCCTTCCCCCTGGTAAAACACAAATGACTTCTGCATCTTAATTGGCTTTGGGTTACTTAATTGCAGAACACCTGATGTAGGGATACTAGCATAGACAAAGCTATTCTCCGCCCTCCCTTCGGTGATGATACGATGACGAGTCAGAAGGGATGTCCTTGTGTCATTGCAGCCTGTTCAGTGCCATGTTCTGTGGTGCTGTGCTAAGGCTGCCTTGGGCAGGATGTCCTACTCATTGGATGATTTAGAGGCATTTGTCTGAGAAGGGATGCAAAAAACCCAGTGCAATTTCCTAGGAAAGTGAGCTGAGTTATCTCAGGAAGGACAGGGTTTAAAACCAGGCTTAGCATGATTTAAGGATATAGCATGTTTTCATTGTAGTCCCAGGCTGCAGTTAACAAAGGCAATGAATTGGATAAAGGTAAACACGCTGATGTAAATTCACGGTAATTAGATTTTTAAGCTATAGCCCGTTTGTGTCAATCAGTTTGCATCTTCAGTGTTGTCAGGAGGTGGTTTTGGTGCAGATAGCATATTTTGTGACCTTGGGGCTTGTCCCTACTGAACGTGTACTTGATGTTCTGTGTTTAATGAGCGTGTCTGTGTTACCCTGTCACTCTTCGCAGGAGTACTGGGCATCAAAGTAAAGATTATGTTGCCCTGGGACCCGAGCGGAAAGATTGGCCCCAAAAAGCCTCTGCCAGACCACGTCAGCATTGTGGAACCCAAAGAAGAGATCTTGCCCACCACCCCCATTTCAGAGCAGAAAGGTGGCAAACCAGAACAGCCAGCCATGCCTCAGCCGGTTCCCACTGCCTGAGGGGTAAGTGCCTGCGTGTGGTGGGAGGATCCATGTGGAAAAGGTGTCATGTCACCAAAAAAGCTGTACAGTAGCTGGGATACTGGAAGGAAAAGCTGCTGCATTGTACCAGGCGCAGTGATCAGCTGGGTTGGGTTTAGAGTATTGCCCTGGATGAAGGGGGCATGGTTTAAGGTACGCTGCAAACTGGCTAAGCACACCCTTCAGTGAAGATGAGATGACAAATCTGAAAGGGAATATGCTTGTCCAAGTGCCCTATTCTGTGTTGTGTTCTACAGCATGGATTTGGGGACCTTGGGTCACAATTTGAGTGACTTAGAGGCATTTGTCTGAGAAGGGTACAGTGCCTTGGATGTTTTCACATTGTACCACCTGCTACCAGCGTGCAGTTGACAGCACAGGGTATATATTCCTCATATACCCCACCCTCCATGGGATCCAGTTTGGGATAGATTTAGAAGCCAGTAACGTTGAGCACAATGTGTAGGCTAGTTTCATAAGTAAATAATAAAGGTTTGAAATCCTGTCTCCCTGAAGGAGTAGCTTCTAAGAGAGAAATTGATAGCTTGAAATTGTCTGAGACCTGCTCTGGGTTGTTCCCAGTGAAAATGTGCAACTTGCTGCTTTTAAAAGTTTTGCTCACTTTCCCCAGTTAGAGCAGCAGGAGCCATAGGGCCTAAGGCCTCTTCCAGAAGACTTCCTTAGCTTCCAGTGAGAGCCCGGCTGTGGTGTTCTCTGACTGAAGCTGGCCTTGTGTGAACAGGGAGAGTTCAGGGAGTTTGCAGGGCCACAGTGAAAGAAGGGAATCTGACTAGCAAGGTCTCTTCCTGTGGGCAAAAGGGGTATCATTGGCTAAAATGCAAGACGTGAGAGATGCCATTTAATTTGAAAATTTGGAGCCTGTTTGTTCATTTAGTGTTTTGGGTAGGAGAATGGTTATGGGAAATGGTTTGCCACCATCTCACTCAGTATTTTGTTTTTTGTTGTAGGGTTTGTAACATCTGCAACCAGAAGCTTGACTGTCCTGAAAACATCTCTTAATAAAATCACAAAAGACAGTGTTTGTGGAGGTGCTTTTTTTTGCAAGATGTATTCCAGGAAAGCCTTGCTCCCACTTTTGGTATGGAAGAAATTCTGTTGCATTTCTTCCAGCTTGTGTTACCCTTTTGGAGTGAACATACCAGATCCTGATCTAAACAAAGTGGGGACAAAATGCTGATTTCTAGGTAGAGCTGGAGCAGCAATCCGGTGTTTAGAGGGTCATGAATAACACCCCATGAACTGGAGTAGTACTGGTAACTTTTCACTTGCATACCAGTCCCTTTCTCCGAGGTTTCCAGAAGGGGGAGCTTTTTTAGCAATATCCGAAGCAGTTGCAGTAGTTTATACCTTTCTGGCTTCAACTGAAATATTACTATGTTCTACTAAATACTTTTTTCACCTCTGTGCATCCATGTCCCTTGTCACTGAAAAGACATTCACTATGTGACTTTCAAGGCTATAGACCATATAGGAACATTATAGCTCCTGTTAGAGTCAGGTAACCTTAGTTGGTGAACGTGTGGGTTGAGACAAACTTCTGAGTAGGTATTTACAGATTGCTGGTCGTGGGGAAGTGTACACTCTGGATTTCAAACCATCTGTCCTAAGATTTGAGATGGTAATATATTTAAGCGATTGGGGGAAAAAAACTTCCCTTCTTTTGAGGCTTGAGTAGACAGTCCATTAATTTGTCACTGTATTAATAATTGGCTTTAATGAGCTTTATGATAACACAGGTAGATCCTGAAGTTGATAATAGATGACAAGGCTACTTAAGCTATTGAAATGCGTAGTCTGTAGGTGGGATGTGTTTTCACTTCTGTTCCGTTGCTGTATGAATTACTTTTGATGCTCTTGTCTGCTGCGGTCAAACTAAAGCCTCATAGCTGAAGCAGTGAGATTGAGCATTTGGTTAAGTTTCAGGCAGAGATTCTAGTTCTGCCAGCTCCTTTCCCAGTGTGTTTTTCAAAGTCTGATGCATAATGGGAAGAGACTGTTACACACATCGTAGGAGATCATGTGCACAGGATCAAGGCTTTGTTTTGTTTGGATTTTGAGAAATTCAGAACCTGTTCGTTACATTAACAAAAATTGTACAAATCTGCAAAATTTGTTGCTTAGGAATAGCTTTTACATCCAGATTTCCATTTGCAGGAGACTTCTTTGCAGGAGCTAGGCAGGCAGTGTACGAACTGGAATTTCAAACTGACGGTGTCAGGAACTGGTCTGTCTGGCAGCATGTGTGGATGTGTCAGCCTCAGCCTTCCTGTTCCCAGCTTCTCTGGCAGGCCTCCTGGAAACCCAGCCTGGCAGGGTGCTGGCTGGGAAGCTGGTTAAGTCTGTGAGAAACAGATGTGCCTTCTCAGGGTGTCAGAGAGTGAGTCTGATTTCAGGTTTCTGTGCACATCTTTCAGTGGAAAGCTTTAAAAAAAAGTTATTACATGTTAAGTGTTAGAGTAAGTAATACCAACATTCATTTTTTATTTTTTTAAATATAAATTTGAATTTGGAATAAAAAAAGTGACAGGCCAGCTTTGCCACTTTATAGGAGCAGGAAACGTGTGAAAGCTGGCAGGCCTGAAGCAATGTAAGAGTGACACACAGTGCAAGGCCTTGCACACTGTGTCTAAATTCTTAAAATGTCCCAATATAGACAATGATCAGCTAGAAACTTTTCCTGCAGTCCTCCAGTGAGGGCTGGCTTTCCTGTAGGTGGCTCAGTTTCCTTCTGGTTTAAAGCCTTCCAACCTGGTCCATCAGCCTATTAATCTCACAGTGCCAATTACTGATAGAATCAAGAGGTGTTTATAGTTTGCTTGTGTGTAAGATCAAGAGATGTGCAAGCAGTGTGTTTAAGAGTGGTATTGCTGTACCTCTCTTCTTGCTAGATCCATCATGTTGTGAGAAGTTGAGGACAACATCAAGGATTACCACTCTGGTGAGACCCTGCCTGCGGTTCTGCGTCCAGCTCTGGAGTCCTCAGCACAGGAGAGACATGGACCTGTTGGAGCGGGTCCAGAGGAGGCCACAAAATGATCCGAGGGCTGGAACACCTCTGCTATGAGGACAGGCTGAAAGAGTTGGGGTTGTTCAGCCTGGAGAAGAGAAGGCTCCGGGGAGACCTTACTGCGGCCTCCAGTACTTAAAGGGGCTTGTAAGAAAGATGGGTACAGACTTTGTAGTAGGGCCTGTAGTGATAGGACAAGGAGTGATGGTTTTAAACTAAAAGAGGAAAGATTCAGACTAGATAAAAGGAAATTTTTTTACACTGAGGTTGGTGAAACCCTGGCCCAGGTTGCCCAAAGAGGTGGTTGATGCCCCATTCCTGGAAACATTCAAGGTCAGGTTGGACGGGGCTCTGAACAACGTGATCTGGTTGAAGATGTCCCTGCCCATGGCAGGGGGGTTGGACTAGACGACCTTGAAAGGTCCCTTCCAACCCAAACCATTCTGTGATTGTCCCAAAATGGTGAAGGTTGGTACATGTGAACCGAATACCTTTCTAGCATGCATTGGTTGGAATATGCCACCACCATGAGCTGTTAGAAGAAGCTGCTAAAGGAGGGGTAGGGGGCTCATTCAGTTCCCTGTGTCTTGAGGGTGCTGTCTTCCCTAGGATGAAAAACATGAGTATTTAAAGCTGCTTGCAAGATGAGCTGGGGGTAGGATGAGCTCAGGAGCTCTGGAAAGCTTTTAACTTGCAGTATTGCTATTCTAGGTTGATGGTGTTCCTGGGCTGCTATGGTTAGTGCTGGAGATGGCTTCTGTAATTTTGTGCAGTGAAAGACTGTGATCCAGCAAGCAGCTGGTGCTTTTTCAGTCTGTGAGGAGCTCCACATGGATGTGGGTGCCTGTCCTTCCCAGACGTGCTATTTTGGCTCAGGGAAAAGGGGAGATGAGATGTCTGTGGCTTTACTTTTGCTTGTGACTGAGTGGCAGAAAGTTAATCCCTTCCCAGAAGTGGAAGGACACGGGCCAGCAGGGTCTGACACTGCTGGATTTTCCAACTGTGGAAGTCATATTTAGCTGTATGGCCATAGCGATGGTGCAGGTTCTTGCAGTTCCTTTTCCTCCTCTATTTCCTTCAATTGGATCCCAGCTAGAGAAGCTTTTGAGTTGTAGGGTCAGGAAGGCTGGTCCCTGCAGCTAACAGCTTGCCGTTTCTTCCTACGCTGCCATATTTTAACAGCCATTTGCTGTTCTGTTAAATGTCAGAGGAGGGCAGGGCAGTAAGTAGGTCCTTTACCTGTGAAGCATTAAAGATGCTGGATACTTGCAGTTTCAGAAAAATTTTAAAGTGAAGTGAAAAGCTGACCTGCTAATAGCGACAGACATGTCATGAGAACCCATCTGTTGTGTATTAAGTAATTTTTGTCCATAATTAACAGATTAAGAGAGGTGTATTGGATTTAAAGATGGCAAGGAACCTCCCTAAGCTCTTAAGAGTATTTTGTCTCTACCCAAACCCTGCAAGTGACTGGCTGCCGGAGGTTCATTGAAAAAGTTTTATTGCAAAATTATACAACTGTCTTTGTGTGGTACAAGAACAGACAATAAAAGCCATCAGACGCCTGCATCCACATGATGCAAATTATTCACAATATCCCACAGTGTGTTCTTGCCTTGCCCACCCCTTTTACCCACCCACCCCCCATAATGTGCTACAGCGTGTGGGTTTCAGTGTGCTGATTCAGCGGATAGTGTCTTCGCATACACACTGGGCTTTAGGCGTCCTGTGCATTTGGGTACATCCTTGTGGATTGCCTCCTACGTCCCAACACAGTGGGGAAAGCACCTGGGAATATGATCTGGGAAGAGGCTTAAGGACAAGAATCTCCCATTCCGGCTGGCTTGGATAGGAATTAGGGCAGATGAGCTTTTCTGTGATTGTGTAACCTTGCAAACCTGGAGAAGGCATGGTCAGGTCAAGCTGCTGTATTTTTGACTATAGGAGACACCTAATAAGAGACTTTGTACTTGTAACTTAATAAATAAGTGGAAATAGTCCTGTGTATGGTCTGAAAAAATGCAGTATTGGGCTTCTATGTAGCAACCTGACATGAAGCACATTAGCAGGGAAATAAAAACAAACAAAAGCAATGCAGTGACTGTCCTTACTGATTTCAAATAACTGGCGCTTAGACTGTGATGCACAGATTTCTCCCATTTCAATAATCTTGTCATTACTTGCTTTACGATGTCTCTCAGTGCATAGCAAGGCTTACCTGACGCATGCTTCAATGCTCATGGGATCATATCGGTTACTTCTTTGAATAGTACTAACCTGATGATATCCCTTAAAGAGAAGATGGCATTAGCCTCCAAGTCTAGGCTGGAGCAGGCTGTGAAACTTACTAATTATCAGACATAAATACGAGTATAACTATAAATACATTTGTTTTTCCGCACGCCCTTATCCAGGTCAGCCAACAGGGAGCTAAAGTATCGTGGAGGAGAGGAGCTTCAGAAAAGGGTCGTTAGGAAGTCAGGTAACGGCAGCTCTAAAGCTTTGTATTTAAACAAGAAAGTGGAAGTGAACCTGATCCACCTCCCCGTGAGAAGCCCGCAGGAGTCCCTTGGCCTGCTACGGGAGCTGACGGGTACCAGCCCTAGTCAATAATTGGGAGACCCTTCACAGTGGTAACTGTCTCTTTCCCAGCCCTATGTGCTGATGCAGAAGCACCAAGAGTAGTGGAGTCCCTCTGCCTAGTACAGGGTCTTTAATTCCAGATGTTGGCCCAAAAGCCCCCTTTGTGATCCCGAGGGCCATTTCTGTCATGCAGGAGTGCTGAAGGGACCTCAGGTTTATCTTTCTAGAAGCCCATCTGCTCTTTAGCCTCTCTGTTGACACCCCTAAGCCACTTCTCTGTGAAGTGTTGAGCAAAGCTGCGCTTGGCTTTGCAGCGAGTGTTCTACCTAAGGAGCTGATGACCTGTTGCAGCTGAAGCATCTAACGGTCATGCAGAGCAGGGTTAGGCAGGACAGAAAGGCACAACTCCACGCAGTCTCTGTACTTACATGCTGTCACGGTTCTGCTCTGCTCCCAGGACCATAGAGTGGGCTGGACTGCAGGATTGGCCCTTCGTGCTCTGTTATACACCGCTGAAGAGAGAAGCAAGGAACAACTGCAAAGCGACCAGAGCAGCTCTGGTGTGGTGCCGCATAGCGTCAAAGGGGGAGAAAAGTAAGTGGCAGAGCTAAATGTGCAGAAGCGTTTGAGATGGAAGGGTGGAGGGCTTGTGCCTTTGCAGGGCTGATGGTAGCAGCAAGGTACTTAGCAGGAGGCTTAACTCTAGTGTAGGGAGGAGCTAGGCATCAGCCTGAACATCTCAGCTGAGAATGCCAGTAGCTGAGACAGTGCATGCCAGTTCCCTTCCACTCCTGGTGACCCTCTTGTGCCAAGCTTCCCTGTTCCTCTCTGGAGGTGGGTTTGTGCAATAAGTATTTTGGGGTGAGGTAAAGTGTATGCTGGTTTCTCATCACAATGCACCCTGGTCTGAATAGCACCCATAGTTCGAGAAGGATACAAAATAGTGTTTCCCCTTTTTTGAAATCCCCCACTAAAAAACACACAAACCAAAGCTCTGGGAAAAAAAAAACCTAACTACAACTCATCACGCATCTTGTCCCCTTTGGGCCTCACGAGCCTGCCAATGAAGAGAATGGAGTTGGTTTTACTGTCCTTGATCATGAAGATGAAGGGGTGGTCAGCATAGAAGAGCCTGGGGTTCCTCATCTCCTCTCGGCCGTAGATGTCAGCATCGTAGGGGTTCCCTTCCGTGTCCCATTCAAGGGCAGCAGCGTGGAAGACGTTGGACAGGTAAAGGTCTTTCTTGCCAGAGATCTTTGACAAGTCAGCCTTGGTTTTGTCAATGGCTTCTGTCAGGCCCAGATCAGCCAAATGTTTCTAGGAGGAGAAAAGAGGTCAGCAACCCTCCCAGAGATGACACAGTGCAATCCTTTCCAGCCATGGTTAGGCTAGCCACTGGAAAAAGGATTACAGGCACAGAAAAATCTTCCCACTATCTTCTCTCCCACCCCAAAGAACTGCAAGGCCCAAGTGTTTTCCTTAAGGACCAACTTTACCTGAAGGTCGTGGCTGACTTCCAGGACGACCTTAGGCAGCGAGATGGCCACTGATCTCTTCTTCATCTTGCCAGCCCAGACCTTTAGCTGCTCCCTGTTCAGCAGTTTCTCAATCCTCTCCAGAGGCTCCACATGGTTTGGCATGATAAAGATCATGCTGGAGAGCTTGTGAGCAAGTGGCATCTCTACCACCTGGAGCTTCTCTGTCTCATCATCATAGTAATTGTAGAGACCTTAAAATCAGAAGCAGGAAATGGTAAGATGAGGGGCAGAGGCAAAGCTACCCACAGCCTTGTTGTGAATTCACCCTGGGCTTTCCCTGACCAGCAAGGGAAGCGGGTCTGAACGCTGTTTTGGGAACTGGCCCAGCGCTACTGGAGTTGGCAGCAACTCAAAACTGCGGCTTTCATTTGCGTGATAAGCTAGGATTTATTCCTAACAGCCAAGCACCCAATAGGAAACATGGATTCTCTCGGCTCATAGAGAGATTGAATCAGCAGAACAAGCGCACCCTGCTTTGTTCTCTCTCACTTAATGCCCGTCAGGCAAAACAATCTTGGAAGCAGTTGGTGGAAAACTGGGTAATGGAGCAGCAGCAAGCATAACTCCGGTTGGTCTTGACGTGGGGCAGGAGGTTTGCAACTTACCTGTGCGATGCATCATAGGAACTCCCACAGTGTAGGAACGGGTCACCATGAAGCCACGGTTGTCCACCATCTTATGGTGGAACTTCTCATCCCAGTGAGCTGCAGGAGAGAGAAATTCAGCTTGTAAGAAAAGGGAATGGGTGGTAATCTCATGCACAGTTCCTAACTACTCGCTCTGAAAAAGAGCGGACCCAGGGTTTGTTCACCTTCCCATTTGGGCTGTTGTACTGGCTCAGGCTAGGTTTTGGGTCACTTGTATCAAGAACTGAAGGTAGAACTTACGCTTGAAGAACATGGCATTGACAATGAGGGCCCCATCGGTTTTCTCAACATCTTTCGTGACCTCTGGGAGTTTCCCATCCGTGGTCTGGGCTGCCCACTCGTTAATGGATTTCAGGGCGCTCCTCTTGTCTCGGAAGTTGATCTTGGAGTGCTCGTAGTTGTAGTGTTTCTTGCTGTTCTTCACAAAGTCATCGGCGAAGTTGATGGAGGCAGGGCCGTACAAGCGGTTGCCGATCTTCCAGGTGACGTTGCGGGCTGTGCTGTTGCTGACCTCGTTCAGGAGCTCGGACAACCCGCTGTGCATGTAGTCATCATTCAGTTTGTCCGCGCTGAGCACTGCCTTGGCTTGGGAGGCGGTTGTGGCTTTGCCCCCGAGGGACACGAGGCCGAGGGAAGAGGCCACGACCACGGGGGACAGCAGGATGTTCTCCATGTTCTTGTCCTTCGCCATGGCATGGTAGAGGTTGAAGGCCAGCGTTGTGCTGCGGTCAGCCAGCGTTGTTGCCTTGTCGCTCAGCTTTCTGTCCTCCGATGGCACGGCTGCAGCGAGGCCGCAGAGAGCGAGCACCAGAGTAATCCACATGGCTTCAGCGGCACCCAACACCTCTGAGGACCTGCTGGGCAAGAATTGCTCACCGTCAGCACGATTGACGCCCTTCCTGGAGCATTCAGAGACCCCGGGGGCTCTTCCAGTGAAACCCACTCCTAGGCTCCAGTGATAGCCAGAGCATCTGCATCAATGCTTCGCTTGGGGTGCAGTGATCCCAAGTCCACACTGGGCTTTCCCCTGAGCAACAGTTAATCTTCAAGAGTCCAGGCTGCACTCTGGCACGCAGAGCCTGTGCATTTCGAATGAATGCTTCCTTTTTAAGCAATTTTACTATATTACCGTATGTTCACGTACAGTAAATGACTTAAGGAGGGGCCAGGGAATGGAAGCAACAGATATTTCTGTCCCCAGAGTAGCAGGTCAAACCTCTGCCGTGGTGGGGAAAAGCTAAAAGTAGGATGTTTCTGTTGCCCAAGGGCCATGTAGCACAGTGCTGCCTGTCGATCTAGGGCTACTGGGGTCAGTGTACGACAGGGATCGTCCTCTCTGGGGACCCCAGCTCGGTACCCAAATGCTCGGCTTTCTAGACACTAGATGGAGCACAGGAGCTTCCACCAAGCTAAGTCAGAGGGGCCCCTTGAGAAGATCCAGCACTGTCTGGTCAGCTTTGTCCGACTTAAGTTTTGTCTGTACAGCCCTACCAGGGAGATACCGGGGCAGAGGAAGGTGGTGGACCCCTCCTTTCCCCGAGCAGAGCCCCCTCCCAATACGTTCGTGCATTAGGTAGATGCATCTCTTTACAACGTAGGTGCACCCATCCCCAGCGAGGGCTCTGAGCTACTAGCTTTGATAAATCTGCAGACTGACCAGTCCTAAATGCCGTGCCTGAAAGCTCTTCGGAGCTCATCCCGCCTGCCTCGGAGGCTGTAACCTGTCCCCGGACCTTCCCTCCCTCCCGACTTCACGCTGCTCACAGCAAACCTTCCTGACGGCAGATCCTCAGGGCTTAAATTCCACCCTCATGCACAAAGCGAGCTTTTGGGCGAGCTTTTCCTCGACAAGCTGCATCACGCCTAAGGCTACCGTGAAGTTCTGTTCCTTGGTCCTCTCCTCCCACCCTGCTCCTGGCCAGCCTCAGAGGCTGCTTCTCGCATGCGGCGACAAGAAGGGGCTGCAACGGGGCAGCTTCAGGGTTAAAGCCAACAGAGGAGGAAGCGAAGGGCCCGCTGGGATTACATATGGAAGGAAACACGCACATAGCCCGAAGCGAAGAGAGTGCGCAGTTGCACTAGGGACCCTTTGCCAGACTGGGAATTACGTAGCCTCAGAGAGGGAGGCAGCTTGTATCCTAAAATGCCTTTGGGAGCAAGCCTTCCGTTGAAGGGAAGAGCCATCCTGGCTACCTAAGAGCACAGACTTGTGCAACGGGCTCAAAACTGCCCTTGATGCACTTTTAAGGTGCAGACAGCATCGGGTGTGGCAAGCATTTAAAATTTGAGGGGTTTTCTTTTGGTTTTTTTCTTCCCTTTTATTTCTAAAGATACCTTGAAACTGTTTCATAGTGAGGTCAACGTTTGCCTTTTTCATTCTGAAAGAAAACAGATACATGGAGTAATTCTCTTGCGAGCAACGGGCAGCCCACACCTCTTACATCCTCAGCTTAAAAAAAGTTCATTACTTCAGAGACTGGTGAGAAATTTGTCTGGGTGCCCTGGGCTGCGACGAGTGACGCAGCCTGCGGCGGCGAGACAGAGAAATTTTGCCCATCCTTGGAGTAGGGCTGAGATTACCGGTGAATTCATAACCCAGGGTGAAAATAGAGGGAATGTAGGGGAATGTGCAGCCGATAACATCCTCTCCGGCGTTTGTACGGCCCAGCCCTGCAAGGGGACGCCCTGTGCCAACGTGGCATTCCGCAGACCTCCGCGGGGCCGCTGAGGACCCGCTCTCCTGGCAGGATTTGGAGGTCCCATCGCCCACGACAGCCAGCCAGAGGCACGCACCCCTTCGAGGACTGTATTTCTCCCAGGACCGAGACAAAGCCCCGGGACGGAGGCATGCAAGCAAAAGGCTATTTTCCACGTCAGCAGAGGGACGTGACACTTTGTTAAGGCAGGCAGAAGGACAGGGTTAGTCAGTCTTGTCGGGGGGAGCCTGTAGTGAGACCCCCCCCTCCTGCGCTGGGCTGGTGCCCAGGGTCCCGCAGGCTCCCAGGCTGGGCAGCAGCCGGGGCTGGAGGCTTTTTTCTCCAACCAGGGCTGCTCCAGGACCACTTGGACCAAGTTGGTGCTTCCCTTATCCCCCCCCCGCTCTTTTCTTTCTTCACCCCCTTAAAGTTTCTCCTGGGTGTAAAACCAGGGTGCGGCTTCACTGCAAGGCGGGGGGGGGGCGGATCTTTTAAAGTCTTTTCTCAAAAAACACAGCCGGCTTGTGGGGCAGCCTGTACCCGACCCCACTTCAACCCACCCCAACGCAACCGCCTTTTCCCCATGCAATATCCCCCCCCCCCCCCGCCTTCCCTGCCCCGTGGGGTCAGCCACGAACACGCAGGGACCCCCCCAAACCAACACGCAGCCCGCTGCAATCTCAGCTTGGCCACATCCCTGCCTGGCAGCGCTCCTGCGAACCCGGGCTGCCCCCGTTTCCCCCTCCCACCACCCCTTTATTTTTATATTTTATTTTATTTTTTTTTTACCTGCGGGGCTGGGGTGCTGCTTTGCTCGGCTCCCCTGTGCACCTCACGGTCCGGCGGAGGGGGTATATAAGGGGCCGGGGAGAAACTTCTGGAAAGTTGGGAAAAACCTCGCAAAAAAAACTCCTGGGGAGGGAGAGGAAGGGGAGGATCCGATGAAGCTCTCCCTGCCTCTCGCCAATAGCAGGGAGCGCCCGGCCCCGCTGCTGCAGAGCGGAGGGGGGGTCCGGCGGGGCCGGGGGGGGGGACACGCGTGGTCCCTCCTTCTGCCGCCAGGCCTTGCAGGAGGGCTCGGGGGGGGGGCTTTCCTAAGCCCAACCGGGGCTTTTTGCATTTTTACGGGGCTCTGGACCTTCTTATTACCGCCCCGGCACCTCCTGGGGCTGGGTGGTTGTTGGTGCGTGAGGCGGGTGATTTCTTTCTTTCTTTTTTTTTTTTCCGGGGGGTCACCCTCCCTGAAGTTAGGGGTGTTGGAAAGGGTTTCAGGCAGGAGTTTTTAACATCTGCACCTGGTTCAGGCCACGTCTTGCCTTTCCAGCACCTCAAGGAGGCCTAGAAGAAAGCTGGAGAAGGACTTTTTACAAGGGCATGTAGTGATAGGACAAAGGGTAATGGCTTTAAACTGAAATAGGGCAGGTTTAGATTAGATATTGGGAAGAAATTCTTTACTGTGAGGGTGGTGAGGCACTAGCACAGGTTGCCCAGAGAGGTTGTGGCTGCCCCATCCCTGGCAGTGTTCAAGGCCAGGTTGGATGGGGCTTTGAGCAACCAGGTCTAGTGGAAGGTGTCCCTGCCCATGTTCTATGATTCTATGTTCTTAAATGCCCCCCAGTTCGGTGATACCCAAGAGGACCTGTATTTGCTTTGCGGGGACCTGATGGCCAAGTTCCAGGCAGTGGGAGAGCTTCCTCATATTGCTGTATCCCACAGAGACTGGTTTTCCATCCATCTCCCCCCCCTCTATACTAACACCCCCTCTTTTCCCCCCACAGCTGGGATGCTGAAGTGGTGAACAGCACATCTTCCATACTTCCAAACCTCCCCTGCACCCTAGGCGTGAGAGCAGCAGGTCGGTTGGGGTCTGTTCTTCATTGTAGTGTAACACCGTGGCAAAATCCTCATGTCTGGCAAACTTAGGCAGTTTAGAAAGGCATTATGGCTGCAAATATCCGCAGCCCCAAAGTAATGTCGAAGGAGTTAAACGCTCATGCCGCCCTGTGCCAGGCTGCCTGGCTGACAGCGCTTGCAGCAAAGTATGTGCTGTAGAGAAGTTTCTGCGCTGAGTCACAAGTATTGAGCACCACTCGGTTTCAACCCTGTCACATTTTAAGCAGGCATGGGATTTTTTTTTAATGGCAAACTGGGATATAGTGATGTGCTAGGTACCACCCCGTAACTAAGCACCATCCTCATTGGTGGTTGCCCCATTAGCAGAAGGATGCTGCATCACTGTGTTGTTTAACTGATGTCTATGTCTGCCCTTGCTTCTAATCACCATATAATTTCATTTCCCCCCCCCCCGGTTTTGGCTCTGCAAGTTTCTCTGCTTCCCTCGGAAGACAGGAGTCTTCGCAGGTTGCTGCCTCTTGTTGCTATAGTAGAAAACAGCATCTGATTTTTGTCTTCTGGCTTTGACTATTCTGCCCTCAGACCTGAGTTGTTGTTTTGCAAGCACCTTGCATTCCCTGCACAACATCGGTCTACCGATTCTAGAAGATGGCATCAAAAAGTGACGTTTTTCTTCTGTCTAAACCGTTCAGATGATGCCATGTGTGCAGATACTCCACACCTCAAATGAGGGGAGGTCTTTGAGACCTCCCTGTACAAAATTTTCCACTAGCTGCAATAAACCAGCTCTAATAGCAAAACAAACTGTGTGTTTCTACGATGATTTCGCTCACAGCACCGTTTGCAGCAACAAGACCTTGATAACAGTGGTAGCAGATAACAGGAGGTTTGTTCTGGTCACTGGGTGTTTGCTTCTGGCTGTGAGAAAGATTGTCCCGTTCGTCCATTCCCAGTAGCCTTTATTATGGCTGAATTGATCCATGCGGTGTCATTTGCACAAAAGCTGTTATAGGGGAAAAGTGCCAAGGGGTCTCACTCACTGGGTGACCTTTTGGGTGCCAAGCATAGAGTCATTTCAGATGCCTGAAGGCTCCTGGCCTTTTAATTTTTATTTTTATTATTTCAGTGGTGTGTGTGGAGAAAGAAATACCTGAACAAAACATATCTCCAGCTGACATCTTCCCTGCGCATTTTGCATCCTAGCAGGTACCTTACGCTGCGGTCTTTAATGATAACGTGCCTAAATGGTCCTAATGGCTTCACAATGTGATGTTCAGAAATCAGTTTCCTTCTGGGAAGGGAGGGCTTCAGTGGAGGAGAGAGGTTTGAAGTACCTTGAGCATCATATTTTTGTGCACCCTCGTGTATGTTTGGAGTAGTTTTCTTGGCTTTGTGTCTGCATAAATGATCAGGATGTGGCCCCAGGGTTTTTATAGCACAATCTCTGCTTTATTACTACGTTGCCATAGTAAAAAATGAATTTGCTGATTGCAAACGATCAATACACAGGTGAAATGTTACTGGTTTGTACCAGCAGCACGTACCAATTGATAAATGAGAAAAGCTCCTTTAAACTTCCAGTGTCAGCTGGTTTTCTCTGCCAAGCCCTGCATTGCTCCACCTTCGAACCCTTCTGTGTAATTACTTCCCATGTAAGATTTTCTTTTTCTTCCTAGTGAAATTTAAAATAAACTCTAAAACTTTTAATCTTGGTCTCTTCCAATGCCTCCCAGCACCAAACTCCTTTGACACAAGTGCAGGGCTCTGTGCTTCAGTCCTTTTAAATGGCTCTGCCTCAATAACGGGTATTTGGAGTTGAATAAAAATAATTCTTTGTGTTTGAGGACAGGCAGCCCAGCGTAAAGCTATTTCAAATTTTTGACTGTATATTCCAAGCTATTCCTGCTATCGCCAGCTGCCCCACGCTACTAATTCATCCCCCCAGACAACACAATCCCGAGTGCATTGCTGTAAGACAGCCACATTAAATCTGCAGGGCTTTAGGATGTGAATGTGCAGAAAATGAGTAAATTCTACCAAAATGTCATCAAACAGCTTAATCTTGGCCGTGAACATTTTTGTCCAGGGCAAAAGTGCTAGGAATCGGGCTGATCTGCGTCGCAGGGGGAGATTTTTGTTGCCATCGAGTGATTTCCAAGTGCAACTGGACTTTGCAGGCGCTGTGGCCAGCGCTCCCTGCCCCCACAGTGCCACGTAGGAGATCCTACAGCAGTGGGATGCGGGGAGAGGACCGGGAAGGGGGAGCGATACTGGGAGTTGCCTTCTTCCGTCTTCTCTGCTCCTTTAATGAGAGGGCCCAGCTGCCAAAAGACACATCCACTTCTCCAGCACAACTCCTCCCCCCAGCCGCCCAACTTTAAAACACACTTGCGCGTAGGGCAAAACTTGCGTTTCTTTTGTTGCGAGTTATTTCAAGTGCGGTTATCCTCCTTGGGGAGCCTTTGGATTTAGGGGGCTGCAAATCTACTGAGCTATAACATACTTTAATTAAAAAAATCCCAAGCCATTTGTGATATGGGTCTGATCCTACACACCCCCACAAACCAGACGGAGATTTGCAGCCTGTTGTCGCAGTGCCTGGGCCGGGTGCGGGGGAGCTGCTGGGGTGGAGAACAGTGAAATCCGACTGGTACCACGAGTCCTACACCCAGCTCTGCGGTAAAAACCGATGCCCAGCTGTAAAACATCTGGACTGATGCTGTCGTGGTCATTTGGCTTGTCTTATTTAAAGCAGTGTTACTAATTCACTTGATTATATATTAAAGGAGTACTTTACTTCTACAAAAGCAAACGAAAGCAAACACTGCACTCTAACAGGCTCTTTGGACAGAACTTTTTAAATATAAACTCCAGCAGCTTTGCACATTCCCCGTTTCCTGCAGGCTGCAGTGACCTGGGAGACTGACCCTTGTTTTCTTCTATCAGTGACAGAGTCTGGCATCTTCTAAGCTGCCGTGAAGCAGCGCTGGTGCAGGATTTCTGCTTTCCAGGATCAAGCATGGTCTGTAGCAAGGATAGCAATGAAGGCAATTTGTAGGGCAGAGATACTTAGTCCCTTCTTGTAACTCTCAGCTTTAATGGGGGGGGGTCCCACAGTTAAGAGCATGGAGCTAGGTAGAAGCTACCAGGAGATCATTTTAAAACAGATCCCAGGGAGTCCTTTTACGTGCAGTTGCATCCACAGGAGGCAGATGGGATCCAATCTAAAAGTATTAGACAAATTAGACTAATTAGTTCCAGAAGTAGATACTAATGGGGGTGTATACTGAACATCCCTAATCCAGAAGGTTTGGGTGCTGAGGTGGCACAAGTGCAATGGACCACAAGCAAGCTGGAACCAGTTGCTTGCTTTTAAGGTGCTTGCCTCTCCCATGGTTGCTGGTGGAGCGGAGATAGATGACCCACGCTGGCCTAGTGGGACATTTTGCATGTCCTTACGAGCCTCAGAGTTTATGAGCCTTACCTCCCGTTGTGGGTAACTCAGTTACCGCTGGGGTTTCTCTGTGCTGCAGATGAGGAAGGCAGGGATGCTCAGAGCCAGCATGGGTCTGGCACTGAAGAGCAGCTGAGAAGCCATCATGGTGCTGAACGTCTCACAGCACATGGCAGGATTAGGTCTCGGAGGATTAAAAACCACGGGATCTGCAAAGATCACGGTGGAGGCAGCAAAAGTGATACTGATCCTCTTTGCAGCCTCCACCTTGAATGCATCTAGTCTTCCTGCAGAGGATGCAGTCAGCCTGGGACACTCCCTGATACAGTCAAATTCCCAAATTTGCACGTCCCCCTTGTGTCCCCCATCCTGGTGACAGCGTTATCTCACCTGCCTGCAAGGGTGAGACAAAGGCAGCACTGGTGTGAATGCTCCCCTGCCTCTGCACCGCTGCTTGCTTCTCCTGCCCGCATCTGCTGGGCATCATTTTCTCACCTAATGACAGACAAGGTGAACCAGCCTTAAAGAAACCCTCCCTCGGTCAGCTCAAACCTTGTCAAATCAGTTCAATCCTCCCCAGACCATTTCTCAGAGCTTCCCGGGCAGGCCCAGGAGCGGTGTTATCACGGATCTGTCTGGGATGGCTGAGGAGCTTGCACGTGTCTCAGTTTCACCAGCCAAATCTCTTCCCCAAACTATAGCAAAACGGGTCTGGATGGAGCCTGGAAGCAGCCATGGCCGATGGAGGGATCCAGCCTGCGGTCATCTCCCAGAGCCATGTGAGGAGCCATGAATGGTGGCAGCCAGCATGACTCCAGTCTCAGGTGAATTCCCAGTAGCACTCAAAACACCACGGCCTCACCTCCAGGCAAATCAAGCATGTGTTGGGTGAGGGAATCCCTCCCTATCCAGAGCTAGTCAGAGCTCGCCTGGTTCTCTGGGTACGCACATACAAAGGCTTTGGGGGGATTCTGCTTCTCTGCTCAGCTCAAGGGCAAGTTCAGGATCGGTGCTTTAATTTTCCCCTTGCAACATCCTCCTTTGCCGCTCTGAACTCATTCGCGCATCTCCAGGCATCACGGAGCGATGGCTTTGCAGGTAGCGATGTCTTGGACTCCGGCAGAATCAGAGCCCTTTTCCCCCTCTCTGGCTTGTGGCCGTGCCCAGGTCCCAGTTTGGCTGGAGCTGGAAGGGACCAGCTTTATCTGAATAGACGGCACACAAAGGACGGCAGTGAAGCTGAAAGGCTGAGCATCCCGTGGATCTGTGCCCTGGCCTGTCTGGTCTGCAGCAGCGACGAGCCAAACTCGTCTCTGCTAGCCTGCTGTGCCCAGAGCTGGGGATGCCAGCCCCTGGCTTTCTGGGAGGTCACCGGGTGAGTTTATATGCCCTGAAGTTGCAAATTCAGCCTCTGGATGCACGCATCCTCTGCAAAGCACTGGTCAGCTTTTGCCTCTTCAGCAGATGTGATGGAGGAGAAAAAGGCAGAGGAAAAAGAACTGTGATTGCCCTGGAGGGGGGCGAATTCTCCATCCGTGGTATCACGCAGGTATGCCGTGATGCACGAACAGGGAAGGACAGGCAAGCGAGGCCACAGCTCCAGCTTTCCCACAGGGCACAGAGGAGAGAGACTCCCTTGATCCCGCTTTGTAATCCCTGTTTAATACTCCCGGAGAAAAGTTCAAAATCCACAGGGTCTCCTGCCAACACATCGAGGCGGGGGGAAATTCCTCTGGTGCTTTTGGGTGGAAAGAATGACATCTGCGAGGCCTCGGCGGAGGTCCAGCGCGGGTGACGGCAGGTCGGATTGCAAACCCCTGCATCCCGTACCTTCCCGGGAGCCGGGCTACGGGGGGAGGAGATGGGGTCCCTGTGGACAGCCACAGCTCTGGGGCAGGAGTTTGCCATCCCTGGGTGGCAAGCTGGGAGGACGCACGTGGTTTGCAGGTCCCGTGCTCTTTCTACACTGATACAGGAGCTCTGGCTTGGGATCGTGGCAAACCAACAAGACGCGGGACTCGGGGGTACGCTCTCCAGGCTGGCTGGATGTGCTGCCTTGGACTGGTGATATTCAGCCCTCACCCCCGCCCTTCTGCCTCGTAGTGACTGGGACCGTCTGGATCCACCCGAAAATTAACCGAAAGTAAAAGAAAGTGGTTAGTTTTTCAGCCACGTCAGCCCCGCGAACGCCAGGGCCATCTCAAGGGCAGGCTGCGAGAGCGGGGCCAGACCGGTGATTTGGGACGCCGTAGCTTCAGTTTCCCCACTGTGAGGAGGCTGAGGCAGGCAGCAAGGAATGCGCCATTTCCAGTTTTTGACCCTTTATTACAAAATACGAGCAAAGAAGGCCCAGGACCAGGGTGGTCCGTCTGCTCAGTCATGCACAGAGTGGGGCTGCAAAGGGGAATCTCTGACGTCTCGTTAAAAAGCTGAATTCCCGTCCGCTGGGATGTTAAAGCTCTTCCTGGCTGCCTGTTTTCAAGAAGCATATGGGAACTTCAAAGTTTTGAGCTCTCTGCCTCTCCTTTAAATTTGGTTGAAGCTGTCAGAAAGCTGAGAGGAGGCGCAGACCCACATGCCCCCCCTCCCCTGCAGCGCAGCGATTTTTCAGGCCTCTTCTGAGGAAACAGGATGTAAAAGGAAACCATTTATTCTGGAGCCAGCCGATGGAGCAGAAACGCCCCTAAAACCGACCCTTGCTTGGAAAGAGATCCTCCGCCAGCCAATCTTCTGCTTCCAGCACATCGCTGCTCTGGGGCGGGCAGCGGGGCGGGTTCAGCGTGTGCACGCGTGTGCACGCGTGTGCACGCCCGCTTGTGTGTAGGCACCCAAGTTACACAACTGCCTGCCTCGCCAATCTTGCCGATGTCCCTCAAAGTGGCTTGGTTGTTGGAAATCAGGTCCCCAGCAAGCCAAGCTGCAAAACTCTGCTACTGGTGATGCTGGTGGGGCTGGGGGGGTCGAATGCAGGAGAGGGCTGTGGGGTTTGCTGCGTTGTGGACTTCGGGGTGCTTGATGCACCAGTTTTAAGGCAGGAAAGGAGGAGGGGAGAGATGAATCTGAGGAAAGACACGCTGGGCTCGGCACCCCCCCTGCACCAGGCAGCGGTCCAGCAGGAGTAAATGGCGTGTACATTTCTCATCACCCACGTGTTGCGGATATATAAGCAAAGGGATGCTTAGGAAGGGGCTTGGCAGCCTCTTCGTCTCTTCTGCTCTTACAGAAGCAGCAGAAAAGCTGCCCAGAGAGATACAACAGGAGAAGGGGCTTCATCCTTCCCCGGGTCCAGGGACCAGAGGCTCTTGGTTGCCCCAGCCCTGGTGACCTTGTTGTGCTGATCTGGTGGGACCAAACCAGTTTGTGTCTAGATCTGAGCTGCTGCGTCTTTGCTTGGGTTGACAGAATGCACCCCCATGGGAGGCAAATGTCACGCCGGTCGGGTCCCTTCACATAGGTCCAAACTGGGTCAGGAAGCATAACCCTTGTGGCAGTTTAGGACGTATCTGCAAAAGGCCAAGACCAGTCTCCAAGGCAAGGGGACCGGCTGGTGGGGGACTGAGCGTGCGTTGATGAGAACAGAGGTAAGGCATCTGAGAGTTTCTTTGCTCTCTGTGTCGTAAAAGTGGTTGAGCTCAAGTGAGAGTTACCCATTTGAACTTACTTTGGCCTTTCCAAGCTTTTTAGTGCTTTTTGCAACTTTAATGCCACTTCTGATGTCGTTCTGCAGTGCATGATAGATGCATAGTGTCACAGGTAATGTTTAATAAATTTCACCATGTATTTCTCTCTGTCTGAAGTTTCCTATGTCCCAGAATACTGGTTCTGCATGTGGGACCCTTAGCAAAAAGGGACGTCTTTCATATGTCCTGGCATCAAAAACCACATACTATGCTTAGTCTAAATACTCCTGCCTGTTTAAAATATGCCAGCAGAGAATTTCAGTGTGTATTTCCTAGCTACTGTATAGATTTTCAGTGAAAACTTGGCAGGGAAGAGGTGGTAGGCAGGATTTCTGGAAAATTCAAGGAGCCCACATGATGCAACCCTGATGCATTCTTGCAGAGCGACGCCTGCTAGTGTAATCTTTAGAAGGGGCCGCTAGCATTTTGCTCCAGATGTCAATGGGCTGCATCCACACATTAAAGACTTTTCCAGGATCAGATCTTGGTCCTGCCAGAGTGCCAGGGTTTGTGCTGTTGGTATTGCAGAGCTGCATTCTTGTGTCAGGGAGAATTATGTTAATTTTAGAAGCGAAAGCCACTGTTAGATTTCCATTTTCCTTCTTTTATAACATGCAGGGAGGAAAGTTGTTGATCGGCCAATGAACTTTTCTCTATTTCCCATTTTAGAATTAACCACAGCTGCTGCAGTCTTCACTGAAAGCACAAAAAAATCCATCCAGCCATTGCAAATGTTTCTTCTTCGCTTCTTCCTCACAAATGACCCTCTGGCCATTGGACACAGCAAGTCTTGCAGGGTTTGAGCGTGCATGTGTCTGAGTCTTGTAATGCTCAGCTGGTGTCCTGGCCACTGGGAACCTGAGGCTTTGAGAGGTAACTGGGATGGGACAGAGCAGGTCGAAATGCCTTTTGGCTGTCCCTATAGTTAAATTAGCTACTGTGGGCATTGGCAGCAGCTTGGCCACTGCAGGCAAATATACCCTGGCCTTTGTCTCTCTCTTACATCATTGCATAGACCAGAGGTTATATTCATTCATAACATGCTGATGAAGATGTTGTGATGACCCCTGTGTTGCTAACAGAAATGTTTAATCTAGAAAGGTCTTTTTCCTGGTCTTCCCAAATGGGTCTAGAAACTCACAGAAGTATTGAGTCGTGGGAATAGTCAGGCACTCAGGAGGCATCTGTGGCTGTGTTGCTACAGTAAAAATAGCAAATACAGATCCTGGAGCAGAGGAAGCTCTGTAGCTGTTCAGTGGGAGATGGTCACGGTGATGCAGGACTCAGCATCTGTGAGCTGAGTCACACAAGGGAAGATCTGACTCATCACAGAAGATCTGCATCTGCAGATGTCCAAACATTCTATGAAGTTGGGCAAAGCTGATTGTCCTGGGTTAAGACTTGGGGAAACTGAGGCACAGAGAGCAAGTGTGGGGCAGAACCAGAGCCAGGCATCCTGCACCACTGGTTTGTCCTGCTTTCCTTCTCCGAAAGGATGCCGAGCACTTTACAGGGAGTCACAGAGGCATCTTCTCACTCCCTGGACAGATAGTCTGCCCGGAGGGCTGGTACCGCAGGATGCTGAGCTGCTCTTTGCCAGCTGTACCTACGCAGGGCAGAGCCCCTGTGATTACCCAGCTCAAATCTCATCCAGCAGAGATGGATCGCATGGCCAGGCAGGCTACATGGTCCTCACAGCCACAGAGCACCCCTCTGTATCCTTGTCTTCTCTCCCACCTTCTGGTCAGTCTGTCACAAACCCCAGGCAGGAACAGGCTCTTGCTTTGTGTTTTTGCAGCCCCTAGCACCACAGGACCATGATCGATGACCCTTCTCCAGTATGGATGCCCAAATTTTGCTCTAAGCAAGGAGCTGTCTGTTTCCCACAGTGGGAGGAGATGCACGAACTGCTTCTCTTTTCACCTCCAGCTACTGGGCTGCCCAAAGGCAGCACCGTTCATGCTCTTGGCCCAACACACAGCAAATTAAACATTTCTTGCATAGCACCCGGGGTTTGACAGGCTGTTTGCAACACTGGAGGAGGCATCGGTGCTGATGAATTTGGTTTTGCACACAAGGTCTCTTGTTCAGCGTGGGGCAGAGGTGGTTGGGCATGCGTGGGAGAGGTGGGGTAGGAGGATTAGATGAATGAGGACTGTTGTTTCACTCCTGATTACTTTCAGGGGGATGCTGGATGTTTACCAGCCATGCACAAGCAGCTTGGATTCAGTCTTTAAAACCATTTGCACTTCTGGACTCTGTCAGGTTTGATGACAAGACCTGTATCCCCCTGTGATCACTCCTGGTTTGGTACCCGGGGGGATGCTGTGGTTAGGAAGACATGTGTGAATTAAAGCCTCTTACAGGCGCCCTTCTCCTCTCTTGCATGGATCTGGCTCAGCCCCATCCAGATGAGATTTATTTCAAGCTCATTTGCTGCCCGAACATAGAGAAGAAGCAGCAAAGAATGAAAAGCAGCTCCTGAGCTTTGAATAGTTCAGGACGTGAATCAAGGGCTGCAGTTTAGTTAAAGGGAAACGCTTATCCTAAACTTCCAAGGGCACAGGTATGTGTTGGATACAGTAATACCCAGCTGTGGTTATTGTTGACTGCAGTTTCCAATGGCAAAGCTGTGTGCTGGACACACAAAATTGTGGAGAAACTGGAATTCGTACATTGTACAATTTGTAAACAAGCCAAATTTGCCCCCCCGGTGGAGACAGTTGCAAGATCTTCAGATCCAAAATCCCAGTTTCTGTTCAAGCCCATGTTTCCTGCCCCAGCAGCCTCCTTTAGTGCTGTGTCTGTGAGCTGTAACCCACCTAACGAGCACTCCCTTTGTGGTCCTTTTCTAGGAGAACTCCCTGGCACCTCTTCAGAGACACAGCATCCACATGGGAAATCGCAGTGGCACAGGAATCTGTTTTCTCAGTGAATGCACTTGTGATGAGGCATAAAATGCAGAATGTTTGGTGTCTCCTGTTCACCTTGATTCATGAATACCCTCCAATACCACATTTCCAGGTTTGATTTCACATTTTTTCAGGAAACCCCCATGAGCATCTCTTTGTCTCCATTTTTTATTCCTGTTTGGTTTTATTTTTCAACTTTTAATTTTTTTTTTAACCCTTTCCCATTGTCTGTCTGGACACAGTGGCAGGAGTTAGAGAAAAGCTATTTCTCCATCTCCTCTATGGACCCCGTGCCTCTGCTTTGAGCATGTGTCTGTAGTGGGACCCCTAGTACAAACTTCCCACATAGCAACTAGCAGGGGAGCTAAAAGAGGCCTGAGAGCTGGTGCTTCACATTTCCAGTCTACTCTTGCCGCATTGGTGGAAAGCTCTTAGCCCAGCTCCATTAAAACAAAGGCGAACTGATGTGTGCAGCACCCACATGTCCGGGAAGCCACCGATGTGGTCACCAAGGTCACAAAATCAGGTCCCCTGGGATAGGGTCAGCCCCATCTCTGGGCATGCAGAGAGCTGGACCCATGTGGGGGTTGCTGGGGGCTACTCACTGGTCTGGAGCAAGGGTCTGATGAGTGATGAGCAGCCAGATGTTGGCAGGTATTGGGTGCTGGGTATGGATGAAGCTGTTTTCTCCTCCCTTCTCTGCAAACCAGGGAGACACCCCAGTGCAGTAAGTTTTAGTGGCCTCAGTGGTGGTGGAATTATCTGTAGGACATCATGACCCTACACCACTCAGGTGGCTTTCAAAATGAAACGTTAGATGTTTCCTATGTGCCCACGGTGGGAAGAATTACTTGCTAGAAATGGCAGTTGGTTGATGATGGAGGAGATGTACAAACCATCTCTGATGTTACAGGCACAGCTTTGGGAGGAGTAGAGTTTTTGTCCCAAGAATCACTCCAGGAGATCAAATTCATTGTTCTTTTGGGACAAATGAAGTCAGAAGGGGCAATTTTCTAGCCAAAAGAGAAATCCACAACACTTAATTTTAAGGAAACGTTTTGGTTTTTATTTCAGTATTGTTCCAAAGTAAAAAAGGGCTTAATGTAGCCTCAAATATCATTTTCAGGCAAAGAAAATGAAAACATTTAAAGACATCAAAACAAACTGCTTAGTTGATTTTCCCCCATTTTTGTCTTCATTTTTCAAACACACCCCAAAATTCAGAAATGTCTTCAGTCACTGTGACAGTGCCTGTCTTGATGAATTAACTATTTAACAATTATTTTCTCCCTAATTCCAGCTAATAGAATAATTGGACCTGCTGGAGGCAAGTTCATAAAATGTGGGATGCATAACGAATCCACTCTGGGCTCTGCCACTGAGTCACCACGTACCTTTGAATCAAGCAATTCACCGCTGCCTCGAGCTTTCCTGATGGCAGGTCGAGCCACAGCGTTTGCAGGAGGGTCCGTGGTCGCTGCATGGAAGGGGCTATGAAGTGGCAGGTGGGTCACCAGGCGACAGAGTGGGGAGACACCTGAAAAGCCCTGCAGGAATCATCTTGGGCACCACAGGACTGATGTAGAGTTGGTGCAAATAAATTCTCGTGGACATGAGGTTTCAGAGAAGCGCTAGACATCATGGCACGATGTTTTCCAGCAGGTCCCGTAGGACCTCGTCACCCGTGTTTTCCCATTAGCTGGAGAACCTCAGCGCTCTTGCTTCAGATGAACAGAAAATTGTGCGCCTTGATGTCATCCATGCATCCCTGGATGGGCACGATCGCTATCCTCAGGGGTAAGATCAAGGCGAAAACCTCCCCCAGCCTTGACTGCGACCAGGGTTTCTCTTGCTTGTCCCAGCCCCAGTCCCACGCTCTGAATCCTGCACTGGGAATACAGTTCTGTCTGCATGTGGCCGTGGCCGACAGCTTCCCATGCTTCAAAAAGTGCCATAAAACCACAAGAAACAGCACGATCCCTGTGCTGCTGTCTCTGGGCTCTATCTGATCCCTGGTCGAGCTGATGCCTGCACTTGGGAGAACAATTATATTTAGGAGGACTTTTGGGGCTGTAAGTGTCAGCGAAGCATATGGAAAAGACTGATCCAAGGCAAGAGAGACCATTGGAAAAAGATGGAATTATCATTCCGCAGCGGGGACAATATTGCTCCCACCCGTGGCTTTCTGCCTCGGCTCCCGGCCGGGGGCTGCCTGCAGATTCCGGAGGGAGCAGCTCCTGCTCTCTGACCACTCTGGTCCCTGGGTGAGCCACCAGGGACCTGGCACGAAGCGTTCACAGACCTGACGAAGGTCTTGCACGGGCTCCTTCTTCTCTGGTATGGGTGCTGTAGCCCAGGAAAAGCAGCATTGCCACTGCTAGGGCCGGGTTGCCGGCTTTGTGCTGGGTTTGTAGGACCGCAGGAATGGGGTTTGCTAGTCCTGCTTTGTCTTAACTTGTCTCGAGCTGCCTGAAGCTTAGTTTTTTCCTTGATTTAGTTGTAACTGCTTTTTTTTTTCATAACCAAGTGGCTATGACTGATTTGTTTTACTTCTGCTTGTCTTTGTCTGGTGTAACCAAAGTTTCATATAGACATTAGGAACAAGCAGTTTATCTGTGCAGAGTGAAATATTTATGCCTCTCCTGTACTGGTGCAGGGTGGAAGGACAGAGGCACGATGTGACAGCGGAGGTTCTGAGCAGGGGGACGCAGGATGAGAAGGGCCACAGGCTGGTGCAGGAGCTCCTGGGGTTGTTTCTAGGGCCAGGGATACCATAAGGGATGTGTATCTCTGAGCCAGGCGAGGTAACAAGGCTGGCTGGGGCCAGGAAGGAAAAAATGAAGCAAAGATGGATGCAGACACCACATTTCACAGGGAATATTTTCTTTTTGTTACTTCTTGATGGGACCATCTTCTCTCCCATCCTCTGCCCTGCATCCTTGTCTTGGCTTTCTCCTTTCCAGCTGATTCCTGAAGCTCGGGTCGGCTCACTGCTCATTGCATTGGCTCTGCAAATGCTTGCGGGCTCCCGGTGATGGAAGAGAGCTCTCAGCATCCCTGGGGTAGCTAGCCCAGTTCTAAATTATTCTTGGTGGTAAAAACTGCTCGTGGAATCTACATAGTTGTCAGCAGATGATTCTGCTGACATTGGAGAGGAGCCTGGCAGGAAGAGGAACAGGCACTGATTTTGCAGGGACCTGGCTTTGCCTGCATGGAAACACCATTCCCATTTAACAGTGTGGGATTGCTGTGCCCTCTGCAGATTAATCTCCCAGGCGCGCTTATAGCACCCACGACACTCCCCCATGACTCCCTGATGTGCTGCTCGGTTGGTGCAGGGTGTTGTGTAGTCAAGGGAACATTTTGGGGACAACGCACACTGCTGGCCTTCCCAGGAGGGGGCAGCCAGATCTGTGATCCCCCCAAAACAAGGGATGCTAAAGCAAACTGGGCACTCACCCAGCCTCTACCCGCTCTGGCAGGGTGACACAATCACGGGCAACCGTGGCCCTGAAGGGCTGATGCTGCTCCGATGCAACAGGTTTGGGGGGGCAGAACAGGGGGGCTGCAGTCCTTCCCCTTGCAAGCGCTGGCCCCGAGCTGATGGGAACTTGTGAGGGTATTTTCCCCCGGCGGCGTTAAGTCTTCTGCTGCAAATTTTGATATATCTTGGGCACTTTCAGAGCCCACCCCGAGCTGTAAGCAGAGAGTAATCCTCCTGGCTGCAATACCCCTGGCTCTAATATCAGTTTATTTTGGGGGTAATGGGGTGGATTTCTGTGAATTGGGGTTACTTCTGCCCAGCATCTAGCAGAGGGGAGCACAGATGTGAGTGATGCCTTGGGGACCTGCATGCGTCTTCTCTCCTGGTTCATCCTTCTAAGACACTCAGGCTCTGCAAAGTATTATTTAAAATCTGATTTATTAGAAAGAAGACGATGATAGCATAGATAATCCCATGCCCCTTCAGATGCTGAGGACCCAAATTGGGCAGCATCGAATGGGTGCCCGACCAGCACGCAGCACGCTGCGAGATCCCATATGTCTTTTCAGGTTTCGTTTTAAAAGCTCGGTCAATGCTGCTGTTCTGCTAGAGGGCAGAGAGAGGGAGTCCTTCTCCTTCTTTCTGAAGTACCTGCAGGATCCTTTTCTCTTGAAAGGATTCCACAGACTGCCCAAATCCCGGTTGCCACGAGGACTCTCTGAACCGTTCACCTCTTTCCCATGCAGGGAGGGAAAGAGAGGCAGGGAGCAGCCGGGATCTGCAGGAAAAACTTCCAGGAAGAGCGTAGGACAGGAGGGAATTAGAGCAGCGCTCTCATATAAAATCATAGAATCATAAAGTCACAGGATGGTTTGGGTTGGAAGGGACCTTAAAGACCATCTAGTTCCAACCCCCTGCCATGGGCAGGGACACCTTCCACTAGACCAGGTTGCTCAAAGCCCCATCCAGCCTGGCTTTGAAGGGGAACTTAACTCATGTCCTCCGTCCTTGACCACTATCAAAACCACAGAGGCTTCGTGCCGGGTCCCTGGTGGCTCAGCCACCGGCGCGGGTGACACAGCTCCGCGGGCGAGCCCGGTGCCACCGCCAGCCGTGGGGCATCCCAGAATCGGGGCGAGGGAGCCCAACTTGTCCTCCTTGGTGCCAGGGTCCCGATCCATCTTTTTCTGATGGTCCCTCTCTTCCCCCCTCGCAGCCCTTTTCTGTAAGCTTTGCCGGTGGAAGAACCCCCCCCCCCAGAAGCCAGGGGCAGCCCCTCAGGGAGCTGCGGGGCCAATCCTGCAGTCACAGAACCCTTTTAGCACCCAGCGTTGGAGCCAATGTGGAGCTCAGAGCATTTCTGAATGATGCAAAGAGAAGAAAAGGCCACGTCCCACCACGTACCGTGTCACGGGTGGCTCAGGCTATGTGCAATTTAAGCCCTGGTGTCAGGAGGATGGTGTTGGTAGTATTTGCCAGGCACTGTTTTTTTCCCTATTCTGGATTGTCAGTCCTTTTGGGTGGAAAAAAATCAAAGTACAGGCATCTTCTGGGTATCCCAATGTGCTTCAAAATTAGTGGGTATATTGAGAAGAGGGACGTGCTGCCCTCCCTTGCTGTAGCTGTTAGTCACTACTCCACGAGGTGCCAGATCTCCTGCTTCTGGGGCACATCCATGTGTCCTTGAAGGATGTGCCAGGGTGCACAGCCCAACCCAAGCAGCAAGCAATATCTTTAGCAGGGGATGGGAAGGGCTGGCTTCCCACAGGGCACTAGCAACTGGAAAAAAAAAAAGGGCTGGAGCCATCAGAGGGGGCTTGCAGCAATACGCTTATGGTCTCCCACTCAGGTCTGATCCAAAACTGCAGCCTCACATCAAACACCAACCAGAAAGGGAGGTTTTGGCTTGTAGGGAAGTGTTTTATTTTCTTTAATTAGTTCGATCTGAACTGGATGGAGACCAAACATTTTCTCAGTCACCAGCGAGCCCTGAGCCATGCAGTGCATGATCGGAGCTGACAGCCTCAGTGGTGTCGGTACTAATGCCAGCAAAACCTACCGATCGACCTGAAAAACCCCTACAGATCTGACATGAAACATTTCATGCTCAGGCAATGGACATTTTAAATGAAACATTAGGAGCAGTTCCTGCTCAGATCCCCTCCTCTCCTGACTTTGCAATTGCTAGCAGTTAGGAAAATCCCTGCAGAGTAACTCAGACCTGCTCTAACAGCCCCTTGCATTGGAATAACCAACGGAAGCAATAAGTTTTACCCTATATATATAGCCAGGACAGAGCAATTAGAGCCTGTCATGATTATTACAGCCTGTCTGTGGTGATTTACCAGGCATCTGAGTGCCTATGCACACATTTCCAGGTGCCTTATGTCGCCTTTATTAAGGATAGGATGCCTCCCACAGGGATCTACTGAATGAAGGGGGAATTAAAGGCAAATGTTTTCACTGACACAGTTCATCAACAAGCCAGCTTCCCAAGGAGCAGCAGCTCAGGGTCTTGCCTTTGAGGGAGGATCTGCTTTATCATGGCGTGGCAGCTCGCCCAGCTAAAGCCGATGTTGCACCCTGCCTCGGAGACAGCTGTGATTTATTCCGGAGCTGGATTTCTGCTCCTGTGCAACAGGCTGGTGAGATGTGGGGTCGGAGAGATGAGCCAGGCTGCCTCAAGGAGCACTTGATGATCACTCTTCCAGCATCCCTCTTGTAACCACTTCGATATTGCATCCCCAACCTGGAAGGCAGGTCCCAGCCCCACTGGCACTTTGCCTTTCTGAAGGAACCAGTGCTTTTCTCCCGGTGCCCAGAACTCATTGCACAGCACAGCCCTACCCCTGACCTCTGCGCAGAAGACTGACCAGATGCACGCAGGGATGTTCGGTCAGCTCCATTTCATGCCTGGATATGTACTTGCTAACCAGCCTACAAACCTCTCTGCAAGTGCAGCCCGTTTCCTCTGCAGAGTCTTGTTCCACCTCTAAACCCTATGGCCTTTTGCTTGCAAACACTTTATTTCCATCCTCTTGGCTCCCATCTCTGTCCTATAAACGGAAAGGCTTAGACAGACACTGCTGCACATTTAGGGCTGTGTGACCATGAGATTTACTGAAGCAAACCCAGTCAGCTGATCTATCCCAGCACATTCATTAAAGGAATTATTTTCCACTGACATTCAATCTGTGTCTGCACAGGGTGGGGGAAAAAAAGGGTGAGCTGGTATGTTTTGCATAGCTGGTGAATGAAAAGCACGCCAGCCAGTGTCCCAGGAGATGGGGGCACATCTCTGCCATACCTGTATCACTGTCTGCTATACTCTTTATCAGAGAGTGTAGTGATAGGATGAGGGGTAATGGTTATAAACCGAAAGAGGGTAGATTTAGATATTACATATAAGGAAGAATTTCTTTACAGTGAGGGTGGTGAGGCACTGGCAGAGGTTGCCCAGAGAAGCTGTGGATGCCCCATCCCTGGCAGTGTTCAAGGCCAGGTTGGATGGGTCTGTGAGCAACCTGGTCTAGTGGAAGGTGTCCCCGTCCGTGGTAGAGGGGGTCAAATTAGATGATTTAAGGTCCCTTCCAACACAAACCATTCTGCGATTCTACCTGCAGCCTTTTCTCCTGGGTAGAGTCGGATGGGCTGGGACTACAAAGACCTCTTTTTATTCCCATAGGAAATTCTCTTCTGAGCAGCCAGTGTGAGCACTGTAGAGAGAAAGCTTCTCAAAGCAGATCTGAGGATCGGTACCGTGATGGAGGGAGGCCCTACCCCATGCTGCGTAATACTTTCTAATGTTTCAACAGCTTTTCCCTCTAGGAGACCAAAGGACTTGTTATACCTGAACAGGGTTTGCATAGGATGCAACCAGCTCTGGGGTGCGGCGCAGCCCCCGGCACCAGTTGTGATGATGGGAAGGGATGACACGAGCCTGGGAGGCACTGGGAGAGCAGAGGAGGCCATGCCCTTGTCCACCAGGGTTAGACGCCATTGAGGGCTAGAGTAATGTACTTGCCAGTGTGCATGTCCCATGCTGGGGGATGGACACCAGCCCCGTCACTTCTGAGCTCGTCTGGAGGACATGAGGAGGAGGAGACAGTGGGGGGACTCTGGCTGATCACAAGTGTGTGATGCTGCACGAGCAAAGGCAAATGAGATCCCCAGATACATCTGGAAGGGTGTTTTCAGCAGATCAGGGAAGGGTTTGGGCCGCAACACAGATCCTTTGGGATACCTCCTCCTGCACAGCCACTTTGCTGGAAGCACAGAAAGACCAGCCCAAATCCTTGGAGCGACCAAAGTCCTGCTGCTCCCAGTGGCTGTCAGAGACTGATTTGCACATCCAGGGAGTCTGACAGAGCAGGAATGTAAATTCAAGCATCCAATACCCAATCTAGTGCTCTAAATGCTCAGCCATCCTCTCCCCTGATCTGCCAGTCCCACGCTGTCCCTACAGAGCTCTCTGCCAGCAGTACTGCCCGTGAAGGTTTGGAGAAGGGCCATTCATCTATCACTTGCTGGACACCAGGCAAAGAAGATGGTGTTGATGTAAAAAACAAAAGGACAGCATTGTCCTGGGCTGCATGTCCTGCAAACAGTCTACCTGCAGTCGTGTGCCTTGGGGAGCCTTTGGCTGTTGAACTGTATGCAGCCTGGTGCGGATATCAAAACAGGTAGGACCAAAGAGAGACTTGGAAAAAAATTATGGGAGAGACTGGCAATCAGGAAAATGCAGTTTCTGGGCAAAGATGAATTGAAATGGGATCTTTAGCCAGAAGAAACCAAGTGGAGACATAAAATGGCCTTCAAATACATAGAAAAAGCTGGTACAAAGAGCAAAGGCATAAACTTTTCCATGCCCAGGATGCATAGGAGGAGACGTTACAGCCTTACATCCTACCAATTAAGGTCAGATATTAGGCAAAAATTATACGGACAAAGAGAGATAAGGCTGGGGAGGGCTTGCAGTTCCCATCGCTGGAGGTCTTAAAGCACATGGCAGATAAACACATGCCATAGCTACGCCTGCCTGGGGCAAGGGATGTCTCAGTGGCTTTTTGAGTGCTCTGTGATTCCAAGTGAAAATTATTTGTTTAGTCCAGGAAAACAAAGGATGAGACATCACTGTCTATAAATATGTACGGAGTCTGGAGAGGGAAGGGGTGGTAAACACACTGGAGAGAAAAAAAGTGACTTTGAAACAACTTTGGGACAGTGTGGACTAGCCTGGGTGATGGCTAGGCAGGTGGAGGGCTCTGAGCATCAGAATGTCCCCGTTCATGGCAGCAAAGATCTTCTCCGCCTCCCAAAATGGGGAACTGAGAAATTTGACTCAGTCAGGGAAGAGCTCAGCAGTCTCTGGGTGAGGTTACAGGCTGGGGTGCAACTGAGGACTGCACCCAGGTTTCTAAATTCCTGTTGAGCCCTTAAAGAAGCTCAGTGCAAACACCTGATGAAACCATGGAAGGCCCTGAATTTTGTATGGTTTCAACATAGGATTATGGTTTCAACATTGCTCAGGCTTGCTGTGACGGGGGAAGCTGTCTCCTAGCGAGCGTATCCCTCGAGCATTAAGTCAAACACATCCCAACCAGCACAACCCATGACTGGGGCTGCAAACATCTGGCCCAGCTCAGACAGGACAGTCCTGCTGCAGGTGGCTGCTGTGTCCCCGTACGCTGGTGACCTCTCTGGTGTTTTGCTGCAAATGAGGTCCACATCTGGACTCTTTCCTTCTACCTTCAGCTTTCCAAGGTCTCCTTTCAAGTTCTGCACCACACGCTCCCCTGGAGAAATCAAGGCTTGCCCCCGAGGCTACCCTAAACCTACATCAGCACTGCAAATCATGCCGGGTTGGATTTATTGCTGTTGTGTGGTGAACTGAATTAAGGTCTTGTATCACATTAGCAGCTGCTGCAGCATCGGTACTGGCAGCTCCTACTGACGGGGGCTGCAGGATCAGGGTGTGCTCTGTGGCCACAGCAAGAGGCAGGTTCTGCTCTTCTGGGTTCGCTGCTTATCTTGAAGGAGAAATGGAAGCAGCGGGTGAGTGACTGCAGCTCACCCAGGTGAGGGATGTGGTTATCTCATGAGTCACGGGCTACCTGGCAGCGTGGTCATCCCGGGATGTCTCCTTCTTAGCACATGGCTGGACCTGTTGTCTGTGCACATGGGGCTAATCTGAGCTTGCAAATAGACCTGAGGCTTCCTGGGAGGGTTGAGATCCCTCACCGTGCCTTGCCCAGCCCTGGGGACCACGAAAGCCCTGGCTGCACCTAGGGACCATCACCGGGACAATTCCCACATGAGATGTCTGTCTCTTGATGTCCAGTCCTCCAACCCTCGTGGCGGGGCAGCTCGCCCCAGTCTTGCAGAATTTCACCTCTCCTCCTTTCCAAAACACGCATTTGCCAGCTGGGAGGGAGCGAGGACTGCGGGGGCCTCTCGGACACATCCCTGCACAGCTGCGGACAGTTGGGGCCAGGGAAGGTCTTTGCTTTTTGGCTGCTCTTGACAGCCGCCTTCACCCCCTGTGACTCCTCATTGTTGCTTTCCGGGGGATGGCTGAAAAATCTCCGGACGGAGAGAGGGGCTGGATTGCTCCCACGGAGGGGACAGGGTGAGATAGAAATTCCTGCCGGGGATGAGTCAGGCTCCGCGTGCACAACTCCGCCTGGAAAAAGCAACCACTGGCAACTGCTTCCCATCCTGCTGCGGTGCTGGGGGGGCAGAAGGGCTCGCCGGTTCCTTTGGGATCACTTTTTTTATTTTTTGGTTTGCTTTTGTTTTAATGGGGATTCGTGGCAGGGCTGAGCATTTGCTGGGAGGCTGCAACCCCTTCTCCCGTGCCTTTGCCCCGGCATCACATCAAAGTGCCCGGTGGTGTTTACACTGTGGGATTGGGAGAAGGAAAGAGGGAAAGGATCTCTTCGGGGGAGCTGGGCTGGTATAAGATTGCTTCTTCAAGCAGGAGGATTCCTGCTGTGCTCAGTGCATTTCAAAGCCCACAGGGAACCTCAGCCTCCCCGGTCCCTGGTTTAGGGGTAGGACTGTTGCATGGGAGCGAGCTGTCGGTGAGCTGTGCTGCGGAAGCTGCTGTGTACATGTTCCCAGATATTTCTAGTCTAAACACAGAAGTGAGGGGGAGCCACCAACATGGTTGTTTTTTGGTGGTTTTTTTTGTTGTTGTTGTTGTTGTTTTTTTTCAAAATGGTTTTCTTCGGAAAAATGCTTCAGTTGAACTTGCCCTTGCATGCACATCTGTGAACCTGCATGGTGCTTACCAGGCTTCAACACATTTCCATTAGGAACAGGCTTTATATCTTTTCTGCTCTAAGATAAATTAGGCTGGAGTTTCACCCAGAATGGGGAGGAGCAGCAGAGCCGGGAATCAAATCCCAAATGACTGCCCAATTCCCAGCTAGTAAGGCAAAAACCCTTTGTGTGCTTTTTTTTTTTAATCCCACCCCTTGTTTTTTTTTTTTTTTTTTTTTTTTTTGGTCCCAGAACAACTGCACAAGTGCCAAAACCCCAGCACTTCACAGGATGCAAAAAAAACATTTTCCTTCCAAGCCCCTGGAGAGACACTACCCCATTTTATAGACACAGCACCCAAACTGTTTGCTTACAGCCGCTGA
The DNA here is from genome assembly GCF_000737465.1 of Haliaeetus leucocephalus. Classification (NCBI taxonomy): domain Eukaryota; kingdom Metazoa; phylum Chordata; class Aves; order Accipitriformes; family Accipitridae; genus Haliaeetus; species Haliaeetus leucocephalus. The sequence continues at coordinate 5,669,175 of NW_010972972.1, read as the reverse complement.
TAGTCAGGCACAAAGGTTTATCTGTGCTGCCGGGTCTGGGAGCATCCTCAGAGCCTGGATGCAGCATGCGGTGCTATGTGGTACCAGCGCTATAACAGAGCAAGGTCTGGAGCCGCACCAAACCCCTCTGCCTCCTTACCCCTGCAGTGACCACCTCTCCGAGCCTCTGGGCTTTTCCCTATCAGCTTTTCCTCCATTTCACATTGACTTTTGTAGCGTTTTGCCTCGAGATCAAGCAAAACGCACCATCCACCTCCCCGTGTTTCTGTTGTTATTGCCGACAGTGGGAGGCAATCATACCACTGCATTTATTTCTGGTTCCCGCTCTGTTTAGCATTAAATTTTCTGCAAGATCCTCCTGCACAAGGGTCTCTTTCTGAGCAACAAACCATTGCATGCTCTTGTAGGAAAAATTCCCTGTTTGTGCCTCTCCACCAAAGTCAAAACACTCCTGCCGAAAAACCTATTTGTCAATCAGGCAATACCGGAGATGGTTTAGGCAGACAGGGAGCAGCATTAAACCACCTTTGAGCGTGGGTTTTGGTTCTGTGATGGAGCTGCAGAGCGTAATCCATGCTGAACTTTGCTGGGGTGCAGGATTCATGCACTGGGAGAATAATAAACCGCCCCCTGGGCTGAATCTCTGGCTGATGGCTGCAATGTGAGGAAATCCTGTGAGTTTCTAATCTTAGGCTGCTTTTCCTGGGTAGTTTATTCCTTTAAATAGAAAGGCTTAAATGGGATTGACTCCTGCAATCCTTCTGCTCTGGACTAGCCTGTAATCTTTAGTGGCCAGCAACGGGCATGGGGGCTGCACTGCACATCTTTTCTGCTTCTGCTGTGGAAAACAAGGCTTAGGTGGGCTCACTTTCTGCTTCTTTGTCCCATCCAAGCCACTTTTGGAGCCGATTTCAGACACACTCGATAGGCAGTAGCAGCCTGCAAGCTTTAGGAAACTGAGCAGGCAGAGAGAAGTTATAAAAGACCCATGGGGGAAAGGCTTGAATACAAGCACAACTATTTATGAGACACTAGAGAGTCTACATGGCAGAAAGCCTCTACGGCCACAGCCTGTCCTGGGTTTGACTCAGTTGTACCATGTGCCCAGAACATTCCTCCCTCTAAAACTAGTCCAAGGACATCTAAAACACAATGTGCTACTGAACCCACGGTGGCAGAAGAATGCCCCAGAGATGCTGTTGAAAGGATGGTCATACATGGGTAAATCTGGAGGCTTCACCTCCAAGTAAGACACTCTGGAGTTCCTAATTGGGTCGTTAATTCAGAAGACCATAATTAACAGAGTATTTAACTAGGCATGAAAGCCAAAGGCAGAAAGGTTGCTACGTGGCTAGAAATCACCCTGCTGAAGAAATCCCACCAGGCCAGCTGGTGTTGACAGCCCAGGTTTGGTGCTGAGAGGATAATGTGGTGGTACCTCCTGGAGATGTGTCCCAGCTCCAGGCCTGCCCTCTCAAAGCGGCAGGGAAAGGACTCTTCTGTCTGCTGCTGCACGTATCCCAGCCTCTCTTAGGTTTCTCCTGGGCTGTTGGAAGCCCATGTGAGATGGAGAAGGAGGGAGTGGATGGCAAGAGTGGTTTATGGAGGAGAAGAAGGGTGATGGACCCATCGCTGCAACTGCTCCGTGGCCCCAAGCCATGCACAGCCAACTGCCAGACCATTGCCCAGGACTAGTGGAGCAGAAAAGCCAAATGTGATGTAAATGAATGAGATACAGCCCTGGCCCTGGGAAACTTGAGACTGGGGTCATCTCTCTGAGATGTGGCAGGGCTGGTCATAGCCCGCAAGAAGTGTGGCAGTTACCTGGATCACAACTGCACAAAGCCCTCATCAAGGGATCTTTTGGGTGAAATACCTGGGATGGTTTCTAAAGCTTATTTGTTCAGTCAGGAAGGGAACATCTTGTTCATCTGCTCAGACTCACATACGAAACAGGTCAGAGAACATTGTCGCCCATAACTTGCAATGGCATGAGGCAATATCTTTTTTAGGATGACCAATTATATATCTGGATGACCACTTACATTGCAGATCTCCAGGAGAGCAGTCTACCTCATCGCTTGTGAGCGAATGCAGGTTTCTCCTTAATTTTCCAGTAGGATTTGCAGTGGGTGGTCACAGACTCGAGAGCTTGGCAGCCTTTTCAGTGGTGCTGTTTGCTGCAGAAACCACTTATTTTTATCCTTGTATGGAATAATCATCTCCCAGTGTCTGTGCTGAAATCTGTGATTTGTGTAGCCAAGCTCCCTGACTTTATGAAGGTCTGTGCCACCACCCTTTGCAGGCCCCAAAGCAAGACACCAACCCTGGCTTTACCCATCCTCTTCCTCACCTCTGCAAATCCTTCTTCCTAAACCTATTGCTGGTCCTTCTCCTTAGCCAGAAGAGCATGTCCTGGAGGGCAGGTCCCACTGCGTGTCAGCTGATGGTTGGCAACCCGTTCCCATGCTGGGCAACAACTCCCAGACCAGATGACCGTATCTATCTCTGTACATCCCTGTCCAGAAGAGTCCTTGCGCTGCCCCAGCCTGCCTCAGTTTCCCCACCCTGCTGATGTGTTTGCAATGCCCTCTGATGTGTCCTCAAGGCACAGGGGAGGGCGAATGGAGCATTTTCCTCCTCCCACCACCCTGTCTTGGAGCGCGTGGGAAGTCCGACACTGCTGGGAGATCGATGAGTCAGTGTTCGCATGTGCTGAGTCACTGCAGGGAGATGCCAGAGAGAAGGGGAGGATGCCCAGCCTCGTTGGGGGTGTAGATGTCCCAAGAAGATCTGTCTGAAAATAAATTCCTATTAATGAAACCCATTGAGCTGTCAAGGACAACCTTGTAGGGTTGCTTCTAGTAGGGCCACCATGGACCAGAAGTGTCACCCCCATGAGGAAAGGTTATTGCCTGGCCCTGCCTCTGCCTGAATCCTTTCAGATGGCCCACAGCTCATCATTCGGGAGGTGTGCTGCATCCCTAACCCATGGCTGCTCTTGCAGACCTGTCCTGGGATGTGCCAAGGGATGCCTCTTGGTAGCTCCATCACACCAAGTTTGGGGAACCATGCCGTCCAACATGCCATACTGGCAGGGAGGCTGTGGAGGAATGACTGGCAAGTCCACAAAGCAGGGCTTTTGGGATGTCTTTTGAATATAACTAATTCCCAGTCCCCCCACTGATGCAGTTTGTATCATTGTTTGGGTTTTTTAGGTGAAGATGCTCCTGAGCACATGTGATAGCATCAGGTGTGGATTAGCTCAGGACTTACCCCTGGTGCTCAAAGTAGGTTTAAGATTTTAGGGTAAGAGTTGCAGCATGGGCAGGTCCTCCATGCTGGAAACCCTTGCTGACACCCTACAGACACCCGAATATCATCGGTCCCTCGATGAACAGCACAGAGTGCACCAATGCTTTAAATATACGTCCCCAAATCACCCTCTCTCTTGCCAAGCACTTGCTGGCCGTAGGGATGCTCCTCACAGCCAGCCTGAAGGAGTCCTGGTTATTTTTATCAAGACTTTGATTTCCTCTCTCCTTTCTTCCAGCTATAAAATGGGAAAAAACCAAGCCCCTAGGATGATGACAGGTTCAGGAGGGACAGTGAGGGGGATCTTTCCCTCCACAGGTACGGTGGGAGCTCATCCACACCACGGCAGAGCCAGATCTTCCTTCAGATCTTCCTCCCTTCGTCCTACCTGGGAGTTAACCTATTTAGTTTCTCGTATGTGGCTTGCTTTCTCTTCACCCTCTCCTCCTCCTGAAAAGCAGGCCACGAATGCATGATGGATACAAAGCCCAAAGAGATTTAGACTGACTTTTTTGCTCTTGTCAAAATTCAATACTCCTTTCAGGTTTCCTGTTCTGGCTAAGTTCAGTAATAGAGTGAGGTAGTCCTGCCTTTAGATTTTCACCTCCACTTCCAGCTTGAATGGGATAAATTTCCAGGTCAAGAAGAGCTGGAAGAACCACCCCAGGAGTTTTTGGTCTCAGGGTCTCTGCTAAGCCCTGCCTTTAACATGAAATGAATTTTCTGTGCTTGCTCAGAGCAGAGGCCAAACAGGGAGTGAGGCCAGAACAACAGGGGGTCATGTTGGAGTTTCTTTTTTTCTTCACTTAACTCTGAAATAAAAATATATCTCAAGCTTGTTTGGGGATTAACAAGAAAAAAATTCGTCTTGATGGGAACCATCTGTGGCCGGGAGATGCCGGCTGCTCTCTGCTTTCCACCCAGCACGCAGATGCTGTTATTTGGGGTGTGTTCCTCTCCCAAATATTATTCCTCTCATCCCTATGCTGGTCGGAGGAATCCCAACTATTTAAGGAGGCTTTTCTCTCTGGATGGCCCCAGCATTAAAAAGCAGCAGCAGCTCATTACACCTATATAACATAATATTTGCTTTCCTCATTACAACACTGCTGCCCGGCACAGCTTGCTGGTGGCTGCTGGTCTCGCTAGCATAAATACTGGAAGCGTCTTTGTTGTAACCTTTCTACCCCAGACGTTACCTCATGTTCAAAGCAAATATCTCATAGCCTCTCCGACCTGTCCTGCAAACCAGGAGGGGAAATCTGCCCCAAGGAGCGGAGATGCCCTTGCTCGTCATCTGCTGTGCTGCTGAAAATGAGCGTATTTGCACCGGTCCCCCCCATGGTGTAGAGGACTGCAGTGATTGCTGGGGTGGCTGCTAACCCCACATGGGGCTTGGGGTGTCTGCCAGTGGAATGCAACCACTTCTGGGTTGGAGGATTGGCGATGGGAGGATAAAGAGGTGTATTTACAGCATCAGAAATGCCCGAGAGCATTTGGAGCAGGAAAAAGCCTCCTAGACCAGGAAGAAGAGGGGAAACTCAAGATGAAACCAGCTGAAGACAGGGCAGGTCTGGTCCCGGGAGGAAAGGAGGAGAGGCTGATTATGTTTCTCTGCTCTCACCATGCTTCCAGCAGATGAGGAGGCTGGGATCGGCTCTTGGCAGGTTGAGCAGGAAGCTGGAAGCAAGACGAGACCAACAGGTTCTCCATGCGAGAGCCACTTGGACGGCAGCTACGTACCCAACCTGGGATCCACCCTCTGCCAAAGAGCGAGGTGCTGAGCTGAGCTAGCTAGGCATGAAATGGGCCAAAATGTGCACTTTAGGGGCTTCTACAAACCTGGTTCGAAGAAGGATTTTTGCGTGGGCCTTACTAGCCATGATGTCTTTAGCTTGAGTCCAGACCTTGCTTGGGAGATGGTTTGGACTCATTTGCACAAGTGATGGCAGGATGCGTAGGTCTTGCCTACAGTGCCCTTCTGCTTGTCCCTCGAGGACAACCTGCTCCATTGAACATGGGGACCCCCGACTTATTTTAATCTACCAGGACTGACTTTGCTCACTTCTCCTCCACGGAGCTCAGCCTGAGCTGGTTGGAGAGAAGGATGCTGCTCCCACATCACTACCTCCTTCCCACTGGGACCGGCACAACGTGTCCCAGTGTCATGGGCACTGATGGATTTTTGCAGTCCAGGGGATGAAGGCAAAATGCCTTCCATCTTTGAGGCTAGCAAAATCCATCCAGAAGACACTGCCTTGCCCCACAGCCGGGGGTGCAGCCCGTGCTCCCGCCTCAGGAATGCAGGATGCTCTGACGCTGCTTTGCCCAACCCTGCTCTGACCACGGGCTGGGAATAGTCGTTGCTGTTCTCCTCGGCCAGGCAGCCAGCCCTACCCATCCTGCCTGTCTTGCATCCCTAGGGATTTGTATGATAATTGCTGAAACTCCCTTGGGTTTCATCCTGCCCTGGCACCGCAGGACCCCAGGGACGAGGAGCCCTTGCAGCTAAGTGCTGGCTCAGCCCTGGCCCAACCAGTGCTCCCAGTTCAATGGGACTGTTTCGCTGCTGGTGACCATGAGGAGGTAGCGGGAGCTCTGCCAGCACAGCTTGGGTTGCAGAAGTGAAATCCTTGCTGTGTCCAGGCCCTTTGCCTCCTCCTGCTATTTCACACCCGGCTTTGATTTCATCTAGGAGAGCACAGACGCTGCCTAAGGACTCTGGGCTTGAACACAGAGATAAACTCATGTAGTAGTGAGCGTGGCACGTTCATGACGCAAACAGAGCAGCGAGGCACCGGGAAGAGCTGTGTGATCTCAGCTCTTAACGTGGCACTAGAAATCTCCCAGGAAAGGTCTTCGTGGGGGATTTGGGGCCAGAGATCTTGAGCTGCTCCAGGAAAGGACGGGCAGCACACAGGCAATTCTGCCCTTTGACTCACCTCCAGCTATTTTAAGGTGCTCACGCTCTCTCCATGGGCATGTCCTCCCGGGCGGCTGCACACAGGGTCTCGCTCACTCTTACTCCTGAATCACCGCTTGTCCAGTTCCCACCACGCCAGCTCTGAATCCTCCCTGGCTCTGACACACGAACCGGGGGTCCAACTCTGCAGCTATGCTCAGACTAGTTTTTGGAGGATGAAGGGTGACCCCCTTCATCCATCCCTACATTTATCCTTCCTACATGAACTGATTCATTGGCTTTATGGTTAATAGTCGTTGCAGTAGGTTGTAACGCTCTGCACCAGAAGAGGAGAGTGGTCCTGCTTTTCAAGTAGGTTTTTTTTAGGGGATGTCAAACCTTTCGAGTGCACCCAACCTTCAGGCAACTTCAGCTCTGACGCTGACCACTCCGCTCTGCTTAATAAAATCCTCTCCATGAGCCCAGGGCACCCAAACACTGGCTAGCACAGGTGGTGTTCTGCAAGGAGGACTCATCTGTCCAAGATCATCTTCTATTAAGGCCCTGATGGGCCAAATATGCCCCAAAATGCCAATCTGACTTTAGCAGAGGAGTGTGTTTGTGCATAGTTACTAATGCTTGGACAGCTGAACTCAGACGCACCCCACGCACGCTGTATTTCACCCATCAAAAAGCAATTTACAGATTAAATTTATATAAACCCCTGGAACAGCATCACGTAGAACCACATTATATTGTAACAGGTAGAAAATACATTGCTGCTTTAGTAGAAAGGGGTGGGGGGAAATGAATTCACATAGCATTTTTCAGACAATGAGGTTTTGAACTCCAGGGGTTTAATTTTGGCATTGTTTGTGCAAACACGCTCCATCACAGACAGACTTAGCCAGAGGCTGTGATGGGTCTTTCATCCCAGCCTGCAGATAAAGCCCCTGTTATGGGGTCACCGAACAGGGACCTTCAAACCCTGCATGTCCAGCCGAAAAAACTCCAGGATGGAGATAATCAGAAAACCGATGTTCCCCTTTGCCTCGCTGAATAAGAGAGGCTTTGTTCAGGGATACAGGTCAGGTCTGTGGCAGTGCCTCTTGCAAGAGATTTTATTTCAGCTACCTGCAAAGAAGCTATGAGAAGAATGCGATAGGTTCCTCTCGGTCTGCAGAAACGGAGAGATATCACCCAAAGGTTTTGTTGAATATTAACTGGACCAGTGCACATCTATGAAAGGTTTGATTGTGTGCCTATCTGTGTTTATATATAAACATCACCTCCAAAGTCATTATTAATGTGGCTAGAACCTTGCACAGGCCGGAGCAGGTGAAAGTCCTCCTGGAGGGAGCTGTATCGATCATTTTTTGTCAATAAAGATAGATTCCTCTGTTGGCACCAGGAACGCAAGCCGTGAGCCCAGACCTTCCCGTGCTCGGTGATGTGCAGGCACAGAACAAAGGCACCATCGAAAAGCCTCTCTGATTAATGTTTCGGTTAAGAGAAAAGAAGGGGTGGGCGTGCAGGGAGCAGAAGGAAACAACGCAGCCCTGTTTGCACAGGGAAGCCGGCGAGCGGCTCTTGGAGGAACACTGGGGTTTGCTTTCCAGGATGGATGTGATGGGAGCTCCTCCAGCAAAACCCACCGTGATTTCAATGCAGGCAAGGCTTGGTCTTCATACTCATCCTCTCCGACTCTTTGGGCCAGATGGTATCAGAAGCATTTTTTGGTAAAGCTCCTTCTCACAAGGGCAGGGAAATCTTGCTTCACACGATGACAAATATATTTCTTTCCTTGCTGTTTCAGCCACATTTGTTTATTAAGTGGACCACATCTAGGATCTAGAAAACACTGTTAAACACAGTCATTTTGACTCATTAGTTCAGAGATGGCATTACCTACGTGCCCTGGAGTTCTCACGATATATCTAAACACAGTCTGGCAGTGGGTGGATAGCTATTCCCACCTACAGCTAAATGCACATTTCAAAAAAGGAGTTGCAGGCTTGCAATTGTCTCATTTTCCACCAGTTATATATTCAGGACTGGATTTTCCTCCCTTAAACTAGCATCATTCAGGGAGGATGCTGGTTTAATGGCTTCAAAAAAGGGAGGAAAAGGATCCTTGGAGGTGCCTAGATGTTCCCCTCCAGGAGCAAAGAGCTTCAATATGACCTTAATTAATCTCTTTTCATATATGATGTGGTGTATAACCATCTTGGAGTGGTCTGGCTGCATCCTCCTGACCCTTGAGCACTGAGGGTGGAGTAGCAGGACCAAAGACCTGTCCAATCTCTACACTCATCATCTGCGTGATGCTGGTTTGTGCGGCTAGAGGGGCGGAAAGGAGATGGAAACTGCTCCTTGGTACCAAAAGGATGCACAGAGGGGTCTTGGGAACACCACGCATGGCATCCCAGCGATGAGTGCGGCGGGCTGGGTCAGCGTGCTCAGTCACTTTGGTTTTCTGTCCACTAGAGAATATACCTCCCTCCTTCAAACATCTTCGTGTGGACACCAGATGTACTCTTTCTGCTAACAACGTGTGGCTGTAGCCAACAGGCACGTGTTTCGTGAGCGAGGCCAGCTGCAGCCCACAGGCGAATGGGGATGAGACGTCTGGGCTGACTCCCTGCCCCTCAGCCGAGCTGGAAGGGGAGCCACTAGTCCAGACTTGCACCCAGATATTTATTTTACTTCTCCACTAATTGAACACAGCCATGAATGTCTTCAGCACTCGTAGACCTTTGGTAATGAGGCAATATGGGATTTTGTACTACTGCATGCTTATTTTTTTTTTTCCCCTGTAGCAGACCTGTATTTATCCCAAGCATCATACTGAGAGCAGGAGCTGAGGGTTATAGATGGGTTCATTACTTCCAATTGTGTATTTCATGTGGGAAAAAATGCCAGGAAATTAAAGGTCAAAAGCTTGGGATACAGGACTGAGACTTGCCACCAACCCAGCTGTGGGTACCCTTTGTGGCAATGGCTGTCCTTGTCAATTAAGATGTCTGCACAAGGCCGTGCACCACTTCCCACCTCACCTCCATCCAGGAGGCTGTGGATAGACTGCTCAGCCCCATGTTTCTCCAACCAAACCCTTTGTGGTGCCAGTCCAGGAGCTGTTTGCTTAAGGCATTGCTATAGGGCAACATCCTTTAGGGCTTCAGAGCAAAAGGAAGGCACAGGGCACTCTTCATTCTGAGAAAGCTTGATGGAGACAGACATCCCTCACCTTGCCATTGGACCACCATCACCACAAAGACTCCTCCAGATCTTCTCATCTTTTGACAACCAACCTCTCCCCCTCCTCCATCCTTTTGTTGCCTCTTTGCCCATCTGAAAATCTATGTTTCCTGCAATCCACTGTTTGGACCTTGCCAGCTTTATCCTTAATCCCTTCTTCTGAGTTTACAGAGTCACTTGCTGGGAAGGTTCATACTTTGCTCCTGAGGAAATGATTTGGAGGATGGCGGTGGAGAGGCTGGTCGCGTGGGGAGATGGAGCTGTGACAGCCGACAGCATGATCAAATGCTGGTTAACCTTTGCCCAGGTGTACTCCACTTGCCTGTTCAAGGGCTTGACTACACCTTTCAAATATGAAAGAAGAGGAAATACCTCGTGTGACTGACCTAATAATACACCTTACGTCATATCTGCATTTATTTATGTAAACCAGCCTATATTTAAATACCATCCCTGCAGCGGAGGAGCACCTAGTTTGCAATAAAGACATCAAATGGGGAGACTTCTGCTTCTGTTTATCACTTTCCCCAGTCATTTCTCCTAACAGATAAAAAAATACTTGTTTGTCTTCTCAATTGACTTTGTTTTTGACTTCCAGCCGCTCGGTCTCTGTGAAGATGTGCTCAGGGCTAATTTTGTACTGATGACATGCCACAAAGTATTTTATTCTGACGGTGGGAAAGGGATGCAGGGCGCTGACTGTAAATCTCTCTTCCAGACTGTGCCAGGACAAAATTAGTCCTTTTTTTTGGTTTTATTTTTGCACGACTCTTTGGACCATCGATATGGTCACAGTTTCTCCCCCACACTGGAAGATTTCAGTGATTTGGGGCGACTGAGGGTGCCTGGGACCTGATTTACCTGCAGCCATAATCCGTGCCAGTGATTTTCCTCCTATTTAAGTACATTCATCTTATCTCCTGAAAGGGTTGTGGGGCTGCTGGTTAACCTACCACAGAGCAGGCAAACACAGCTATTGTGCAAACAGGCAAAGTGTTTCCTGACTTAGCGGACAAATGATATCTTCGTCTCTAGTTGCTGGGTAACATCAAACATTCACATATTCGCCCTCAATGATCTCTTCAGGGCTCACAAGCCCAACGCCGCTCCTGCTGCGGGGATGGAAACCTTGCACAGGCTTGTTGGGGCAGACCGATGAGGAAAAAAAAAGCGAAGGAGGGGTTGAAATACAGAGGATGTAATAGCAAAATAGCTCTGCAAGTTCTCCCTGTAAATGTTATTACTGTAAAATAATTGTGCCTAAGGGGACGCTTGCAATCAACACCCTCCTTACACTTAGTAGAGGCACAAAGGCCTCGGAGAAAGAGTTAGGAAAAAGCACCTTAATGAAAATATTTGCTGCACAAACACAGGAAAGCCCAGATCTCCCTCCTGTTTGCCCTGCATTCCCCAAGTATTTGCATGGGCAAAACAATAGGGTGTCCCTTACCACGCTTCCTTCCCCTCGCCCAGGGCTGGTCGGATGCTGCGGGCTACGGGGCAGCCACGACAGGGATTTACCTCCCGCCGCCTTCGTGGCCACGTCCAGGCGGGCAGACAGACAGACAGACGTACATGTCTTGGCTCGCTTCCTGCCAGACGTCTTCTAGGTAAGTCTGGCCTTGCTTTTTTCTTTTCATGCTTCGTTTTCTTCTTCTGCAAAATGGAGACAGCATTGCAAATCTCCAAGCCTTGCTCAGTGCCCTCCATCCCGATGTGGCATCAGCTGCATTGTCAATTAATCAAATGTTCCTTGCTCTTCCCCAAAAAGGCAGCCATGGAGGAATCTGCTGTGCTTTCACCATACCCTGTCTTGTTTCCCAAACCTTCCTACATTTACCTTCCCACCCCTCAGCACAGCACCAAATGCAAAAAACCAACATCCCAAATGCCCTGACATATCGGGGAGGAACAAGATATCCCGTGACACCAAAAGAGATCTGCGGCTGGGTCATCAGAAGGGCTCAGGCAAGTGTTGCTCCAGCAAAGACCTCCCTCCTGTGAGCCTGGAAGGAGGAAAAGGGGTTTTCCTTTACCTACGGAGGGGATGAAACCCCACTTTTTCTTGGAGGAGGGCGATGCTGTGGTTAAGGACTGTTCACCCCCTTCCCTCTGCTCCCACTCCCGCAGGAAACTGCAGCATCTCCTTCACTGTCCCCCACCCAAAATTCCGAAGCGCCGTCTCCTCTAAGACTTTGCACGTGATGCCCTTCTGCGTCGCCAGATCTCCAGTCTCGTATTTCCCTGCCAGAAAACGAAAATTTCCCTTCTGGACCAATTTTTCCCTTCCATAAGCGTATAACAAAATGCTTTCAGGATGTGGTGTGAAATCTGCCTACGCCTGAAACTCGCCCCTGGTTTAAAGCCTCAGTGCTGAGCTGGGTCCTAATGGAGCAGCTTAAAAAGTGATCATACGCTGTGAGTGTCACAGTAGTACAAAGGGTTTTAATGAGGGTTTTATAGGTGCATCGTTTTGAAATGAATGTGGCTGGGGATATATGGTGAGGAATGAGAACAGCAGAAATCCTAGCCATGCTGAAGGGAGATATTTAAAATAGCTTTGAATATTCAAGGCTCTAGGCATGGGATAAGGAACTTTTAAATCTGAAAACAACTTTCCCAGTCCAAAATTGCATCTACTTTCCTAGAAGCTGTCTTGAAATTCATATGAAATTTCCTTCCGTTGGCCGCTCCATGACTTTTTTCTGACATTGCACGGCCTTTAGCAGCCAAAGTGCTGCAAGCAGGGAGGGAAAGACAGTCTTTCTGCTTTTCTTTCCTCTCTTCACAGCTGCTTGGAGGTGGCTTGAAAAGGAAACCTTCCCCAGCCCTGCATCCCCGGCAGGAGCCTGTGTCAGATTCAACTGGCCAAGCTGAAGAAATATTCTGAAAATGTGCAAACTCCGATTCTTTTCAGAGGCATTTTGCTCAGCAAATGGATGCTAAAAAGCAAATTACTGTCTGACTGCAGGAGCAGCTGCAGTGTTTCTGGAACTTCACGAGTTAGAAGAATATTTTCTCTTGGTGCCAGAAGAAAATATTTTTCCCTTGATCTTACAAATGGCTGAACTATTTCTGTTGAAATTAAAAGGAGACCATCCCTAGGCAGACACCCAAGCATGTAAAATTTCATCCCCCGTGTTTAAAGTCTGGCAAAGTCACAAGGACCTATGGTCACGACTTTGTTATGTGCCTCGAAATACCTGCATCTGTCCCGTACCCCCCCGCACGTCCACCCTCGAGCCTGCGGGAAAACACATCCTAAAGCTCTGCAATGGACCCAGCAACCAGGTGGCAAATAAAATGCTCCCACAGGATCTATTTTCATCAGGATTTAAGATAACCGCAGCTCCGAGAGACTTCTGATTTTGAAATGCCTGCCATCAGCAGTACTGTAAGGAAAAGCATTTGGCAAACAGCTCCCAGGACCGCTGCCTGCGCTGCCTGTAACGCAAGCCCACGTCTCTTCTGCTGGGGCTGGGGCTCTTCACTTTGGATCAGACTTTATATTCTGATTTTTCGCCTCCAGTCTTTTCCTGCAGGTGAGGTTTCCCTCCTGGTGGGTGCAGCTTCTTGGGCTATTTCTATGCCTCTTAGGAAAACAGAGACAGTTGCTAGCGAGCTGTCGGTTTTGTCTGTCTCAGTATAGATGAGCCTGGCATCTGTCTTGCACTTGCTTGTTATCTCGACAGCACATCCTCTCCTTTTGCACCATTTGGACCATGCGCTCCTCCAGGACTTGCTCCGAGCATGGGCCAAAACGGTGGAAAATGGCCAATTTGCAGAAAGAAAGGGATCCGTTGCTCTCAGGTGAGTATTTTGCCACCTTGCATCAAGAAGGGCAAAAAATTCACACCAGGGATACAGTTCAGTTTTGTCCACAGTGCTGGGCAGCCCTGGACAGCCTTCTTGCCCTGCTTCATCCGTGCTGTTGCAGCATGCAGAGAACAAATTCTGAGCGTGGTGTAGACACATCAAAACTCTCATCCTTTCCCCAAACTGCTACAACTCGAGGACCCTGTGCCAGGATGCCTGTAATGTGTAGATCAGGTCCAGGGAACCCATCCGTGGTGCACCTACACGCTTGGGAGACCATGATCTAATGTAAGACCAAGTGCAGAGGATGAAAGTGGATGGAAAAATAAATGATGGGTGGGTTGGAAAGGGCACATTTACGGGAGCAGGAGAAATCAGGAGGCTGCAAAGCCCAAACCCGTACCTGACCCTTTTCATCCTCCTCCATCCACCCAGGTGGGAACACCCTGCTGTGCAAAACATCCCTCCTAAGCAGGCTTTGAGACACGATTGCCTTCAATATAAATACCCGAGAAATAGAAATATGAATGATTATTCTCCCTCGTGACCACTCTGCTGCCAAGCGGGGATTTACTGGTGCCCGGTTAACGGCAGCCCGGGCCATATAGGGCCGTATATTTGCACTAACTTGAGGAGGTTTTCCAGCTCAGCTCTTTATTTTACGCACGCACCCGTGTGTGTGTATGTACATGCTGCTCCCCGGGGTGGACAATTTCCAGACATCCAGGTCCGGAGGAGGAAGATGGGGGTGGATGAAGGCCAAAGGAGAGGTACTCGATGTTTCCAATCCCCACGACTTTCCCAGCCCCTTGGGGGCTCCCAGGGATGCCTGTTCGGGGCAGCAACGTTTTTCCCTGGTGCCCCCCACCCTTTCCTTCAGCAGGGACCCCCCCAAAACCTGCACCCTCGGGTGTCCCCCCCCAGATTTGCTCGCAGCCGGACTCATCCCCTCAGGGCCCCCCCCCAGAAGAAGAGCACCCAGCCTTCGGGTGCAGCCTTCCTCCTCCTCCTCCTCCTCCTCCTCCCGCTGTCCGGGGCGGAGCCGCCCGCCCCAACCCCCGCCCCGCTCCCGGGAGCGGGCGGCGGAGCCGAGCCGGGTTTGCGGGGACTGGGGGGGGGACGGGGACACGGTGGGGTCACCTCCCTCCTTCCAGCCCTTCCCTTCTTTTTCCCGACCCTTCGCTGTCCCCATCCCACCTTCTGCCGGGGGACGGGGAAGCCCCGCCGGCATCGCTGCCCCGGGGAGGGGGGGGGAGAAGGGCAAAGCATCGCTCGGCGGGGGACGGGTCCCCCTCCCTGGGGACTGGGCGACCTGGAGGATTTCCCAGCGGCAGCAGGTAAAGGGTGGGACTGGTTGGACTGGGAGGAAGGGGTGGCCTTTTACACCCCCCCCCCAGGCTGGCCGGTGAGGAGGGTGCCCCCCGGGGAGGGGGGGGGTGTTGGGTGTGTGACAGCTATGCCCCCCAAAGGTGCTCCGTTGTCCAAAAAGGTATTGCTTTTCCCCAAAAGGTTTTTCTTTTCCCTCTACGCCCCCCCCCCCCCCAAACGCTGTGTGCCCCCGCTTGCCATGGGTGGCTCACTTGGCCGGCAGCACCCCAAGCAAAGTTGGGATGTGACGGGGTGCTACCGTGCGGTGGGGGACACGGGTGGGCACCCACCCGGGGAGAGGTCCTGGGGTACCCCCTCGGGTCTCCAGCCCCCCCCCCCCCCAAGTTACCAGGGTGTGCATCTGGCCACCCCCTTTTCTCCTGTAGTCCCTACTTGTTTTACAGGTAACGCTTCATTTTTACACGCCGCTCTCAAAATAATGGCATCCGCGGTGTCCCGCCACCCCAGGGCTTTACACCCGGGTTGTCCCGCACCCTAAAATCCAGAGGCAGCAAAATCCCAAGAGGGATTTAGTGCTGCTTGCCTGGCTGGAGGAGCACCCTGTGTCCGTCCAGCACCTGAGCTCTTCTAGCACCCTCTGAGGATGCGATAGGGATGTCCTGGATGGCTTTTGGGGACATCCCTCCCCCCTGCCCAGAGCAAACCCCTGCGTTAAGGGTGCCAAATTTCTTGCCAGCGCTGAGCAGAGAGGGTGAAAAAGGGTGAACGTAGAGGGTATTCTTTTGTCTTGGTGCTTGGCAAAGAAATTGCTCGGAAAAAGGAGTAATTTGGGAGAAAAGAGGGAAAAAAATAATCTCATTGCTGTTTTATTGAAGCTCTCTCCCAAGTCCCGTATATTCACCACCTAGAAAACTGGGCGTTGAGGAGTTGCAGTCGAAATGTGAGCCTTCCTCTGGAAAAGGTCTGTTGTAGCAATTCCTGATGTTGAAGCTGTGAAATTTCACCCCTGGCAAGATGGAAATGGGGATTCTTCAGCCAGAAAAAAACTGGCTTTGTCAAACTTGCCATGCTTTGGGTTTTTAGGGATGGGTCTCTACAGCCACTATTATTACTTGTAATCGTGTTGGCTTAAGGGTTATTTTGGGGCTGGAAGGGGATTACAGATAGATGATTGGAACAGTCATGACCATGCTGCATGTGAAATTAAAAAAAATTGAATTATAGTTCTCTTTGCTGGCTCTTTGTCCCTGTATGAAGGAAAACGAGCGCTCGCTCAGTAAGCCCATACAGGTTTTTCTCCGTTACAAAGTTGTGCCGTGCGTGGAGAATGTTAAACCTGACTATGCTGTTCGGATGCTGTATTCTCCTTGGGATGCTCCCAGTTGCCAGGAAATTTAGACCGTTGCTTATTAGCGAGTAAAAGTTAGACCAGTGCTTATTCTTAAAGAGCTTTTTTGGGTTTGGATCACACAGTGATGCAGGATAAAATGCCTTCTACCTTCTTTCCTTCTTATAAATTGCTAGCTTGCACTTGGCAGGTGTGGCTGGGGAAAAGCTGAAGTAAATGGATTTCCTGCCTTGCGTTTTGTCTGGCATGTCTGTGTTTACCAGTCATCAGATTGCTACGGAAAGTGGTCCATTAATACATTACACAGCCTTTATCCACCTGAGCAGTGATGCATCCTGAACCCTTAAAGCCTGCTATTTTAACATATTTTCTTCCATCAGGACTTGAAGCATCTTCACGTGGATATCCCAGCAATATTTAGCTGCAGAATATTTCTCTGTGATATAGAAGGTGCTTCTTCAGTGGCAAATATAAGCTCTGCTTTGAGGCAGAGTTAATTTTAGAGTGGGTGTCTCTGTCAAGCTGTACTTTTTCTGTTAAATAAGCATGTTCTGCACGTTATGCTCTTCCCTGCGATGAATTCTGTACTTGAAGGCGAAGCATGACTGATATTTGTCTTGTGCGTAGACAATGAGCAGCGCAAAGAAAATGAGTTCTGGTTGGATCAGTTTATTTGGTGTCAGGTTATAGATTCAGAAACTGCTGGCTTGGAATGAATGATAAAGGGTTTAGTTTTTGCAAGGCAACAAATAGCTTTGATGAACCAGGAAGATTATAATGAGATACTGAACCAGCTGCAAGGGCCAGGCACTATTTGTTGTACTTTTATCTGTAAACTGCCGTGCATGTTTGATCTCAAGTAACTGCATTAAAATTGCCATAGCGTTTCACACTGCTCAATGCCAAAATCAGTATATTTAGGGTTTTTTTTTATAATGTGTGGGTTACAGTAACTCACAGTTGCAAATAGTGTCACAGGTTGAGGTCAAAATGTCGGTAGCAGATGGCTCCTTCACCTTATTTTTTGTTTAGAGGCTCTTTGATGCTCACAGGTGGTGGAAGTTAGATCTGGGTCCCCTTTTAACAGACACACCTGCGGGGAATATTGTCCTTTAACTTGCTTCGTAAGTCTTCCCCAGGGTGAAGATAAAAGGGTATGGTTGCACCTTTGAAATACTTACGGCCTTGCTGCCGTACAGCTACGGGCTTGTGCGTGAAGGTTGTGGTTATCGCTAACGTGGAGAGCGTTGGGGCTGGACGTGGATGGCCACTTAGGGCTCCTCCTGGGAGCAGCTTTCCTACAGACCTGGGGTGTAGGCAGATGCTTTCCCTGGAGGCTTGTTTGCAACTCCTTTTTCTTGAGAAAATGCCCATTAAGAAGATGCTTTGCACCTTCTTGCTGAGATGAAGTGATGGGCTCCACCTGGCAGCCACTTGGCTTTGGCCATAAATAGGCTTCGTTAGGCTGCAGCAGCTGATAATTATCCTTCGAGGAGACCAAATGGTGGTAGGTAGTTGATTCTTGCGCAGAAAAAGAGTAAGGGCGGTCGGTGCGAGGAGGCTGTAGGTGCTTTGGGCTTTGCTGGTGCCAGCTGGGGCTGTTGTGGGGTGAGTGGTGTCTTGGCTTTTCTCTTTGAAGCAGGGTCGTTGCTCCCCAAAATTATTGTACTGAGCTGGGCATGAAGCTGAGCGGTTCCTTCTGCTCAGGAGAGGGCAGTGTCACACCAACGAGCTGCTTCCCTAACCCTGTAAAACAGACATGGAGATGACAACCTTTGCCCACCCAGGGGTCCCGGAGGGTTTTGCAGGGGTGCGATACCCAGTGTGCGAGTGGGACCCAGGCACCTCGTTCCCTCTCCCTCTTTCCCAAGCAAAGTATTTCCCTTCCAGCTCTGCTCCTTGCTGGCTTACCCTGAGTACGCTGCCGGTGTTTTAACAGACCTTTGTAGGAATATTCTAAGCATGATGCTGGGAAAAGGGATTTAAAAGACTGTTTATAGCAGTTGCTTTTGCCTGCCAGCCCCTCTATAAACAGTGATTAGAACAGCTACTTTAATGCATGTTTTGACTTTCAAAAAAAAAAAAAAAAAAGCTGCACACTGGTGTTTGGCTTTGCTGCTTTTTCCTCTTTAGCTAACCACTGTGTTCTCCCCGCTTCCTCCAAAAATACCCACAGATACTGGCAGGACAACTGCCTGAATATTTGGTTAAATATCCTGTCGTTGCTCAATAACCTGAAAAAAAGCCTTATTTTTATATGTAATTAAATATTTGTATAAGGTTTCTGCCAGGGAATGGTTTCAAGGTACAGAGTGTTCCCCTGAAGGGTATTCAAACAAGGACCTTCTTGGGTGGCAATTGGAAATTTTTCTGTGCTCGTGTCTATCTCGATGCATTGCGTGTTTTCACATACTGAATCCATTACATGTTGTGATTGAGCTCTGTCTCTTTTGCCTGCCTGGCCTTTGGGCAGGATCAACTTTATGAAAAATGTTTCTTTTGTGAATATTTTTTTGCACTGATTTTTGTGGGTCCAGGTATTGCTGAAGTGGGCTGGTTTTTGTGTTTTGTTCCCCCCCCCCCCCCCCCCCCACGGACGAACGTGTGG
>NW_010972972.1:5388271-5650589 GCF_000737465.1 Haliaeetus leucocephalus | reverse complement strand
GTTTTTGGTTTCTCCCCCCCCCCCCCCCCCCACTGGATGAAGGATGGGATGGGGATAGGAGGGAGGCAAACAGCACCTTGCTTGGGGTGATGCACAAATCTGGGCACCAGCTCCATTGTGAGGCTCCCACATATGTGTGGAGTCCTGCTGGCAGCTAATCTCTTCCTTGGAAATAGCTTATACTGGTTTTAACGTAATTCCTTAATCATGACAAAACTGAATCCTCGTGTTCTCTAACCGCTGTGTCCTCCGTGTTGCCGGTTGCTCGGGAGCCAGGCTTTCTGTGAAGCTTTGCCTGGTGCTTGGGGTCCAGGCTGCTGGATCCTGGAGGACTTGGAGGTGATGAACTGTAAGTCTGTGCTCTTCTTGTCTGGGAATGCTCAAAAGGATCTGTTTCACTTTCAGATTTACTATGTGGCACTGTGCTAAAACAGCTTTTATCTTGCACTGTTCTCCTTAAAGCAAGCTTGCCTTTAATTTTTAATTTTTTTTTTTAAATCCTGCCATTTCTCTTAACTCTCTTAAAACTCTGCTGTAACTTGTACAATATCCTCATAAGTATCTGGTCCCTGCATTTTTCCTCCCTTCCCCCCTTGGTGAGCTGAAAAGAAATGTCTCCCTCCCCCAGCCTGAGGTTAGATGCATAGTGCGGAAATATTCTGGCTGTCCACTGTTTTTAGCTGCGCCGAGTTTCAGGCTCACATTTGCACAGGTTGCTCAGGGAAAGCATCTTGCATCAGACTTAAATAGCACAAGGTGAAGCCCAGAGTTTCCTTTAATTGTTTTGGGTGTAGCATTTAAAAAGATGTAATGGACTGGCTGTACCCTTCAATGTCCAAGCGTTTCTTCTGAGCCACTCTAATAGATTATATCTTGGGCCGCTTACCTCATATTGATGAATCTCTTGAGTTGACAGCCACCTTAATCATCAATCAAATTGCCTGAGTCTAAAATCAAGTCAGCAGTCCAGTTGCCTACTGCAGAATTGCAGCAAAACAAATGAAATATATTCCATTTTCAGACTTGAAGGTGGCTGCAGCCCCGTGACTAGCGGTTTGGATGTGGTACCCAAAGGTCGTGGGCTGATGCACCGAGTGCTCCGTGAGGTTGTTGGGAAGTAGGTCTAATCCTGGAGCGGGAGAGGATTTGAGGCTCATGTCCAGGCTTGCTCTCCTGCTAAATTTCCTAGGACCTCGCCACGAGGGCAGAAACCTGGTGTTAAGGGGCTTCCAAGGTGTCCCTTGTGTGTGACCCCATCTGAAACCCATGTGCTGGCTGGAGAGCTCTTTTCTGAGCAAAACCTTGGAGGATGGTGGTAAAACTGGGATACATTTGGGGCCATGCCTCAGGTCCCCAGTGCTTTTCCATCACGCTGCCGAGGGGCAAGGTGGGGCTGGGGGCTTCCCAGGTCGTGCTACTGGTGCCCAAACCCTGGCTCTGAGATGGAGAGAGGGCTTAGGGTTGTTTATGGGGATTTACCATGGTGGTGAAGTCACTCTGATAGTTGGGTGGGTTTTGTTGTATGTGTGTTTGTTTTCTGGGTTTGGTTTTGGGGTTTTTTTTGCCAAGAGGTAATTAATGCTTTCCATGGGATTAAAATATTTCCTGCATGTCTCAGCTGTTGATGTAGGAAGGAGTCATCCAACCCTCTGACCTTTCTTGGAGACAAAAAAGGCTTTTTGGAGAAGGTAAGAAGTGTATGTTCAAAACCAGTGTGTCTCTTACCCAACTACTTTCTTGTATGAAGCAGCCCCTTAAAGAAGTTTCTTGAGGCTGTCAAGTAGGTGATGTTTTGTAGGCAGTCGCCTGATACAGCGGTGATTATGTTTGCAGGTATTGTGTGAATTTGGGTGTCAATCTACCTACTAATTATTCATGAATCTTGTTGATGAGACTTCAAACTGTCAGTCAAACCTACTGCAGTTTGAAATCCAGCAAACAGGCAGCGCTTGTGTCCTGGTCTGGGTGTCCAGGCAGAAATCCAGCTGTGTGATTTGCTCCATTTCTTTCAAGCTTTTCAGGTTGTGATTTCTCCATCTGTGGCTGTGAGCTGGCTGTTTGAGCTTAGAGATCTGCACAGTAATAATGGCTGAATAGTCCTTGTAATCTGTGGATGGTTTGGGGCTTCTTAGGAGCCCTGGAATTTGTTGAGGTAAGGCGAGACCTATGGCTTCTAAAAATGTCTATTTTTAGATGTGTTCCTGTTCACATGCAAATTATGTTTATTATGAATGATTGCTCTGCACTTAGTACACTGAACTTGTAAGCCCTGTTTTCCAGCTTTTACACAAATATCAAAATGCCTGCCAAAAAATAATATATATTACTGTCTCGCTTTTCCCTATGCTCATGAGCTGGGTCCTATGAGCTCCCGAACCACTTGCTGTGTTGCATTTGATGGTCTGTACATATATAGTGGTGGGTGGCTCTTATTTTAGGGGTGGGTTACCCCCCTGCTTGGCCTTTGGCATTAGCTTCAAAAGTTGCTGGTGTCTGACAGCCCACAAGCTTCTCATGGTTGTGCTTGTCTCCTCTGTTTCTGCTCCTGCCTGGAACCTGGAGGCAGAATCTGTGTTAAAAACAAAGCAGCTAAACTCATATTTAGCTCAGAGTTAATCACTGAAATGCAGAGTGCTTGCAGTCCTCATTAAAAGCCTAATTTAAAGTGCAAGGTTGACAGCTCAGCTGGAGATACTTTCCCTTATCACAAGTGTTTCCTAATCTGTCTCCTTTGCATAAGGGTGGGGGTTTTTTGTTTGGCTCTCCAGGCTCTTGCTCTTGGAGAGCTATATGTTAAAGGAATGCAGTGTACTTGTGGGTAAGACAGCTGTATATGTTAAAATGTTAATGTGATGGGAATAAGTGTGCTCTGGTGTCTCTTATGCTGTCAGGCAAGCCTTTGTGCCTCGCAAGGTCACGCCGCCGCATAGGCGCGTGTTCCTGAAACACAAACTGTGCGGGTTCTCCTTATACAGTTTTGCTTTGCAAAGAAAAATAAAGCTGCTTGTGGGATTATAGCAAAAGAGCTGCTGTCCCTGAAAACATGGGCAGGAGTGGTGCGGCTGAAGGCCAGCATCTGAGGAAATATCTTTCCTTGCGTTTGTACCCGGGCGAGTATCAGCCCTGCAACGTGCTGCGGTTTCAGCTCCGGTCCTGAGCTTGCGTGGGGTATGAGGAGTAACGTGGGTAACAAGGAGCTCAGAACTTGCTTTGTGGTTTGTTAGACCTCTAGAGCTGGAAGGGGGTCTCTGGAGGCGAGAGGGTCTTTGTGCCTTTGCTGCAAACCATTCCTGAAGAGCTCCTTTGGGGAGGGTGGGCATCTCTCCGGCTGTCACAGGAGCCGTGGTGGAGGCAGGAACCTGTTCAGCTTCCTAGATGTTGGCAATGGGGCCAACACATATAACTTGGGAGCCTTTTTTAAAAAAAAAACAACACTAGTGTGCCCAGAGTACCTTGCATTTGGTGACTAGGATTTAGCATCTGCCAGCCTTTTTCTTCTGCTTCATTTAAGGCAAAAGTCTTTAACTGAAGCAAACTGGAAGCTGTGAGGGTTGTCTGAAGCGAGATGAACGTGGCTGGTAATGCAGCTCCGTTAACTCGATGTAGCCTGGAAAATTGCTCTCCCTGCTGAAGGGTGAGGGTACTGGGGAGAAGGTGAGCAGTGCCACCAGTGGGGATGTAACCAGCGTGGGGAACCTGGGTGCAGTGCCTGGGGAGTGGCACAGACCAATATCTTTCGGCAGTGAAGATGACCATCAAAGAAGCTGTTAAATAGTCTCTTTTTAAGGCATGGAAAAACATGGCAGGAGTTCACGTGACCACCTGCCATGGCTCGATGGGTGCTGGTGACTGACCCCACACGGACTGACAGACAGGGAATCCCAGCAAAGGGCAGAGCACCCTGCCAGCAACTGGGGGAAATGGGAACCTTTTACTGTGTTTGTTGTCTCTCCAGGGGAGATTAAAATAACACAGCTTCTAGCTAGGAGCCATCAGAGCTCTTGAGGCAATATGCCTACCTAGATCAAATCTGAACATACCTATTTGTCTCCCCCAAAAGAAGGATAAGGGTTGCAAGCTGTTGATCTTGAATGCGAGGTTGATTCATTCAGGTCTGGGTTTCCAGCCTTCAAAACCTACTCTGTTGTGCTGCTCCTGTGCTGGGTCTATAATGCAACTCCACCTCCACCAAAAGTTGCTGCAGACTGGAAATGCTGTTTGTTAGGGGTCACCTCCGTAGAGGTGTTGCAAACAGCTTGCCTGCTGCGGTCCCATCTGCCAGGCTGGGAAAGCTCTGGTATATGCTGATCTCAAACCGTGCTTGGCTGAATACTGACATACTGGGAAGCCTTAATGATGCTGGTGACCTGCCCCAGTGTCACCTGGAGTGGGGTGATAAATACCTTTGCTGGTGTCTGCGCCCTTCTGGTAGGGGGTGAGAGGTGTGGGGAGGAGAGAAGTTTGCTGGTTAATAGCAAGGCTGGATTTGAGCCTGTGACCTGAAGGCAAAAGTTCATGCTGGGCTGAAAACCCCTGGTTTTATCTTCTTGATGTGCTAAATGCCACTCTATTACAGTGGGAATGTGATTAGTAAGCAGGAACGAAGCCTGTGAGTTTATTGTGAAGCTGTAACCTGATGTCCAGACTTTGAGATGTCTGTAGTGAACAGTTACAGGTCCACTTCTAAGAGCAGAATAAGATTAAACTAGGGGGGGTCCTCTGTATGTCTAGAAGTGTCAGCTTATAATGTTAAAACCCTTCTGTTGTGAGAGTCCTTAAATCCAAGCTTCTGGGGTAATAGTCTGGTTGTACAGAGCGCAGTATTGGACCCATGAGGCAATTGCTTTTGCTCTCTTGGCTTCTTCCCCCCAGCTCAGGGAAAATATTGGCTTTTTCCCTATTTCCCTGAACTTTGTAGCTCAGCTGCGTGTTCCCTGGAGGGGACGTGTCTGCACCACAGGCTTCAGGTCTGGAGTCTGCTCTGCTCCTCTCCTTGAGCAATTTGGGGACTGGATGTAGGGCTGTCCTCACTGGGGGCTGTGGAGCTTTTGAGGGTATGTGGGGTGAGGAGCTGGGAGCCCCCAAGGTCACGAGTGAGGGCAGAAGGAGTCAAAAAACAACGTGTCCATTTGTATTTTTGCACCTTCCCATCCCAGGCATTACGTACTTCTCTCTATCTCTGCTGATATTTGCAGTAGTGATAAGAAAGGCTCTGTAACAAGTGTGCTCTGTGGCAGATAAAACTTACTGTGCGCAAGAGCTGTTCCAGCTGAGAGCTTATCAGCACTATTAAAACCTTAATGATCAGTAAGGCTTGAGAGATGTCGGTGTTCTGGGTCCTTTAGCAGTACGGAAATATCCACTGAGGAATCACACTGGAAGTGCTGCTGCTCTGTAAGTCCCTTGCAAATGTGCTTTTTTTTTTTAAAGGAAGTGGACAATTTGGGGATTGTAAACTGGCCAAGCATGGGTCTTAAATGCAGCCGGCTGGTTACTGTGCTGTATGATTGTGCATGTAATGAGCTGGCTGATGCTTAATGGACGTGGTAGCTGCTCTCAATGTGGACTGATTTAAATTGAGGGATCCACCTTCTTGCATGTCACCAGGCTGCTCTTTGCTTGGAGAAAGAGCTCCTGGAGCTTTTGTGCAACTCTTGAGCTCTAGTGCAGGGAGGACAGTTCTCCCAACTCGGCTTGATGCTCTTTCAGGGCATTGACCTCTGCAAGGATGGTGAAAACAGGCTGAAGCTGGTAAAGGGTACAGTGCTGTAGACATGGGCCAAGAATCACCTGGCTCCCGCCTTGATATGGAAGTGCGTAATTCCCAGCAGCTCCCATGTTTTGCCTGAACACACCGAGATGAGTGGGGAGGCTGCTGCAGTCGGAGTGTGGGCATGTCTTGTCCTCAGATTTGAGCAGCTGACTCTGTGCTCACGCAGACATCTCCATCCTTGTGGGATCTGCAACTTGGAGCCTCCTCCAGAGGATAGCTGCCCACAGCTTCTCCCTAAAAATGTGAATAGGGTTTATTTTCTTGTGTTAAGCTCACCGAGAGAGATGTGGTGATACCTGCTTTACAGGAGAGTGGTGTGATCAGAACAGCTGTTCAGAAATTTCCTTTTCCTTTTGGCATGAGGAAATGAAAATGTTAGTCTCCAGCCTCTGTAAAAGCCCCTTCCCAGGAGGGATAGAGCCTGGAGGTTGAAACCAGACAGTCAAGAACAAGTCAAGGACCTGGAAAAGGAACCTGTTTCTTTAGCTGCTCCTACTAGGAAGTGGAGCTGGGGTGGGAAGGCACTTTCCTTGTTTGCTTCCTTGTTTTTATTTGTGACTCCTGCCAGCAATGCCACAAATGTACAGAAGGTCACGGGAGGCTCGTCTGCTGTTGCTCATGGCAGGAAGGTCGCTCTAGGTTGCCATCCTCTTGCAAATCAGCCCCTGTTGTTGCCGTGTGTGTTAGGCTGTCCCAGGCCCTGCTCTTGAAGGCTTTATTTTTATCTCAGTTTTAGAATAACTCTATTTCCTTTTCTGTTGTACTGATGTGCTGGGAGGGGTTCTCTAGAAGGACATGAAGAAGGCTGGTTTGAACCACCCGGTGGCATGGCAGGAGATGGAGGAGGGAAGGAGCTGGGACTTGGCAAAGAGTGATGCTTGCTCTAGCGGGATGGCAGAAATACGCCTGCTGTCCCCAAACCCCGTGCTCCAGGGTTTAGGTGGGCTGAGCCAGGGTTAGTCTGAGGAACATCAGCCCTGGCTGTGCTGCAGATAGTCTGAGCTGTTGAAAGAGACTGCTTTTGACAAAAGTGGGAGACAATACTTGTTGCTGTTGTGTGCTGCCGCACACAAGGTCAGCATGACCGTCTGGTTCCCAAATTGGGCAGTTGGGTTCACTTTTTCAGCAAACGCTTGCTGCTGCTCAGCCATGTAATCAGCTAATGGGATTTAACACAGCATCCAATGTTTCTAACTTGGCTTTGTGATAACAACCTAATCTAAAAAAGCCAGAGTTAAAATAAGTGTAAATGTGAGTTCCTGGGGCTATCCAATTCCAGTACCTTGTGTAGCAAAGCCATCTGATTTCTACCAGAATTGATACACTAATAATTATGTCTGAATTGACTCAAAATGTTGTAAAGCTGGGGAGAAAGAGCATGTATCGGTACTGATTATAGCTCAAACACCTTATGCTTAAGGCAGTGTCTCCTGTGAAATTTCTCTTGTTTAAATACCACAGTCAGAAAACACAAACCAGCCTTTTGCATCGAGGGAAGGTTGTTGCAGTGATTTCAAATCCTCTTTTTACCTGGAGAGCTGCTAGCTGGATCCCTGACCCATTTTGTACTTTTTCCAGAAAGTTTTCTGCTTCAAGTTGGAAGTGAAATACAGCTGTGGTGGAGCCTGGGGTTAGATCTGGGAGGAAGAAAAAATGAGTGGTGGTAGGAGGAGGCAGCAAGCACAGCTTAAATCATGTTACGTGTGTACCATCTCCTCTTTAACCTTGCAGTCTCTGGCATCAGATCTGGACCTCAGCCCAATTTATTTGCTCACGTGGGTTTTATCCCAATCCTTTATTAAGCTTCAGAAGATAATGGTTTACAAAGGCTTGTGGAGTCCCAAGAGAGGCATCTGGGGGAGAGAAAAATTCTTGTCTGAGTGTTGGTGTTTCATGGGAGTGCCCCAGTGCTTGGTCAAGAAGCTGGACTAAATATCCTTGTACATGTCTCAGCTTGGCCACTGTTGTCTTCAACTGGCTGCTTTTGCCTGGCCACCCTCAAACTTATTGCTGTGTTTCAGCGTTGCCTGACGCTGATGAGGTGTTCTGCTCCCAAACTGACCATTTTTGGTGACAGATCCCATATGTTTGATTCCAAAAAGCTGGCTTTTTTTTTTTTGGAAGGAAAGGTATGAGATAAATATTGCCTAAACCACTTGTGGCTGTCAGCTCTACTGAGCCAGCTGTTGGACAGAGGTGTGAGTAAAACCGTGTTATGTCTCATGCACCATTGGGTTTAATGCTTGCTAAATGGCAGAGCTGTTGAGAGAGAGCATTGGGCTGAGGCAATGTAGCTGGTATTAAAAAAATGAATATAGCTGCAAGTGGCTGAGCTTTGAAATAAATTATGCTGTGCCTGTTTGGTGAGTGGATATCTAGGGACTGCTGAGATGGCTGGATTCCCCCCAGGGCTTGTTGCCAGGTGGGAGATTTGGGAATTTGGGAAGGCAGCAGCTACTTGCCTGTGGGGGAACTCTTGTGTTCCAGTAGTAATAAATCCTCTCCTTGCCATGAAACACAAGGGCTGTATTTAAAAATTTTTCTTGTTCTAGAGTTGAAATGAGCTACAGAGTTTGATCTTTTTTTTTTAATGTTGTAAATGATGGACAAAGTAAGCTTTGCTACTTCCCCTGCTTTCATAGAAGAACTGTAAAACGCTGGAAGATCTTGGTGTTGTGGTGGCATAGGCTTAGTGAAGACCTGTATGCCATGGCCATCCTGGAGCTCTCAGGTGCTTGAGGTCTGCTCAGGCTGATATGTTTTCCTCCCAGAGTGCTTCAGTTGTGTCTTGTCACACTTCAGCTTAGGCAGAAAGTACCTATGTCTAAAACTTTTTTTGGTGTTTTTTGTTTTCTTTTTTCTTTTCTCCTCCTGGAAGTTGCTTTGCAGAGCAAGAGAGTTTGACTGGAAGGATGAGCAGGACTTGCCTGTATGCACCACCCCACAAAAATGGCTTGGCCTTGGTTTCCCTTATTCCTCTGCTGAAAGCTAGACCTTTCTCGTATGCAGCTCAAGTCGTGCTGGGTTGTCCTCAGATGCTGTGAGATAACCATGAAGTCTTGGGTTGATGCTCTGGTGATGACTCTGAAGGAAGGATTTGTGAGGTATTGGGCGATGATTGGGGCTCATCCGTCTGCTTTATGCAGATGTCAGTGGTTTTGGTCAAGGAGATAAGCGTCTTTCCTAGTTCTGTGACTGCAAAGTAAAGGATGTGGCGCTGCCTCTGTGGGGCCGGATGAGGATGTGAATTAGTTAATTGTGCTTCTGACACAACTGCTCTGCAGACATGTCTGATGGTGTAAAAAATGAATGGTTTGATGTGAGGAGTCAGGTGTCTGCTTTCCAGTACACTTGCAACCAGGTCTGGACATGCCCTGGGATGGCAGCGGCACCAGGAGGACCTGGTGTGAGCCACCTCTTCCTCTGAGGTTTGCCTTTGGGGGGTCAAGATGGGTGTCCTCAGTTGAAGACTGGTGTTGGTAGTCTGTATAAACCTTTTGCAGGACTGGTGTTATCACAGGAGTATTTGTGCCCTGCTCTCCTACGGTCACCCAGTGAAGCAATGCAAACAAGCTGTTGAGCAGTTATATGTCAAGGAAAGAGGCTTGTTCCTGGAAAGTGTCTCTCCTTAGGTGGGCTGCTCAGCCTGTTCCTGCTGTGACACTGTTAGCTTGAGCTAGTAGCATCAGAGAATAGAATCATAGAATCATCTAGGTTGGAAAAGACCTTTAAGATCATTGAGTCCAACTGTAAACCTAACAGTGCCAAGTCCAGCATTAAACTGTGTCCTTAAGTGCCATGTCTACATGTCTTTTTAATACTCCAGGGATGGTGACTCCCCCACTTCCCTGGGCAGCCTGTTCCAATGCTTGCCAATACTTTTGGTGAAGATTTTCCTAATATCCAACCTAAACCTCCTCTGGTGCAACTTGAAGCTGTTTCTTCTTGTCCTATTGCTTGTTTCTTGGGAGAAGAGACCGATTCCCCACCTCACTACCACCTCCTTTCAGGTAGTTGTAGAGAGCGATCAGGTCTCCCCTCAGCCCCCTTTTCTTCAGGCTGAACAACCCCAGCTCCCTCAGCCGCTCCCCATAAGACTTGTGCTCTGGACCCTTCACCAGCTTTGTTGTTCTTCTCTGGACACGCTCCAGCACCTCAAAGTCTTTCTTGTAGTGAGGGGCCCAAAACTGAACACAGTATTTGAGGTGCGGCCTCACCAGTGCCGAGTACAGGGGGACGATCACTGCCCGGCTCCTGCTGGCCACACTATTTGTGACACAAGCCAGGATGCTAATGGCCACCTTGGCCACCCTGCTGGCTCATATTCAGCCAGGTGTTGACCAACACCCCCAGGTCCTTTTCTGCTGGGCAGTGTTGTGTGGGATTGTTGTGGCCCAAGTGCAGGACCCGGCACTTCACCTTGTTGAACCGCACACAGTTGGCCTCGGCCCATCGATCCAGCCTGTCCAGATCCCTCTGTAGAACCTTCCTGCCCTCCAGCAGATCAACTTCCCACCCAACTTGGTGTCATCTGCAAACTTACTGAGGGTGCACTCGACCCCCTTGTCCAGATCATCGATAAAGATATTAAACAGAACTGGCCCCAGTACTGGGCCCTGGGGAACACCACTTGTGACGGGACACCAACTGGATTTAACCCCATTCACCACCACTCTTTGGCCCTGGCCATCCAGCCAGTTTTTTACCGAGCAAAGTGTGTGCCCGTCCAAGCCATGAGCAGCCAGTTTCTCCAGGAGAATGCTGTGGGAAATGGTGTCAAAGGCTTTACTACAGTCTAGGTAGACAACATCCACAGCCTTGTGGCAAACAGATGCTTACACTGAATCACCTGAGTATCTGTACCACTGAGCTTGTGGTGAAGCTGGGATTCAAAGCTTTGTCTTGCAATCCCTGTTCCCAAATGCTTTGTGCGTGCACACCGCAGGTACGCTTTCCTCTTGCAGTAGGCAAAAATATTCTCCAAGAGCTGCCGTGGAGGACTTGGAGGTGGTGGTTGAACAACCCTGCAGAAGGAGCTGGGTGGCCTCTGGGGAGGGAGGCAATTTGCTGGAGGTTTGTCTTTGGTGGTGAGCTGGAATGGGTAGGGTGTGCACTGCCTGCGTGAAGGTGGTGAGACATGCCTGAGGGGTGGGTTTTTTGGGGGGTGGTGCAGGCTGAGATGCGAGAGAAGGTCTGGAAAATGCTGTGTAGGAGCCTTTGCCTGGCTCCAATGTTTTAGTACACAGTTTTTGCTCCATTACAATAATAACCACAGTGTAATGTCACTGTTTCACATGAGCAGCGATATAGGTTCACTGGAGGAAGTGGAGTATGTGGGATGGGACAAGAAAAGGGAATCTGCAATAGTTTTTCTCTTTCCTTTTTCCTTTCTAACAGTTTTTCTCCAGTGCAATAGCCAAATGATGAACACTTAATTTGTGATTTTTAATTTATTTCGCCCCTCAGTGATGGATGGTAACTAGATACCATAAATACTTTCAGCTTTGGACACAACCTGCTAAAAATAGCTGGCAGATCTGGGGGGGCTGGTACTTGGCGAAGGGCTCTGCTCACTTCATCCTGAGCATGCCAATGGGCTGAGTTCACAGAGCATCTTTGGAGCCAGTGGGGCATGAAGGTGGTAATGGGAAAACCTTCCCGCTGCTGTGGCAGTGACACGGGGACTGTTTCGTCACCTTGTGGGATGCTCACTGTGGTGTGCTTTGCAGCTAGAAATCATTACCTGAGCATCGCTGCTTTTCATCCCAATGGCTGAGTACTTTTTGGTGCCCTGGGGTTGGACTGGGAACATAACAGAGGTCTTCAAACCCAGGCAGCTCCTGCAAAAGCAGCTTGTAATGATTTAGATGTGTAGAGGAGGCATCTATCCCATAACTGGGGATCAGCTGGGGGTGGGAGTAAAATCCCAGTCTTATGGGTCTGATTACAGGACTGTGAGCTATCTTTAGCCACTTTTCCCCGAGAGGCATTTGCACATGGTGCAGAAGTGTCTGGCAGCTGAACCTGTCTCTGCACCCCCACCAGCCTGGTTTAGAGACACTCCGTGGGTTGCTCTGTGAATAATTTGGGAGGAGGGCAGTAGGGAATGTGTTGGCTCCTTGCGTTCAATATGGAAATGGCACTTTCCCATGCGGGGGTGGTAACAAGTGGGGGATGTTGGAGCTGATGAGCATGGGAGGTCTGCTTAGTTCTGGAGGCTCAGCTTTCCACTGGTGTTCTCAGGCTGCTCTGAAGGTTGATGTTAAACTGTAAAGCATCGTTTTCACGATGCTTATTCACACAAAATAACCTTTCCACTGGAGGTGGGAACAGCATGGGGGTTACTTCGAATGGCATGACTTAGTTTCTCCAAATATTGTTGGCAAAAGGCTGGTTTTCAGACTAAACATGGGTCTTTTTAGGACAGCTCATGAGCTGCTATGGGATAAAACACAGAATAAAGTGAAAACTGATTTAATCAGGAGAGAGTTTGAGGCTGCTCTGTACTCTTACTCTGACCAATTTCTGCTGAGCAGGGGCTGCTAACCTGGTGAGTATCCCCACAGTGTAGCAGAAGCGGCACAATATGCATTGTCGTGAAATACAATGTGAAGTCGATGGGGCGGGTGAGATGGAGGTGGGGGGCTGCCGAGGGAATATTCATAGGGTGCCTAAAGTATTTGGTCCATCTGGAGCAAAAGGAGAGAAGAAACTATATCTTCTCTGAGATGTTATCTTCCAAAGGGCTGCCTTGTGATGTGAGTTTATTTGCTGGCAAGTTGGGGACAGTAGTGGGATTTGTCTGCTAGGAGATATGGGGAACTTGGTATGTTACTCAGGCTTGTGGTTTTCTCGCAATATAGGAACTTGCATTGCTGGTACATCAAGATCCTGACCTTAATTGAGATTCATCATCCCTTGCACTGTAAGGTGGGATGCTTTGATGCCTATCCTAGCCCCTGCTCAGGATGTGGGTTTGGTACCTTTACTTGGGTGTATGTTTGTAGGAACATATGGTCTTGATGAGCAACTGCAAAGTAAATTCCAGTCTCCTTTGTGAAATATGCCTGTGAAGCTCAGTGGCCTTTATGTGGAGGGGAGAGCAAGGCAAGCTGCTCTCTGGAAAGATTTGTTGCTAGATCCAAGGGTGATGCCTCTGGCCATCAGCGGGGACTTCTGGGTCAAATTGGGATGAGCCTGGAGGCTGCAACTGGGTTGATACATGGCATGGCTCAGGTGTGTGGGCTGTGGGTCTAAAACAGTTTCTGATATGGTTTGGGATGCCCATCACCTGGTGGCACTGAAGGTCCATGTGGCATCCAGATATGTGCAGGCTGCCTGGGCAAGGGTTGTGTTCAGACCTTGTTCTTTCCCACTTTCCCCCCAATCCTGCAGCCCTTGGAGGAGGGAATCGGTGCTCTGCTGGAGGGAGGGCTCTGGTCTGTGAAGACCTTTGACTTCTCACAAAATGCTCATGCTTTTCAAAGCACGAGCCTGGTGTTGGTTTTGCTGTCAGCACACTTGCACCCTTGACTTCTCTGTGGATGCTAAGAAAGGGCTGGATTCCTCATAAAACCCTCTTCTCTGCAAGACACTGGCTGCATGGATGCAGATGCACAGCAATTACGTGATGCTGCTTCATGCTGTATTTTACCTGTCAAGGGACAGGCCTCCTGTCCATGTCGTCCCTCTGGGAAATACACAGTTTGCCCATCATGCAAGCAGTGCACTGGGAAAGAATATCTTGATATATAAGAGGGAACCAAACCTTGCAGAGAAGTTTATCCATGCAGGACTGTACTGTGGGTATGACGCTGTACAGCTCACAGACCAAACCACCTAAATGGGGTGGTTGCTGAAAACATGGTTAGAAATTCCAATGGTTGTTCTGGCTTTAAAGAACCGAGTGGACAACAAAACTTCCCATGTGGTGTTTGCCTGGTCGAGTGGGGCTGAGGAAGATGCTGGTGAGTGTGCTGGTCTTGCTGGCCTGGTTCCTGCCCACTGGCTGTAATGGTGACAGTTTCAAATTGCATCCAAACTGTCACCGAGTGCAATGACTCTGCAGAAAGTCATTGGCCTCCTGGTGCTAGTTTTGGTAATGGGGTAACTTGGCTTGACTGCCTCTCTGCAGCACAAATGGATTTGTCACCCAATAGCTTGATCTTTCATAATTAAACTGTTGAAGAAAATCACACTTCTTATTTCCTGCCTGCATACCCTTTTTTCTTGCTGTTTGGCTTTCTCGGTTCCTCTAGCTCACTAATACTTTCATGCAGCCTCTCTGTTTTGAAGACTACAGACAGTGCTTGAGTCTTTTTAATCCCATTTCTTGTTGGGTGCAAAGTTCAATGCTGCTGTGGCTTTTGCTTTCCCACCCTGGATATTGGCTGTGCACTGTAGCACCTCTGGAAAGGTTTTAATAATTTTTTAATAGTAAAAATTAAAACAAGCAATGAACTGAATTATTTATAGGTGGGATACTTGCCTGACAGATGTAATTTATGAAACTTCAGTGTAGCAAAAAATAGCTTCAGAAAGAGCTGACTGCTCCTGATTATTTTTTTTCCTGGGATGATTGCATTTTCCTTTTTACTCCAGACTATAAGACTCCCACTTACTGATGCTATGCATAGCATTGGACTTGCTGCATTGGTCTGGGCACTTAAATAGCACAAAGATACTGCCTTGCACCCAGCACAGAATAAACACTGAGCAAATCTGGGCACTAATTTTGGCATCGCACACCTCTCTGCTCCCAGTGCAGGAGAGCTGTGCTGGGAGGCAGGGCAGCAAAGTTGCAGGTACTTAGCAGAGCAACCTCAGAGGAATCTTTATCTTGGTGGAAACAGATGGAGTTTGACTTGGTGTCAATTATGAGCCTAGAATAACTCAATTTTATGGCAGAGGAAGTTGAAAGGTACAACACTGCCACAGCCTGGATGCTGACAAGCAGGAATTGGGCTCGGAGGAGAGCCGTGCCTGGCACGTATGCTGATTATTTCCACACTTGAGAAGCTTGGCCACCAGAAGGAAACTGCACTTGTGTTTTGCACAGGCCTCCACTTGGGAAGGTGCGAAGCAGGGCATTATATAAAGCATCTTCTTGAACGGCAGCCTGGTGACAGATCCCGTAGCTGAAGGCTTTTCTTGGAGGAGGGATGTCGCAGCTAGTGTACAAGTGAGGATCTGAGGGATGAGAGGTACAACACTTGGCCAGTTGTATGTTTGGGAATGAATATGGATGTGGAACAGATTTCATGTGGCTTCTTTGCTTTTTGGTTCTTCCATGGAGTTTGGGTGTTCTGCTCGCCATCGTGCATTTTGGACAAGTTGTTGCTGGGGTGCTCAGCCAGTCACCACTGGCTCTACTCGGCCACTGTGTAGTGCTTCCTTTGTAATTTCCCATGTCTCCCCTTCTCTGTGTTTCCTGCACAAAAGTTGATTTTGCAGAAGGGTCAGAGCTGGGCTTTGCAGAACACTGTTGTGTCCAGGGCTTCCAGCAGTCACCTGGACTCCAGTGGTCTTCAGAGGTCTCAGCTTTGTGCCTGGATGAAGGTACACAATGCTTTGGGACCTGGTTAGATAGTGGCGAGCCATCCACTTGATTATATCATGGCCAAAAAAGCTGCCTGGTGCTACAGATCAAACAGTGTTTCATAGGGAACTTCTACATTAGCCTTTCATCCTCTTTGGGCTGAGATGCAGGACACTCAGTATCGTGGATCTCATGGTAGGTTTGGGTTTCTATGGCTTCTGGGCTCTGTAAGCTGCTCCTTAAACTGTTGAAGAGCTGCTGTATCTGTTCCACAAGCCTCTGTGGGAAGACTGGCTATGGTCCTAGCACTTTTACCCCCAATGTGTGGGGTAGAGCTGCTTGCCGGCTTTGTGTTAGTGGCTTTTTGAGGTCTCCAGCTAAATTTGTATGGCTAGCTAAATTAATACCTATGCAATGACCTCCCATCCCTTAGAATGGAAAACAAAACTGTGGAACTACCCTAGGGAAGGAACTACCCTTGGGAGGGAAGGAGGCAGCATGTTGCAGCCATCCTCTTGGCTAGCAAAGATACTCACGAAGGCATTGAACCAAACGCTTACTCTGGTCTGCAGCCTTTGGGGTGACTTAGACACCAGAAAAACTGCAGCTTCAAAACTTGCCTCCCTCAAGCCTGTTGCCAAAGCCTTTATTTATCAACTGGTCCTACTCAGCTGGGGATGGGATTAAATCCAGCCTTGGCTGGATCTGCTCCCTGAGCTGGGTGTATCTCTGCTTTGCACCCCTTTCCTTAGCAGCCCCTGCTCTCCCTTGAGTGGGGAGCAAATATCTGAAAAGCCTGTTGAAGCTGTGGATTGGAGAGTCTTGTGGAGGACATCTGTTCAAGTAGCAGTATTGCAATATAATTGTCTGGCAGCCCTGCACATGGATGCTTCTGCCTGTCCCTACCTTTATTTGTGGTGCTGGGCACTGCTCAGCTCCCTGTGGTCTGTGGATGACTTATTGGCCAGGTCTAAAGTGGTGCAAGTGTTGAAATAAAGGCATGACTTGAACGTTGCTACCACATGTAGCTGTCTCTTAAATGCCCCTTAATACGTTGAAACTAACTTATTAAACCCTGGTCTCTTGCCTCAGCAAGTGTGGGCCTCTCCTAAGCAATAATTAAACTTTAACCCCAGTAGTCCTTGCTAATGTTTGTCTTTTGCTTTAAAGGAAGGAAATGTGGTCCTAATCTTTAGATCAAATGGCATCTGTACTTCCATTGACAAAAGTAAGTTTGTAATGTGCTTAATGAAGCCTAGAAAGCTATTTCGGATAATGGACAGAAAATA
The DNA here is from genome assembly GCF_000737465.1 of Haliaeetus leucocephalus. Taxonomy (NCBI): domain Eukaryota; kingdom Metazoa; phylum Chordata; class Aves; order Accipitriformes; family Accipitridae; genus Haliaeetus; species Haliaeetus leucocephalus. Next base: position 5,633,989 of record NW_010972972.1, on the reverse strand, counting down.
TCTGCCTCTTAAAAAAAACCTTCACCTCCCAAAGTTATTGCAAGACTTCCTATTATAATTAATAAGGCTTTTTTTTAATCGTTTGAGCTTTCAGAGGAGAAAATGCCCTTGGAAAGCAGATGTCAGTTGAATTGCATGCTTCTTCCCTTAACGTTTGGGTTGAAAGCATTACCTCAAAACCAGTCTCTGGCTCTGTGGGAGATGCCAGTGAAAATCTGCAGGTCAAAGTGGGGAGAATTTCAGAAATTTGACTTCGGTTGTCAGCCTCTATAACATGAGACCTGGGGAGTGTGTGTGTGAGTATGGGAAGCTGGTTGCTATAATGGGATTCTAAATTCTTCTTCTAGAAGTCACCAGTGTCACAAAACTCTACCTTGGAGCGGTGGATTTTAGAGAACAGCTTCCCTGGCAGGTCTGTTGCTCTCGTGTTTGGGTTGTGTGTGTGGTGCAGGAATAACTTATAAATAAAACTGCCTGTTGGTAACTGGGGGTGGAGGGAGGTCTCATGGCTGTGAACCCCATGACTTAAAAGACCAACTTAATGTCAAGCCAAATGTGAGCTGACAAGATCTTTCTTGAAAGGTAAGTAGTTTTATTGCTGATTTTTATGTGCAGGGGGTCAAGACAATTAACTCTATCCCAGCTGCAACCAGGACACCTCTTGATCCTCAGCCCTGGCTGGATGCCATGCTGTATTTGCTCTGGCAAGATATGGGGTGAAATAGGATTACCTAGGAGAAGGTGGTAATGCAGCCGATAGCTGGCTGAAGGAACAAGAAGATCCAAAGGGATTATAATTGTTTCCTAGCAGGCTTTTGCACTTCCAGTTTGGGGCTGAAATCTTGGAGAACTAGGGAAAACAAGAGGAAGGATTTTTATCTTCATTTGGAGATAAGGTGGCTTAGGGTTAGTAGCAGGACATCTTTCCATTGGTAGTGATGTGCTGGGGCATGGCTGTGGGGCCTCAACACTCCATGTTTTGGGAGCCACTTGGGCAAACCTTGTGCGTGACTGACGAATTAATCTCCTATGCAGAGGTGGGAATCAAACTGGGTGATGTCTCCAGGGTCTCCCTAGCACTGTGTTTCGGGCACATCCCTCTCCTTGATGCTGCCAGGACAGCCTAGACAAGTCCGCTCAGCTGGTCCCTGCCAGTGTCCCCTCCTCTTCTTGGTGGGAAGCTCACTTCCAGAGTATCTATAGGAGCTTGTGAGAAGATACTCAGGAAGGAGTGGTGTCTGACCTGATATTACTGCTGTAGCATTGAAACACACAGGGATACTTGTAGAAAAAAAGCTTAAAGATAATGGGGCTTGTGAATGATAAGCAGGTGTGTCCAGTTTCCCTTGGGAAGAGGTGTGGTTTCTAGCACTAAAAAAAAGCAGGTGGAGGAGAGCTATTTGGGGTTCTTGCAGCATTTGAGATCAATTAAAGTCTAAGCATGCCAAGTGCTTTGTCTCTGCCAGCCATCATGGGGAGGTGATTTCTTTAACAATCAGTTAAAGGTTGTCCTGACCTGTACTTTGAGGGATCAGAAGTGATCCAACGTAGTGAAGCTGCACTCATGGATGCTGGGATAGGACAAGGCAGAGACCTGAAATCCAACAGTGGGTCATTACCACTGTTAGCAGTGAAGGCAGGGTACCTTTGGTGGGATTAGCACTAAATACTGTGCACAGAAGGATGCTTTGAGGCTTCAGATGTATTGAACCTCATATTTGAAGAAGAAGGTATGGTAAAGTCTTTACTGAGGCAGTGTCAGTAAAAAAAACAAAGCAAACCCCAAATGTTAGAGATATTGCATGGTTATTATGTGCTAATAGGATTTAATTTCTGCAAAGCTTTTGAGGAGAGGAAAAAGTACCTCAAAGGACCACAGGTATTTTGGGAAAGTCTTAAGTGGAATAAAATTCAGCTGCGATCATGTTACAGCAGGGAGGCTCAGAGTTAACTGAGCTGGAGCAATGAGTTTTAACATTGCTAAATAGAATGTGCACAGCCTGGTTTCTCCTGCCTGTGCAGATGTCCCTGGGGTCTTCCCTGCTGGAAAGAGGGAGATCTTCTCTATGAAAGGGGGAAAGGCAAGGGATGCGTTGGGTCTGCAGGCTTTCCCACGAAAGCTCCTGAAAAGCTTGCAGATGTCCTGCTACCCTGGGTTGGATTTGAATTTGTGACCCAGTGGCGAGCTGCTGCATTTTGCTCCTATTTTCTTGCACTGTCAGGGCTCTCGGGAGCTACCGAGCAGTGTGGTGAAAGCATGGCCCCGCTGTCCTGTGACCTGTTTTGCTGGCGGAGGTGGAATAAGGAGCCAGGTTCAGCCTTTGTGAATTTGAGGGGAAGGGGAGCGTGGAAGGTTTCCTTCCTGGGGAAAAGGGCTGGTAATGCAGCTTGGGGAAAATGAAACAAAGCAGCTTCTCTTCCCTTCTGGCTCAGAGAGGGTATGTGATGTCAAGGTGGAGCCGAGCCTCCCCAAAGACTATAGGATATTTTTTCTTTTTTTCCCTCTTTTGAGGGGTGGGGTTGGGGGATTGGTTTACATGCTTTTTTGGTAAATCTCTCAAACAATGCTGCTTCCCCTTCCTTGGAGCAATTGTTCCCTGTGCAGCTGACTCTCTTCCTTCCCCTTCCTCTCCATCGTGGGAAGCGCTCTCCTAATGATGTGTGGGCTCGGCTTTAATCTTTGGTTTACTTTCCTTTGTCCTGCTCAGGTCCCTCTTATTCTTTTATAATTTCTGCTTGGATCCTCATCACAGGGTCCACAAAAACAGATGTTTCAGTGCTGATGGAGAGAACTAACTATCAGAGCAGCTTCTACCTGCCAGAGACATGGGACTGCAAAGTTTATCAGGCTTCATAGTACCACTGGGTTTCATTCCTCAAGTTGATGCAGCCTCCTCTTGGGAGGGCTGCTTTCTTCCTTAGGAAAAAGCTGGAGGTTTTTTTTTTTGCAATCAGCCTAATCTCAAAGCTTTTCAAACGCATCCATTTTGGGAGACAAGACTCTTTGAAAAATTTTTTAGATTTTATTTTTAATTTTTTTGCATCTGCAATGCCCCCAAATCCCTTGCTTCCTCCTGTCAGGCCTTGCATCTTCTCTTCCTGGACCAGACTTGGAGGAGAAGAGGTGAAGCCAAACTAGACAGTGGGTCTGAACAGCCATCAGCCACGTGGCTAGATGGAGACAGACACCCACCTCTTCGTTTGGGGCAGGGGAAGAAGAAAATAGTGGAGATAATGTCCATCTTGGACCAGCCAGTATTTTGCAAATAACTTGATGAAACAGTAAAGCCATGAGAATCTCTACTTCTGAAGTATATTAATCCCATATACCATCCACTACACTAAAAATTAGTAGACTTGCCTTGAATACTACTGATAAGAAAGTCACGGGCCTGTTGGAGCAGGTCCAGAGGAGGCCACAAAGATGGTCAGAAGGCTGGAAGACCTCTCCTGTGAGGACAGGCTGAGAGAGTTGGGGTTGTTCAGCCTGGAGAAGAGAGGGCTCCGAGGAGACCTTACTGCAGCCTTCTGGTACCTAAAGTGGGCTTATAAGAAAGATGGGAACAAACTTTTTAGCAGGGCCCATTGCAATAGGACAAGGGGTAATGGCTTTAAACTAAAGAAAAGTAGATTCAGACTAGATGTAAGGAAGAAATGTTTTATGTGGAGGGTGGTGAAACCCTGGTCCAGGTTGCCCAGAGAGGTGGTCGATGCCCCATCCCTGGAAAGGCCAGGTTGGATGGGGCTCAGGACAACCTGATCTGGTTGAAGATGTCCCTGCCCATGGCAGGGGGTTGGACTAGATGGCCTTGAAAGGTCCCTTCCAACCCAAACCGTTCTGTGATAAGATTGGATTTGTTCTCCAAGAGCATTTCCAAAGAACAGCTGTCATAAATCAGGCCTCGAGAGAGCAGCATGAGCAAGATGCTCATCTGTTCACGAAGCCTTCCCTGTGGGCTGCATGGATTGACTTGGACCCGAGCAGTTCATGGTGTGCCATATGCAGGAATAATAAGCCCTTGGATATTACAGGCTTAAGGATGTAAGTAATCACTTGATTATGCAGTTACTTTGCTATGACCTACTTCTTTTTCAAAATATCCCCTAGACTCCATGACACAGCAGATAAGAACTTCCAGGTCCTTTCAGCATTTATCAGAAGAGCTTCCTGCAGGGAGCTGTTGGTGATTTATGCCAGGGAGGAAGAGGAAAGGCAGCTGGTGTGAATGTTTCATGATAGGGTTTGGATTCCTTAGCTCATGGAGTGAGCTAGGAAAGGCAGCAGCAAACTGATGGGTTTTGCCCTCTCCTGTTAGGTGGAAATCACATGGTCTAATTAAGCAATAGCAGTTCTTGACAATATGTTTTAAGGGATTATATCATGCTTCAGCAGAATGGGGCACGCAGCCAGAATACATTCATCCTGTTGATAAGGCCAACGCCCACTGTAAACACAGTTATTAACAGTCTGAGCCTGTGCGAGATGCTCTAATGGAAAGCTGTAACTTGAGAATAAGCCAGAAGCTTGGGGAAGCCCATGGTGGGTATTTAAAACCTTGTTCCCTTGGGCAGTGGTAAACTACCTTCTTGTATGGGGTACATAATTAATTTTATGGAGAGAAGTGAACCTAAATCCTTTCAGCTGCAACTTATATGTGATGGAATGATACAGTTGGGTTTCAAAGACTGTCCTGGTGTCCAGGGTCTGTCCTTGGGCATTGGGGTGGTGTTGATATGTCCTTTTGTGTGTAGATTTTGGAGCTGGATCCCTTGACCTTGTGCAGTTCATAGCTTTCTGTTTTCATTCATCAGTTTGCAGAGCAGCAATAAAACTCTGCAGATACAAGACCTGTTCTAGCAAGTTGGTGCATAAACACTTTTTCTAGCAAATGAGAGCCTTGGGGTTGGAATTTAGGAGGAAGAAGAAACTGAAAAGTGAGAGCACATCTGCACTTCCCTCCTAAAAATTACTGGTGTAGAGGAGGAGAGGGTGTTGTCTCCCTGGAGTACAAAGCTGATGAGTGTCTGAAAACTTTCCACTTGGCAGAGCTGGAGATGAAGTTATCTGGTGGGGTGGGTGACTATTCCACTCCCCAGAGCAGGGAAGGTGTATGTAGGTGACTTAATCCACCTGTGCTGCAGAAACTTACCTTCATGGGACTGGTAACTTGCTGTAGTTATGGTTTTGGATTGGAGCTCCTCTTGGAAAGCTCAGATTTATACGTTCACTTGAACTGGGGGCTTTCTGTGGTGGAGGCTTGCATAGCTGGATGCTCTGTGGGAGCGTGGTCCTCTCATGCAGTAACACGGAGGATGAGGCCAACTTTTCTGGAAATTATGTTAGTATCTGGCTTGGATCCTACAGTAGATGTCAATTCTAAGATACGTGGTGAGAACTGTGATAGAGCTGTAACAATCAGCCAAATGTGAGGATTTAACACCACCTTCTGCTTCCAGTACAGTCCAGAGGGTAAGTTTGGGATCCAGCTGTCACTGGAAGGCTCCAGCTTTGCCCAGGAATGTGAAATTCAAGTTTTCTGGCTTCAGTGGCATTGCTAATAGTCTGGTTGAATTGTTTCTAGATCCCTTTGATTTCCTGGTTGCCCATATAAAGCCAGTGCAGTTAATGAAAAATGGGGAGGAGGGGAGTGACTTTTCCATTGTTAATGCAAGAATCCTCAAAAAAACCACAAATGTGGCAGAGTGGTGGTGGAGTGCATATGTTAACTCTGTATTTGTAGAGTCATCAGTCCTAATATTTCTAAAGGAATTTTTTGGGGGGTTAATTTAAAATGATTCTCTTTAACCTCCTTCCTCCACACATAACAAGGGGGGGACCAGAAATGCCAAGGCATTGGGCAGTCCAGGTAAGGTGGAACCTGACCTAAACATGACGAGTTTAATTTCTTTAGAGAAGCAAATTGAAAGCTTACAGGGGTGTGAATATGTTGCCTGACCTTAATGTGACTTTCCGTACGAGTGGAGGACAAGACACCAGGGTAGTCCAGGCTGCAGAGATGCGTGGCGACCCTTGTACGAACCGCAGTGCGTTTCCCACCTCCAACCATGTTTTTCTCATGTTGCAGGTTGCAGCCAAGCTCAGTACCAAGCACCCTGGATTTTGGAGATAGTGAGGAGATTTTCCTTGCAGGAGATCTTGGTGGGTGGATGCTACATGGGCCAGGCTGTGGGGAGGTGAGAGCACCTCTAAGTCCTTCTGGGTCCACAGGAATGGAAATTACCTCCCAGCAGATGTTTTGCCCACAAAAATATTGGGCTAAATCTGTACTGTGGAAGTACTATGGAGCAAATCTAACACTTGCTGTGGCCAAGGTGGCTGGTTTTTTCCCTTTTTTGGGGGGTGTGTGTGGGATGCGTGCAGTGCTTGTCTGGCACCTCATTGTACCCATGGCCAGTTAGGCGACTGCCTTCCTACATGTGCAGGAATGGAGGCTGTTTGGTGTCTTGAAGAATTGAAACCAATGCAAATTATCACTCTGGCTTCTCCTGTGAGCTATTAGTTAGGCATCTGTTGTTGTTCCTTTTCATTTTATTAAAAAATAAAAGAAAAAATCCTTTCTGTGCCCTTCTCAAAGCATGTGGAGATTGGGAATTGCAAGTAATCCTCTGAAATGATTATTGACTGATAAATCTTTGGAAATGATGCTGTTTGCTGACTTGACAGATAAGACCCTGAAACAGCACAGTCTAAGCTGTAACTAAGCATCTGTCCTTGTCACATCACAGCCACCGCGAGGCTTACCTGCATCTGCAGTGGTTGAAAGCCAGATGTATTTTTAGACAATGTTTAAACGGACACTGTCAAAAGCGTTTAATGCTGTCTCATGGGGACAGGAGTGGTTGCACAGAGGACTTTTCTCTTGTACTGAGAGCTCATTTGGGCATTGTGGGATGCAGTGGGAACTGAACTGTGGTGGCTGCAGCAACTAAAATGCTACCCCCCCATGCTGCTGAGCAAAACTGTTAGCTCGGGTTGTGTGTATTGGAAGGACTGAATTTACCTAGGTTGTTCTCTCTGATTTGTTATTGCTGCTTTTAATTTTAAAAAGAAAATTAAAGAAATCACAAAGTGAGAATCTGTTAGGAGATATGCAGGAAATGGTGAGTCTGCTTAAAAATAGCATGATGCAGGGTTTTCTCTTTAGTGGGGTCCAAACACTGAAATGTTGAACTGGTGCTGGCCAGGCTGGAGGTTTTGGGGCTGAAGTCTCCTCTTGGTTGACTTATTCTGCAAGGTGGGCTGAGATTCCTCCTCCTCTCCTATTGAGAGGTGGTAATGTGTTCTCCAGGGCATCCCTTGCTGGAGAAGGGCAGAAGTTTGGGGAGAAGTCCTGTAGAGACCAACTTGGGTCCTCTTCCAAGCACTGCACATACAGCTTTTGTGTGAGGAATAACATCACTGGCTCATTTAGAAATGTCAAATAAGTCTCCAAGACAAGCTCCCGTGTAATCCGCAGCAGCGCTTAGATTGCTGGAGCCTGTTTTGAATCAGAAACTCTCCGCGGATACAGCTGTAGTAGTGTTGTTTTTCTGAAGTGCTGATCTGCTTCCTTCCTTTCCAATTCCTCAAAAGAAAACAAGTCAGTTGATTTAGGCACCAGAATATGCTGCTGACTCTGCACAAGTTATTTGCTCTTCCCTTGTGTCCTTTTTTCTTAGCTGAATCACCCTGAAGTTTGGGCCCCAGGGAAGGTACTTCTGGAAAGTCTTCAATGCAAAGCTGATCCAGAGGCGTAGAAAAGAGCAGAGGAACAGAGTTGATGCTTAAAGATACGCTGTCATCAGATATACATTTCCAGCCTTCACGCTGGTTGCTTGGAGATGTCTTGCATTAGCTGTGTAAAACTTACATCCCTGTTTAAATACAACTGGTTTTTTTACAAGAGGTCTTGATGGAATTTGCTCTTAAAAGCATATCCCCCTTGAAGTCTATAAACTTGGTCTCCCCAGTGTCCCATCGTAGCATCGTTTAGGTTGGAAAAGACCCTTAAGATCATGGAGATTTATGCCAAGGAGTTTTGCAGGCGAGCTGTGTGGTGACCATCACTTCAGATGTTGGACCTGCCACTCTTGGAACCATACCGTGAAGAGGCCAGGAGACTCTTTGCCTCCTGGGGTGAGTTTTGGGCTCCTGTACGCTCCCACGTCTCTGCGGTTTGATCCCCAGCCAGACCATGTACAAAGGCACCAGCCGTAGCTTGGTGCTGTGGAAAGCCAGAGAGGACCTTTGTGTCGTGTTTCTTGAGACAGAGACTGTGAATGACATGGATGGGGCAGGTCTGTGCTGCTCCTGTGAGGGTGGCTTCAGCTCCTGTTCAGCCTGACCTTGGTCATCTGAATCGCCCCATTTAATCCCTAGATTTACTGGTGTCAACAGAGAGTGTCTGAGCAGAGATTAGTGGTGGATGAATGAGGCTGCCTGCAAAAGCGTGGAGAGAAAATTGCAGTATCTAGAGCTAAAAATTACCTCCAAATTCTTGTTTGGTGGTTTTTTTTCTTTAAGCTTTGTGTTCTGAACCAGTTACTGGAGAGCTGCCACAAGGGCCGTAGTGCAGAGGAATACCTAATGCGAGGACTCCTTCATCCCTAAGTGAAACCATCCCAGTTCCCTGCTGGCCTCCTGCAGCACGCTGGCACGAGTCGGGTCCCTTTGAGGTGACAGCTCTGGGGTGGCCTGGCCGCTCCGGCTGATCTGCACTAATGCACTGTTTGTAGAGTGGAGCCTGTTTTGCTAATAACAGGCAGCTTTGTGGGAGGTAAGCACCAGCCTGACCTTATCTGTGCCCATCACCTTTGGCCTAAGGGGAGCTTATTAGCTTGTGTTTCATACTGTGGCGTGTGTGTGTGGGGAAATAAGGAGGGAAAATACAGTTTTAAACTATCGGAGGAGCCTTTGGAAGGGAAGGGCTGCTTAAAGAAACCTACAGGTGTGTACGGCATAGCTGGAAGCACCACTGAAATGTCGTGGTGGCTTGTGCTGGCACAAGTCCTGTCCCCCCGGGATCCCCTTTGGGATGGTGACCACGATGTGGCGTGTGCCTTGCTCCAGCCTGATTCTCTGCACCTCCTTGGGACCTCAAGGAAGAAACAAATCTCTGCGCTTTGGGGCTGTGTTGGCCAAAATGAGGATAAGCAAACCACTTGCCTATTAGGTTGCTCTGCATCAGGGACCACACTGTAGGGTGCGGGAGTCCTATTAATTTTAAGCAGGAATGAGCTGCTGGTCCTGTGTATTTTTCTACATTGGTCCCTGTGAGGTGAATATGTGTAACCACACACTAAACCCTGGTGCTTTTAAGCACCGTGAATAGGCAGTTCTTTGGCCCCTTTATGGGGAAGAGCTGATGCTCAGCATCCAACGCCGTGTATTTAAAAGCAAATACCCAAACCAGAGTCTGGTGTTGAATTCTTATTAATGCCAGCTCTCTACACCTAAGGTCATCTGCTTTCCTAAATGCTTACAGTTTAAAAAGCAGTCTGGGAATCCTGACTTTGCTTCATGTGCTCTTTCAGTGTCTGCGCCTTCTGGATATGAATTTAACATGAAATGGTGCTTTTCAGGTGTTTCAAAAGCTGCCTATGGAAATACTGGGAGGAAAGCTAATGTGAGGGCAAACTTTCTGGGAGATGGGAGAGTGTTGTTGTGCCTTTCCTTTGGTGGAAAGGCTCAGAGTGTGTTTGTAAAGCTGTGTGTTGGTTTTATTAACTAGCAGAGTCAGATGTCTCCTGGGCTGGTAAGATCTACTCTTGTCCTCTCCCAGGCGTTTGGATAAAATAAAAAAAATGTTTGGGAAGATTACAGCAAGGAAAGGTGCTAATGAATATTCATCAGGATAACTGCTTTATTCCTTGGTGTACTTGCATTCCTGTTATCTTGTTATGCCTCTGTTTATTGCTGGAGCAGCAGAAGGTCATGGTGACATGTATTAAGATGCCAGCGTTGTCTGTCTTGGTCACGGAGCGGCAGTCCTTGTGGGCTGGCGACTAGGGAGTGCTTTCTTGCTAAATACCGCTGTGACAGCAGTGGTGTCTTTGTGGCAGAGGAAATTCTGGAAGCGTTTAAGGGTCTTGAAATACTGAGCAAAGCCAAGGTGGTGTCATGCTTGATGTCATCTGCTGCCCCAAACTGGGAGGGTGGTGGGAAGGGGCTGCAGTGGCTTGACAAGAGGTGGCATGTGTGCCACCATGCTGCCTGGCTGACTGGTTCCCCAGAGCACCGGCTGAGCTGTAAATGTCTGACGTCAAGTTATGGGTCAGGCGAGGGCACTGTTTACATCCTGTAATAACATCTGTGCAGTTAATCACCGGGGAGGGCGGACCTGGAGACGCTGGGTTGGAGTCACGCTCTCCATCGCGGTTGGATCCTTGTCCCAGAGATGATGGGAGGCTAACAACAAAGATGTGTCCACTTGGACTGTCCGTGCTAATTCATCCTCCTCCCCCTTCCAGCATATATTTGCAGTGTATAGATCAACATCTTTATAAATCAGTGCTTTCACCTTAATTTCTTCCTCCTTTTTGGCCTCTTGGAAAAAAAGTTTGTGTAAAAAAAAAAAAAAAAAAGTTTTTCTCCTTAATGCATGAACCTGTGGGGCAGATTAAAGAAAACCTAGCGAAGGCAGAGCCTTGAACACAGCATTTCTGTGCAAGCCGGTGCTTGGTGGGACACCGGAGCTGCTCAGAGGAAGCCAAGCTGAGACCTTGGTAGGTTGCACAACCATTTCTTTGACTCTTGGAGACTTGAGTATCTTAATTACTGTTCAGTGCAACTGAAAATCTACTATTTGGCAGATAACTGTGTTATGAAGTATGTTAATAGCTTGCTGGAGTGATTAAGCTTGCAAAGTAGGAAATGTTTGATGTATTGATTCCTCCCCACCTCCCATCTCTTATTTGGTGAATGCCATTCTTAAGGCAAAAAAAGATCGTTGGCCCTCCCTGGTTTAATGCAAACTTCAGAGGATGCAATTACTGTCTCTCACAGAGGATGGAGAAAGGGAAATGGGGATGATGACTTGAGATCTCCTTTCCCATTGTGTCTGCTGCAGAACGTGGACCTGAGATGTCCCTGGTCTTCCTCAATCCCATGTGAATCCCAGCTACTCTCTGAGCAGCTCGTCTGTCTTTTTTGCTGTGAAAATGACTTTGCTGCTATGAAGGTTTAAACCCTACTTTGTGTGACTTGCTTTCTCCTTTTGATTGGTATTAACTCGCCTTGGAGGTGAAGAGAAATCCATGTGCTTTCTTTCATCTAGCTCCAAGCTGTGTATAAAGACTTTAATTCTGAATCTAAAAAGGCTAGAGGTGGTGAGGAACAAAATACAGCTTTCCTAGCAGATATAGAAGTGACCTTCTTGTTAAAACCTGAGGCAGTTAAGACTCCTAAAAGAGCTAGGTCTGTAAGCGTAGAGACGCAGTTAATTAACACTTATCCAAATATGCTAGGGAGCTAGTTTACATCCTTATCTCCCTAAAAAGGAGGTGTTCGTGTGCCTTCGTCTCCCAAAGTGCTGAGCAAGAAGCAAGTTCTGGTCCAGAAGCTGTGTGGTAGGGCAGTGTTGAAGCCACTCATGCTTGAAGAGTGAGCTCCAGGGACAGGGGGGATGTGACTCTTACCACCGCGGATAGTACAGGACACCTCTAGAACAGAACCCTTGGTAGCTTGTGGTGTGTGTTTTGGGGATAATGCCCCAAAGGTAGCCTGTGTGCATTAGTGCATGAGCGCATATATATTCAATGCATTAATAAAAGTTCTCTGGAGAAGACCAGGAGAGGATCCCAGCTCAGTCATGGAGAACTGGGAGAAGAGGAATGACTGAAAAGCCTTATTGCCCAGCTAACTAGTTACATTACTAGCACGGGATTGCTGGAAGAGAGGCTGGGGTGATATGGAAGAAGGGACAAGCGTCCAGCCTTTTGGGGCAGATTGTGATGGGCTCGTGGCTCTGATTTCCACCTACCCTTCCCTCTTTGAATCTGGTGGGTGGCTGTTGGGGTTTTCTGAAATCCCCAGTCTGGAGTTCACAGCAGCCTGAGAATTTCTGCCTTCAGTAAAAGCTTTGCCTTCAGTTATGGAGAAAAGCTTGAGGACAGGAATAGAGCAGAGTGACCCAAGCTACTGGCAGTGCTTTATTCAGCAGGCAGCACAGCTTGCATGTTGATTTCCTGCACAAAAATTGCTGTGCCTTTCCTAGGGGAACAGTTGCCACGTCCTCAAAGGATGAAGAATGGAGAGCAGGATCAGCATGAACTCAGGTTCATTTGCCTCCCTGGTTGTTTTGAGCAGATGTGCTGTTGTGTTCCTGCAGTACCTATTACTGCTAGAAATGTACCTCAATAACTTAAAGGGTTTTTTTTTCTTCTACCACTCTGCAGCAAATAAAACTAAACTGATTGTCCCTCTCTGCAAACCCGTGGGGAAAGGCCATTCCTCCTCACAGAGAGCACAGAGCCTCTGAGTGACCTGATGAAGGCTGGGGGTGGGTGCACAGGGGCGTCCAGGAGCTGGTGTGAAGCTGTGCTGAGGGCTGATAAAGGTAGAAAGTGGTGCAGGAAGAAATCCTGCCTAGTTTTCATGCTGCCAAGCATGTGTTTCACAAACACAATTCAGTGTCAGAGGCAAGAATTGGGTTCCTTGACCAGTTCCAGTTGATATGAAATCATGAATGTCTCTACTTCTCTTAGCAGATCTCCCACCATTTCCTTGGAAGTGGAGGCAGCAGTACATACTTATTTCTTTTAAATGTCTGCTTTGTGACTGGCCACACTGAGGCTCAGGCCGTCTGCTTCATTGCTCTCCTCTCCCCCATGTGGTGTCTGCCATGTCCAAAACACTTAACTGCTTGGGTAACACTTTTCCTCCTCCCCTTCTTTATACACAAGTTGAGTATCTTCAATTCCTCCAAACCAAAGAATATCAATGTGGAGTTAAATGTCTTTATTGCCCAACACCTGGTGGGGACAGATCTCCATGGGAGCACCATGCTGAACATCTCTGAAATGGAGGTGTCCGTGTGGTGCTTGGTTCCTTTCATGGGGATCTACCTAGACCCTGATTAGAGCATCTCGTCAGCAGCTGCAATGCATTGACTTGCTCAGAGCTGGCTTGAGACCTTGGTGCACCAGCACAGGGATGTGTGAAAGCAGAGGCAGCAGTGTCCTGCCAGCAACCTTGAAGGACCTGCTCTAAACCCTTGTATCCTTGTGAAGAGCAGTCAGCAGCTGCCAACAGATCTGATGGGAATTGGCCAGTTAAGTTATATGGCCAGATGGGTTTGGCAGGCAGCTGGCAGGGCAGCAAGGCTGCTGAGGACAAATATTTTTTGAGTGGTAAAGTATTCCTAAGGTCCCTGTGCTATTCCAGTAGTAGTGGTTCAGATGAGGGCAGACCTTGGGCGCTCTTCTAAACATCTGCTTGCTGTCTAAACCCAAAGCAACAGGGGCATAGCGTGCTTGGTGACTCTCCATCCTGGAACTGAGAGCTCTCTTTCCCTTGGTTTGAGTAGAAATGCTGTTGATGGACAAGGCAAGCGGCTCACCTAGGACGTGGGAGGAAGACAACACTGGTTTGAAAGTCTCTTGCACATCCCAGCTACCTGCCTAAACCCTTGGGCTGTTTACAGACTGGTTTTGGTGCGAAAGATTAAGTGTTTTATTAAACATACCAGCTCTTTCTTCTGTAGGGTGGGAGAGTGAGGTTTTTTGTAAGCTGCACCCCATGAAGCTGGAGAAAGTCGTTCTGTTTGGTGTGCTTAACTGAAATGCAGCCAAGTTTCCCTGCCTGCTCTGACTGCAGCCCTACAGAAAAGGCATGGGCAAATGAATTATCCAGGTGGTGTTTGAATCTTCCAGTCCCTGGGAAGAGGCCAGAGAGAAATGAGGGATCATCTGGCAGGTTGGGCTTTAGGGGTCTTCATAGGTGGTGATGAGCAGGATACCACATCCTTTGTCTGCTGGAGGGTTCCTTGGATGCTTGGGAGGCTGGAACAACCCCAAATAAACAAGAATCTCATACATGATATTTAAACATCAGAATTATACCAGAGATGCTTCCAGAGCCCAGGGGAGTGGCATCTATTAATGAGGGATGAGAACTCAAAGGACTTGTGGTGATTCACCTGCTGTCCTTTAGGATGAAACCAATCTTTCCTTAATCAATGCTGATGAACAGACTGTTCAAATTGGAGCTATCCGATTCCTCGTAAATTGTTTTTTTCCTCTGTTTTTTTTGCAACACAGTCCCTGAACAGTCTTTAAATTTGAACTACATCTTTCTGCTCAACGCTCCTGTGATGCTGATAATCCTTCTCTACTTCACATCCTTTCACCCCCTGATATTTATGTGCATATAAACAGAGGAGCAACAAATTTGACTTGCCACCGCAGGGGTCTGTGACTATTTCAAACATAAACCTGGCTTAGCTCTCAGTTCTCTCTTACTCTTAGCTGCATGACTGACTGTCCACATAATAAATTACCAGCATTTATTGGTCTTTTGACATACAGGTTTCCCAAGGGAAAGGAAGGACACTGGCTGAACAAAGCCTTCTCTATAATCAGTTTGCAGTAGGCTTTGGACAGAAATTGCAATTGCTGGCCAGTACAACAAGGATTTTGTGGCTCTGTCTATAACTGCATTTATGCCAGCCAGGAAGTTTGGGAGATGATGAATAATACACCTTGGACTGTATTGTTTAGAGATTAACGTGTATAATAAATGGTAGTATTTGCATGTCAAGAACTGATGAGAAACCAGTTTTAGACACTTGTTTCTCCCCCTGAGATGTGGGACTGTCAGGGCCGCTCATGTTCCCATTGTTTGAAATTTGGCAGGTAACTTCTACCCCCTGTGGGCATGGTGTGCCTTTATGCTAGTGCTGGAAATGTGCTGAGACTTGGAGCTGTTTGAAAACTGCTACTCTCTGCTTCTCTGCTTGTCCCAATTTCTTTTCAGCTGGCTGCAATAAGTCAGGAACATCAGTAACCTCCACCCAAGCATTGCTCTAGCAGCACCAGGTGTGAGCTCATTGGCAAAAGCCAGCTGCATCGCGTGCCCTGGGTGAAGCAAGATGTGACTGTGCGAGATGAGCTGGATCTCTGGTTGATGTAAGATTGCTAGCTCTTGCTTCTTGGTTGCATTTATTCTATATCACCTCGTGCTGACGCAGCTCGGTGCTTTAGTGAAAATATTCTGCAATTAACATGTCTCAGACTCATCCAACCTAAGCTGAAGGTTAACCCAATCACCTTGTGTCTGTGTGAGATCAGATGAATTTTTTTCATCTGAAAGACTTTTTCCTACAGAAAGGTATGAAGAATAGCTTGGGAGGAAGACTTCTCATGTCTCCTAAAGATTGCTCTTAGGTTTTTGCAAGCACTCAGAAAAATTGAACCTTCCGAGATGGAAAGTACTGTAGGGTGAATCTTGCATAAATGCCACTGGTTCTACTTCACCTCTGGTTGGAGTAACTGGGCTGACTGGACTCCATCCTGCTTGGGTGAGAAGTGGCTGAAGGCCAGTGACTTTCCTGTAGACCGACTGCAGGAGGTTGGTGGCTCTTGGATAGGTAGTCCAGCATGAAGATCTGGTTTGAGAGCCTCAGCTTGCATAATAAGAGCAAGAAACTTCCTCCAGTGGAGGAGTTGTTGAGTGAAACTCTTCCTGTTCTGGCTCCCTGTTCCTTTGGTATTTTCCTTGCATCACTGGCCCGTTGCACTGGGAGAGTGGATGGCTTCTGTGTGGATCTTGATCAAAGACAACACTGCTGTCCGTGGATGTCCAGTTGGTGTTGTAGTCAAGCCAACGTGACTATCACCTCAATGGCTCTGTCCCTGTCCCCCTTCCCATCTTGGAGGCTGGTTTTGAGAGAGGCTTTATGAAGGCACCTGACCTCCCACCTACCCAGAGGACACCGCTCTTCCCCGTCCTGCCTGAAGCAGAACTAAGGCAGATGCTGGCAGAGTTGTCCAACAGGCAATACTGCTGGCACGAGAGCTGAAGCTCTTCAGAGCCCCCAGCCCATCCTAACTACATCTGCTGCTGGACCGGGTGGTTGTGGTCTTGTTGCCTGGGCAGAAGGATGATTGCCTCTGCCTTGCAAGCAGCCCGCACGGAGCAGCCTGCGTCTGGAAGAGGCATCACTGCAGAAATTTTGGCAGGGCTCCTGCTCATCTCTTGTGCTTGCGGAGCAGCAATAGCAGCTGCCTCATGCCCTCTCTCAGCCAGGAGGGAGAAGTAGGTCAGAATTTGCATTCTTTGCCTGGCTTCTCTGCATAACTTGCACACTTTTTTTTTAGGTCCTCTTTTTAAACGAGCTGATCCTGTATGTGCGTGTTCCTCTGGCTCCCCTGAATCAGAGGGTGAAGACTTAAATTCAGATGTGTAATTGGGCTTTAATGTCTGTCTGCCCTCCAAGAGCACTTCTGGGAGACTCCCCAGCCTCTGAAGGGCTGATCCCAGCATGTAAAAATCTGAAATAAATGCTTGGGGCAGCGTCTTCGTTTTTGGCTGTTGTATTGTCTGGATCAGGATTTAAATCTTCTCCTGTAGCTCTTTTTGCATGACAAGAGCAAGTAATTGGGATGAAATCATCCGTGCTGCAAACGTGATGGTGAGATTTCTTTTCAGAGCTTCTCTGTGTGTTTTGTTGCTGGTTCGCAATGTCCCAATGCGGGGGGGGGAAATAAAGATTGAGCGCAGTAGGCTCGTGGCAACTGGAGAAGCATCCGAGCATTGCTGAAGTGCTGCAGGGCAGTCGAAGGATCATTTTGTCGAGGTTTTGTGCGCTGTGAGAAAGAGCTTTGTTGCAACAGCACTCTGAAATAACAGGTGTGCCAGATGAAGTCTGGTGCGATGGGGAATCCAGTGTGGAGGCTGGGACAGGAGAGCGGGCTTAGGTGGTGGGCTGCGTGGTGGGGAGCATCCTTGCGTGAATCTATAGGTTTTAAGGTGCAAAGTGGCACCAACCATCGGCATGTCTTTTTTTTTTTTTTTGTTTGTTTGGGTTTTTTCAGAGATTTGCAGAAACCTGGGTTGGTCTGTGCTACCCCTCATAGCATGATGGCAATTTGTATTGTGGTTTTGGGAGTGGGGGGGGCTCTTTTTAGGATTTCTAGCTCTCATTGCTGTTTCTTGTCCCCAGTCTTCCTGTGTGATTCAGCATCTCTAGCAGATTTTTCAGTAATCTGGTAAAAAGGGGAATGTAACATCCTGAAACTGGGTGATTTTTTTTTTTTTTATAGAGGGAGGTTTCAACCTATGATGGAAGGAAAAACCTGCTGCATGATTCTGGTCTTTCTTCATCTGCGTAGGTGATATTTTGCTGTGGGCTTTTGTGGTTATATTCTCTAGAGGCCTATTTGCTTTTTTGTCAGTCTGAAATATAAAGCAAATTGTGTGGTCTGAAGACAGGTATATGGGTAAAAGTGATAGAAACCATATTAATGCAACATGATCATTGTTTTAATGGATTTTTCACTATATTTTTAAAGTGGGGATAATACTTCACTGAGACTTTTGCTTTGTATTTTTGTAGCATGTACACACATCTAGCCAAAAAGAACTACTTCTTTTTCCAAGGAAGTTTCAGAGTGGCTTACCTGCTGTATCTGCTTTACGCTAGTGAAACTGCAACCTGAATCTGTCTAAGCCTTGTGTAAATAGCTGGCGATGTCATGTCTGTTCCTATTTGTGCCCCTTTTGCTAACATTTAGCTGCCAAAAAGTGTCAGCAGCTTTGAGACATCTCTGCACAAGAATGACCTTTTGGGAGTTGAACTTTTCCCCAACCTGCCCTGCTGTTTGATCTCTCTCCTCAGGGTTTTTGCATGTTCAAGCCTTGATAGTAGGAAGACTGCTTAAAAGTAAACATAAGATAGAGCCTGAGCCTTTTTAAAGGATTGGAAGAACTTAATTTGAGGGTAGGTCTTGGAATTGCAATGATTGCAGTGAAAGCACCTTTGATTTCTTTTTGTCCCCTCTCTTACCTGCCATCCAGCCCGCTGTTCGCATTAATCCATACGGCTGTCCTATTGTTCCCTTCGGGTATTAGGTTTTTAATTGTGCTGTTGTGTTTTAAAAGCACATGCTGAGAACCGCTTTTCAGAGTTGCGTGGCACGTGGGTGTATAGAAGATCATCTGGGGAGGAGAGGTGTTGCAAAAAGGGGCTATTGTCTTTCTGCTTGAAATACCCTCGGAGATGAAACACATCCTGCACGCGTGTGTGCGTGAACACAGCTAATCCTCCCCACCCAGGGCACTCAACCGTCACGATTTATATGGACTTCTAAGGTTACCTGGGTTTGTGGCTGTAATACGCCTCCTCTATCGTGTATTCCCATTTCCAGCAAACAAAGCAGGGAAATCACGTGCTGGTTTTGCAACTGTGGGATGTGGTTCTAGTCCCTGGATGACGCTGCAGGTCAAACAAGAGTGCTGTGAAGGTCTTGTTACCCTTTGCTTGACATCCCTGTCTCTATGAAGAGCTTTTCTCTGTGTTGTGTTGCATCTGACCTTCTCCTCATCTCCAGGTGTAGTTCAAATAAACCAGTATTATTCCGAACTCTTGAACTTCTCCCTTCTGCCTGTTCAGCTGCTGATGACCAAGTGGTATTTACTTGTACGTTGGGCAAGTGTCTCTGTGAACAGCCTGCTCTAGTACACTCAGCACACATTGCTGCAAAGAATAGCTCAATGGCTGCTGAATCTATGCATAGATCTGCCATCCTTTGCCTACATCTAGAATCTCTTTGCTGTGTTGCATAGATAATGACAGGCAAAATGTTTGAGCTGTTGTGTAGGTGAAGTCTTGGCCACCTCCCGTTCCCAGTTTTGTTGCAAGTTTCCAAATTGTGTTAGTTAAACCATCTCGTGAGGAGAATTTCAAAGCCCAACAAGATTAAAATATATAATGAGTTTCTTCTGCCTTTAGGACCTGATTTTAGCAGGAAATCGATGATGAGCTTCAGCTTTCTTGTGCAATCTCGTCTTGGAAGGAGGGGGATGATGAATGGATATCAGTTCAGTTCCTACTAGGCAATAACTGCAGCTGGAAATCCTTTCAGCTAATAAACTGCATTGTAACTTAAAGCAAGAATTCAGGACTGCCATAATACAAAGATGGAGATGATCTTGAATACAACTTATAGCTGCCAGGCTAAAAATAAAGAAGTTGGTAGTGAGAAACTATTCTGGGGAGTATTTTTTTCCATAAAGGAGAAAAGCTGCTGACAGCTTGAGTCTTTGGGAGTCCTGTGCTCCAGCCTCCATAGCAGAGAATGTTTGTGATAAAGCATGAATGTGCAGTTAAAAAAAACAAAAGGAATCTCAAACTTCTTCCCAAGAATATTGACTGTCCTCTTAAGCTCATTTTCTTGTGCTTCTGATGAGCTTTGTGCTGGAGGTGTGGCAGGAGAGTGACCTGTCACAGTGGTGACGAAGGTTAATGCAGTACAGCTGGTAGGGGAGAGAGATGACTTTTTTTCCCTTGAAATTAAATGCAAGTATGTTTTGTTTAAATGGCATTGTTGAGGCTGGGATTGTCTGGTGTTAGCACTGGACCTGCTGGAACTGATCCTGTACCTGCTTTTTTTTTCTTCTTCAGTGTAGTGGTCAGCTCTAGCAGAATGCTTAGGTTTTATTTTGGGGCAAAATAGAAGATCAGCTGGCTCTGCAGCCTTCAGTGTGGTAGGTGACAGGCTTGAAATCTGTTTGTGCTACTTGCTGAACTCTCCTGTGGGAAAAAAAGAAAACCAGGCTTATTCCAATGTCTGAAAAGATCATTTTGTTGTGTTTGGTTTCTAGGGTGTGTAGGGAAAAGTTGGGGCTACCAAGCAACCAAGATACATGTTTCTTCTGAAACCTACCACAGAATGCGGCAGACCCAAGATGTTAATGGTTGGGGGGAAGAAGTGACTTTTAACTGTAACGGTGTCCTTTTTGGGTGTGCCGTGGAAGAAGTTTGCAAACCTCCTGGTGTCTCCCTGCTATGTTTTAGGTGCTCATGAGCATGTTGGACCCTCTTCCTTCTCAGGCTTTGTTTCAATCACTTCCACTTGATAGCTTGAGTGGGAGGAGAAAAGGGAAAATCCCATCTCCTGGTAAGTTCAAGCTGTTTCTGTAAGAGCAAAGAGTGGCAAGGATGAGACTGTTCTTAAATACACTCTGGCTGTAATGAAAGACTTTGTGATTTGTTGTCTCGTTTGTTCTCTGATCTGCTCTGTGTGCTCTGCTCCTTCCTCCAGTGATACCTGTGGATTCTGGTAGGGGGTTGGAGCTGATGCGCTGAGGATGCCACTGTTTGTGTGTTTTTTGCTCATCCTAAAGCAATGTTGGTAACAGGAGGAAGCTCTGAAGTTTAGGGATATTGGCCCTTGAAAGGTGCATAAGTTTGTAGCCACTTAGCTCACTCCCCTAAATAATAAATTAAAAAAATATAAATAAAATCCCCAAGTGTCCATTCTTCTCTCCTTATCTTGACAGCAAAGAATTCAGATCCTGCCATCTGTGCATAAAACCCTCAACATTTTCTGTGAGAGCCTCACTGTGCTGCTGTGGGGTGGATGTGTCTGGATGTCATTTGCTCTGTAGAAGTCTCTTGGGACAGACAAGACAAACTGCAGGGAGTTCAGTTGTGATGATAATGTAATAAGTGAAGCCTTTGCATCCTTTCCAAGCAAGCCTGGGAGATCCCATTACTTTGCATCTTGTCTAGTTCCTGAAGTCTCTGAACAAGGGATGAGGAACTGGGGAAGTCAGTGGGAAAGCTGGTGGCATAGGGTCGGGGTTTACCAACTCAGGGTCATATCAACTCTTTTGATCTTGCTACAGAAGAAAGCAAAACCATTTTCCCATATGAAAGGGTGTCTAAAATACAGTATAGTCCCCTCTGTGCTACTTTCCTTAACAGGGTGGTGTGACCTTAGTGGCACAACCACTGAGTCTGTTCCTATCTGAAAGCCCAGCAGCCTTATGTTTTTGGAAACTTTTTCATAGATAAATGTGGAGGCAATGGATGGTTCATGGTGGGGAGAGACTAAACTGTTGTGTGGGCTTTAAACACATCCTATGGCATCCAGCTGTGTTGACCTCTGCTGCAATAGTGGGATAGTTGGAATGGTTGGCCTTCCTCCAGCGCATGGCAGGGAACTGCCTGTGCAGGGAGTTTATAATGGGGCCTCAAGCAGCTTGTTTTGTGTTGGCTGGACATACGACTCGGTTTACCCTGGGTCTGGTCTGCAAACAGCAGTGTAGAGTTGAGTTGGACTCATTATCTTGAAGTTGGGTGCAATCTAGCTATGTGCTGGCTGTGGACCACGTGGAGCGCTCTGCAGCTGTGACCAAACTGTCAGCAGGATTATCTCCTGCCACGTGGTTGAAGTGTTTTGGACAAGACTGTTAGGACTTTCTGTGAAGCTTAAGAACTTGAGAAGAAACTTCCCTTGAACCCTATTGGGAAGGATCCCATGCTAGGGAAAGGTGCTGCTTACTGAGCATCCCATTACCAAAGAACGGCTGGCTCTACCCCTCTCCGCTATTTCTACGCATGTCTATATCTGTGATTGTTTCTTTGTGCCTGGTGGCCAGCCACCAAAGTTGGGCTTGTCAAATTTGCAGATCTGTTACAGTGAATAGCCTGGGTTTTCATCTGCAGGTTTGAAAAACAACAGCTTTGACAGGTCAGTTTAGTTAAGGAGAAAACCCAAGGGCTTTCAGGAGCCTATGTTTAAAATGTCTACTTTGAGCTCAAGGAGAGATTGAAGAGAAATCACGCTTACATCCCCATAAAAACTGAGCTACCTGTTGCAGAGAGAGGGCTCTTGAGCTTGGGTGTGCTGAACAAGCTGCATATGCTGGGTTCAAACCTGTGGGCTGAACGAGTGCTAGGTGGCAAAGATGCTTCTCCAGCACGGGGAACAAAACCTTATTAAGCTGTGAAAAGAAACACGAACAGCCCATTGAAACATGGAGCTAGACGAGACATGGAGCTGCCTCTGTGTTTTCACTCCAGAGGGATGCTGTGAAGCCAAACAGATTGAGGACCGAAGCGTAGGTGGTGTGTGAAGAAGGCCCTTGCGTAACGTCACTGGAATAGAAATGGGTGCGTGATGCTCTGCTCTCATCCCTGCTGCTGGAAGCCGGTGGTATTGGCTGTTTGCAAAAAAAGAGAAGGTTTTAACAGGGTTTGGTCAGTCAATATTAAATGGAACAAAAAAGGAGAAAATGTGATGTTCTCGAGGGCTTGGCGGAAGATTGAATAGCAAACAACTCCATTTGAAAATGCCTAGAACTCAAGTTGATTTTACGAGATATTAGTTATATTGGGACAGTGTGTTTTTCTAGTCCAATGAAAATGTTATCGCCCTTTTTTAAGTACCACAGGCTACTCAATAGCTTGCAGTTGTTGTGCTGCTAAAGAGAGAAATGGGCATTCTTGGAAAGCAGCATGATCCAAAACCCCAACTTGCTGGAATATGCAAAATTGCTTAGAAAGCTAAAAGTTAATAGCCAGGATTAAAGAGGGAGAAGATGGTGATTTACAGCAGTTTGGCCAACGTTGCTAGCTTGAGGGTTTTATGCTGGAAAAGACGTTTCCATCCTGACCAGCTGCACGCTTTTGGAGTTTATATGTTGGCTGTAAACCTTGGGCTGTTTTAAAAATTGGTAAAGCGCTTGGTTTCTCTAATGGAAACATCCATTTAGAAAGGGAGAAAAAGGGGAAAATACTAAATTCTCCTGAGTCCTCTTTTCAAGTAATCTCTGAACACGGTGTGAGCGGTGGTCGCTTTTTCCCAGGTCACTGGGTTGTGCTCTCCCTGGCAGGGAGGCAGAGATACCTCTCCAAAACTTTTCCTGTATGGAGGCTGCCTGAGCACTGCCTGCCTTGCTTCTCTACAGTGCCTTGATGCATGGGAGAAAAACTGACATAGGTCTGTGAAGGAAATGCAACACCTCTGGGCTTTCAGGTTCCTGAAAAGCCTTTTTTTTTTCTCACCTTGACTAGTAAGCAGTAATTTGTTCTATTTGCTTCCTGTGTTTTCTTTATGATACTTTGAGATAGCATCACTCAAACATGGACCTTGCTCATCAATAATTCTTGTACAATGTGGTTGCCACCAGTGTGTCAGTGACAACTCCAGGCAGGAGGCAGCCTCGGACCAGTCACATTGGTCCTACTGGTGCAATGGGCAAGAGTCCAGCCGTGTTTTCTGCAGAACAGGACCATGTTTTGCCTTGATTGATGAGATCAGGAAATGAAGGCTCACAAGCATTTATTCAGAGTGATAGGGCACCAGTGTTCCCAATTCATGCTCTAAAAGAGTTAGAAAATGCCTTTGGCTCAACAGCTTCTCTTCTGGGTGAATGCTCCTCCTCTAAGTGAACCCAGCTTGGAAAATGTGGGTTCTGGCTACCTTGTAAGGGCAGATTTTGGGTGCTGAGAGCTAGATGCTCCTCTGAGCTCAAGTGGGTTTGTAAGCCTGGCTCTGATCAAGCAGTCTGCAGAATAGGAAGTGTTCCTCTGTAATTTGCTGTCAAGCAATTTCTGAGAACTTATTGGAATGCAAAGCTTGAGGTTTGGGGCAGAGCCTTACATTCCTAGAAGGAAGTGATTCCTGTACGTAAATATAAAATCATAGATTAAATAGTTCAGCTTGGGTGGGAGCTCAGGTCATCTAATTCAACCACCTGCTCAGGTCAGCTGTGAAATTATCTGAAGAGCAAGTTGATCAACTAACCCTGACAGCTGCATCTTGTGGGTTGCCAGAGCCTGGTATGATGTTGCAGGATGCACAGGCTGACTCCAAAAGCGCTGCTGGATGAGTGGGAGCCACCACAACCCCACTCTGTATCACACAGAACAGCATGAGCCAAGGGGTTTAAATCTGCTGGGTTTTTTTGACTGATATGCAATTCACAACAGAATTCACAAAAAAAAAAAAAAAAAAATCAAGAGTTGCCCTTTGAATTGGCTAGAAAAGAAGGTGTCTTCTAGCAGTTGCTTGTATCTCAAAGGGGACCAAAAGAAATCTGAGTAATAAAATCATTGGCTCAACTGGAGAGGGCAGGAAGAATGTGCAAAATTTGATTCATGTCTCTCACTTGACACCCATTGGCTTAGAGCCAAGGAAGGTAATTAGTTTAACTCCATTGGCTTTAGTAGGTGCAGGGATTAGAATAACTTTTTTCATGTGTGAGGCATCTTCTGTCTCATCCACCCTTGGGAATTCTTGATCAGCTTCTTGCTGGCTTGAAGATGCATGTATTTGTTTCTTCCCAGCTTTCTTGGCTTAAGAACTTCTGAAACTAGATTTACGTGATAGCTGAGCTGTGGTTTGACTGTATTGGAAAAGGTAAGACACTGCTTCAGGTGGTGTTTCTCAGTCATTCCATTCAGTGCCTTTTCAGGAGAAACAATCACTGTCTGGTTAGGAAAGTGCTCTGTGGTATAAAACCTAAAATACTTTAATTTGGGGGAGCTAAGTGGTTTGTTTTACATCTCTGAAATGAGTACTTTTGGTAAGGCTGGGACTGATAGAGATCTGGAAGATGCGCTAATAATGTCAGAATTCAGGTCAGCTGACCTTCCCATTGCAACCCAGAAGGACTCTTGCATAACTGCTCTTAAACCAGCTTAAGAGGTAGCCGAGATGGGAAACAAAACACCAGTCAAACATATTGCTGGTAAGCCCACAGAATCCAAAAATAGGATCATGCTACTGGGAATGAAGAAGGACCTGTTGGAGGTAACGGTCTGTTGGAGATTGACAGAGAAATTCAAGCGACTGTTAAACCAACCATGTGCCAGACAGACCTGCTGTCACACGTCAGCCTGACTGTCATCTTCATGTGAACATACCTGTGCTGGTCCATAAATTGTGTCCTAGCTGGGAAAGCAAAGCCTTCTAGTTCTGGCAAGCAAGGTGGAAGCTCTTGTTTATCTCCCGTGCCTTACCTAGACCATGATGCTCACATCTCGTGGATGCAGGGGAAACTGGAGGTCAAACTCCTGCAGCGGTGAAGCAGACTGAGCATTCATGTCTGATTCCCTGTTTTCAGTTGAAAATAGTTCTTAAGACGTGGAGAAACACCTAGATTGCCAGATTTGGGAACAAAGACATGAAGCACACTTGATTATTACCCCCCTCATTTGTCTTTTTTTTTTTCTTATTCTCCAGTCTGACCAGTTACGCAGCTGAGAAACGCTCTCTGCAGCCTTCCACTACAGTCTCTCAAAATGGCAAAGACACAAATACCTCCCTTCTTTCTTACACGCCCATAATGTACTTTCCAAATATGTTCCTCTACTCAGGAAGTTACCGTTTTTGTTACCATTTTTTCAGGAAAACCCCCCTCTGGTTCTGTAGTTTTCATTTTCTTTCTTTCTTGGCCAGCTCTTTTCCTTTGGAATTAAGAGTCTTCTGGTTTATCCAGTCTGGATACTGATGGCTTTGAACTCAGGTGTGCTCATCCAGGGAACAGTAATTTTTATGTTGATTTGCCCTTGAGTTTCAGTAATATTTAAGAACCATTCCAACAGAAAGAAAGGTATTGCCGATGGTCTTTTTTGTTTGGGGTTTTTTTTTGTTTGCTTCTAGTGCTTATAAAGCCTAATCCTG
The DNA here is from genome assembly GCF_000737465.1 of Haliaeetus leucocephalus. Classification (NCBI taxonomy): domain Eukaryota; kingdom Metazoa; phylum Chordata; class Aves; order Accipitriformes; family Accipitridae; genus Haliaeetus; species Haliaeetus leucocephalus. The sequence goes on along the minus strand of NW_010972972.1, from coordinate 5,608,354 downwards.
AAATTTCTTGCTGAATTCACACTTGCAGAGATGCTGGTTTGGGTACTTGGTGCTTTCTCTTAATTTGATGAATATGCCAGTATTTTTTCAGGACCTTTTCAGTGTGTTCAAGAGGTGGCAGAAACTGGCTTGGCCATCCACCCAGCAAGTTATTTAATGTGAGGTGCTCTCAATGTTTTACTATTAACCAAAAAATGTTGACCCAAGAGCAAATGAAATCTAGTTTCTTTGGGACTTATTTCAAATCTTTAATCTTCCCACTTCCATCCTTTCATGTCTCCAGCTGTACGTGCTGACTAGTCTTTGACAGCGGGCTGGACTAGAACTGCTCTTCTCTTGTGGGTGAGGTTCATTTGATCCTTTCCCACCCAGCAGCAACTCTTCTTGGAGAGCTTGCTGCCAGCGCAATAACCGCTTTGTGGGTTAGAAGAGGCTGATGCTCCAGGGCATTGTTGCTTGGGGATGGAAGGAAAGGTAGGGGAGAGTGGAAGAGAACAGGAACAGAGACACTTATGCAATCACACTGTGTTTTCTTAGGAAAATTAGCTGAAAATAAAGATATGTTTAGCTCTTGGCTAGCATAAGGAAAGCTGCTTGTTTTCCTAAGCAGACAGCAGCTTCCCTCAACATTCCCATCGAGGCAGGCTCTTAATCTGAATTGACTTAAGATGAAAACCCAAAGTGGCTTACTGGGAAGTGAAGTGAAGTAGGCTTAATTAAAAGCCATTTAATCCTTCAAATGCTGCGTTTGTGTGCAGCTGGCTTGCCCTTTCAAGTTACATAGGCTAATTTTCCTGGGAGCCTCTTAATAAATGGGGAGGAGGGGAGAATAAAAAAAAATTATTTTCTGTGGGAGTTCTGTGCTCCAGAAAGTAGTTCTCTGCTTTTTTGGGATGTGGCTGCGTTTTGGCCTGTATTCCAGGTGTGTGAGGTGCCTGACCCACTGGGGTAGGTGCTTCTGTCTTCAGAGCACACATAGCCTTGAAGACTAGCATGTGTTTCTCTTGTTCCCTTAATGCTTGCGTAAAAATCTGTTGAGTATCCTTCATTTTCTTTTCACTGGGGCAGTGTCATAGAGCTACTTAAGAAAAATGAACTTTCAGCCTCTCCTTTTTCCTAGAAAGCGTAGTGTTTTACAGGGAAGGGAAGAGAAATACAGGTTGCATCCTGGCCTCTGGGCTCCTGTGGGACTTGGTGCTTAGCTGCTGCAGATGTTTGGATAAGCTGCTCTGGGCTGGAAGCAATTCCCACCAAACTCCATAGCTACGTATTAATGGACCCCTTGGGGTCTTGCCTCAAGAGCTCAGCGTGAGGCTGAGGATCATAAGCAATGACCTAAACGGGCATTAGCGCTTTGAGGCACAGCAGATGCAGAGCTTTGTGCCAGCATCCCCAGACCCCCAGGCTCATCGTTAACCTGGCCACAAGTTTGCTTTGGATACCTTTTGCCTGACTGATATCAATCACCTGATGGCTGTGAATAAGGAGGGGGGAAGATGCAGAAATGGCTGCAGTGCTCAGCATTTCACAAGTTACAGGGTACCCCTCTTCTTTACGATTTACTGACTGCCCAAATAACTCCTGTTTAGCTTTGCGGAGGGTTTCACTGGAGGTGGGGTGGAGGGAAGACGACTGTCTTGCTGTGAAGACAGAGTGCTGCAGATGTCATTGTTTCACTCTGATGATTATCTTGAACATGCCAGTTTGCTCATCACTGTTGATAACGTGCTGGGTGGTGGTACCATTGGTAGCTGTCTGGAAGAGAGTCACTGATGCTCGAGAGGGCACTGGAATGGAGTGGGTTAACGCTTGTTGTATTAAAGTCCTCAAAAATGATTGAAAGCACTTTGACTAATAGGTCTTGGATTTGCATCAGTAAATGAGTTTGAATCCCTCATGACTGGTCCTTTCCATAAGGAAAACAAGATAGTAGCTGATGTAACTGGCAGATGGTGTTTTGGTTTTTTGTTTTTATTAGAACAGGACTCTCCAGGCATGGGTTGGAAATGACTGTGACTCTCCTCTGCTCGCTCTGGGAGTCACCCTGTGGATGGAGGGGCGGTTTCCTTCCTGACTTCACCCTCTCTCCCCTTCACTTGATGTGTCACTTCTAATGCCAGAGTCAGACTGACCTTGACCAGCATTTCGAGATGCTCTTTGGAAAGCGAGGAGCATTTGAGAATGTTGCAACTGCTTCCCAAGTCAATTGAGAAAATTTCCTTCTGAAAGATTTATACTGCTGCAAACAGAGTAAAATCACTTCATCCTTAATCATGCCTTACTAAAGATCAACTCCAGATTTTGAAAGAGTACACGCATCAGCAGTCAAGACAATATTTACCTGGCGTTGATGTGTGATGGGGTGCTTGTAACCTGTCTCTTGTTACCCACTTCTTTTCTTAGATGCCATTTTCATTCACTGCACAGTGTCTAGGTTGAGCTTGTAAATCCTCTGGGAGGAAAACTCTCACGTATGTCTCCTTGCATTGAACAGAGGCTGATTTGTACAGAACTGGGAAGAATTCAGTAATAACTGGAAGGAGGCTTTAGGAATGTGCGACAAACCTGTGCTTTACTGAACATCTTTGGAACAGAAGAAGGGTGGTAAACTGGATGTTAGCAGATATTTTGATTTCTGACAGCAGAAGGGCTGTGCTAAATAGGGATGGAGGTTGTGTATATCAGTTTTCTGATATTTGTTAATGTGTTTTTCAAGTGATCAGAAAGCTGTAGTGGAGGTGATGAATGGAAAGAGCCCATTGGGCAAGTCTGCCCTGACAACTTGTGAGAAGAGAATTATCTTCTCACAGACTGGAGTAGCTGGAGCGGGCAACATCTCAAATTTGGAGTCACTTTGAGAAGGGCTTCTAGGATGTACTGTAGCTGCTTGCTTGAAAAACCCACATGTGCGTGTCATTCTAGAAGTTGAGGCTCCTGTGGGAGGGTGGCACTTGATATTTCATTTAATCCTGGACCTGTCAGGTTGCTTGGCTGGGAGGGGACCTCAGGAGGGCTCTGCTCCATCTCGTTCTGCTCAAAGGAGGGTCAGCACTGGGCTCAGACCAGGTTGCTCAGAGCTTTGTCCAGTCAGGTCTTGAAAACCTCCAAGGATGGACCTTGTACAACCTTTCGGAGATATCTCTAGCATCGAGAGCCTCCCCGAGTCAGAAGTGGTTTGAGAGACGTGGTGCACGTGTCTGCCACCGACCTTTCAGACTGCTTTGAGAGCTCATGTCACATCTGGCATTCCCAGGCATGAGGCAGCAGCTCCCATTGTTTCTTCATATCACACGCATTCATGCTCTTATTTTTGCCAAGAACTTTGGTATTTCCCACCCCACGTCTATATTATAAAGATCAGTCAACAATCCTCCTGTATTCATCTCCTAATGCAGTCCGACTTTGCTTGTTAAACTCTCCTGGGCTTCATCAGTTAGCTCGTGGCTTTTTAGGGTGCTCTATCCAAAAGTGAATACCTCTAAGGCCTTTCCAATGTCAGTTGGTTTGTCTTGATTGCTCCAAATCAATCCAGTCGCAATGAGAAGGAAATAAAAAGTGCTAGAGCCAAAAGTTCTCCAAAATCGGGGAGATGGAGTTAACTTCTGAGTCTTTCATGTCACCAGATCCTGCTGACTATCTTCTTTTCTGATTACTTTGGCCCCAGCACATCCAGCGTGTTTGTAGTGGGAAGGAGTTTGCTGTGTGATTAGAGTCTTATCAAATTAATTTATGCACTCTTGGTGTAGGAAGCCGAAACGGTATCCGGTTTGTAGAACAGGGGAGCTACAGAGAAACAGCTAACTGCTGGGGAGCAGTGAATATTTGCTTTGGAAAGGGAAGTAGAAATGACGTCTTGGAAGATGTGGAGGGAATAGGTCTTGTGTGTGCACATCTTGTTTGCCAATGTGATCAGTGAGGGGATTTCGGTGCTGCACTGCATGTGTTGGCTGTGTGCGGAATGGGAGGTGAGGAGCAGCGAGTATGGGAAAGCAAGTTTGCTCCTTCGCTAATTTAGCTTCTCTGCTGCTTAAGAACATTTTTTTGACGAACGTTTCTTGCAACCGTATGGAAGGAATCAATCATAGGAAATAAAGAGCTTGTAATCCATTTAACTAGGACTTTCCACCTCTCATTAAGCCAGAGACATTCATGCTTAATTCTCTGGACAGCAGTTCCACAGCAGACGTGTAGAATATTGATTGTAAAATGAATCTTGCTGTTTTTTTTTTTTTCCTTACTGTTTCAATTAAAGTGCATGCAGTGGGTGTGGAGGCATTTTGCTCATTCTCAGATGAGTGCTATTGGCATGGTTCGTGCAGTTTTCTTTTTTTTTTTTTTTTTTTCCTGCTGGCATGAACCAAATTTTCAGCAGTACAGCAGGGAATGTGTCTTAGGGAAAGCAGACAACGAGCTCTCTACAGCAATGTGTTGGACAGGCTTCTGCTTCAGCTGCTAACACCATCCAGAGAAGATTATAACTGCCCCTTGCAGGGCCAGCTAATACAATTCACGTGTGATTACAGTGAACTCTTCAGGGGTGTGTGTAGGAAAGTGTAATGGGGGGGGAGAAAAGCTTGTCTGTAAAGGAAACTGCTTGTCAGGGTGTGCATGTTCAAAACCAGTTCTGTTGCTGCTTGATTCCTCAGCAAAAACACATGCTGAAAATGGATAAGGTTTGATGTAAACTTTTGTTTTGTAGCTTGGTGAAGTTGGCAAAACTCTTGGAGTTTGTGGAAAGGAAAAATATTATGCAATCTTCTTAATTTCTGAAATATTTTTAAATTCTTTGTCTGTGCTTGAGCCCCTTCCGAGTTTTCAGCATCTAGCTGTGCTTTGTCGTGTTGTCTTCTTCCACTGATGACTTTTCCTCTCTTCTCTCACCTCGGCTCTCTCTGTGCTCAGCCTTGCTGATGTGTTTTTGTCACCCAGACCATGCTGGCATCACAGCGCATTCTCTTTCAGATGATCTTTAGGCAATAGATGTTGAACATGGGGTTCTCTCGGGCAAGACACAGCCTCCTTCCCCTTCCAACTTTTCCCAGACCTGTTCAGTGCTTGCCTGCATGCCTCTTTGGTTTTGTGGCTCAGATACCTCCTCTTCCATGTCCTCTGCCAAGATCAACAGCCACTCCTGGTGCTGTCTGGGTCCTTGTGTTGTCTCACCCCAGCTTAACCGCTGAGCTATTGGTTTGGGTTTTTTTTAACTGTTGAACTGCTGTGTTCTTGTGCTGGTCTCAATGTTTCTGGCATGCTGTCCCAAGGTGACTCCACCAGGCATGGTGTCAAGGCAGCGCTCACCACTGCTCCAAACTGATGTGCTGCAATGACTTTTTAGTGTGATCTGCACATCTTCCTCCCTGGCAGAGCTGGTGGTCTGAGACCAGACACATACTGGAGTCTGTGCCTGCACGTGTCTGGGGGAAGTCAGGGGTGCTTGTGTGCATTTAGGACTGTGCCCAGTAAAAACCTTCTACACCCAGCCTATTTCTGTGGCTGGTGCTGGCTCTAACCCAGAGGTTCCTCCCTGTGGTCTTCCACTGTTGACCAGCAGTGGCACAAACAGGGGGCTGTTGGACCATGGAAACTCCCAACAGCCTCCTGGATGCTGCCCTCCCTCTTCCCAAACACCACCATCCCCGCTAGCTGGAATACTACTTGCATGTAGGAAAACGTCAACAAAGTGACTGGGATCTCTTCTGGTTGATCTGGCTGAGGATTTCGGAGCCCTCGTTTTGAGCAGTGCTAGGATGACCTCATTACTCACTATTTAACGCATCAGCACCTCCTGGTGCCCGACTGAACTTCTCAATGCGTCATGTCCATCTTTCTGAAGGACAAAAGAGCGTGCTGTGACCTCTTTTTATTTGGTGGTCCCGGATGCCACCGAGCAGCTCCTTCAAGGCAATACTGGCATGGCCCTCTTGGAAAGTCTGGTTGGCTTGTTCTTGGACAGTAAAACTGAAACTTGGCATCTGCTAAAGTTCACTGGTCTCCTGGTATTTTCTAGCTTGGAAATTAGCAGACTGTTGGGTCTAGTAGGGTTGGGGTATACTCTCTCACAGTGTAAAGATTGTGCAGCGATTGGGCTGCTGTAGCTTTTCACATAAACTGCATTTCTAATCTTGGTCAGTGACCATGGTCCAACACTGAGACTCCTAACTTTTCTCAGCCAGAAAGCACTATGTAAAGGGAATGTGCTTATAGAACTAACTTCTTGGCATGGGATTTCAGGGTGTTGCTGTTACTGCCTTAATCTTTCTTCTACTCTTTTTTTTTTTTTTGTAATTTTGGGAACTTGTTTTCAGCTTTGCTCACAACTGAATTCATCATTATTCCATTGCTGTAACATAAATGTTTCTGTGCCTGCTGAACACTAGCCTATCTTGCCTGACATTTGCTGGCCTTTCATGTCAAGCACGAGGAGATGTTGTCCTATGGGCACCCTGACTTGGGTCTCCCCTATAACATAGACTCAGAGAGATGAAGCAGACTTTTGACAGATCCACCAGCTACGCTGAGCTGGAATCAGCTCTGTGTCACTTAATGCATTTTTCTAGCTTGTTTGGGTACTTTTGACTCCCACCAACCATCTGTCTCTGGAGTGGCTAACAGTTGACATTCACTGCCAGGAAGAATGGGGTTTTACACCCTTTTGGCTGCTTAAAACTTCTCTGCTACTTCCAAAAGCCAAGAACCTCATTAGACTTTCAGATGAGAGCAATTTGTGAGTTGTTGCCCCTTTCCCCACTAGCCCCCAGAAGAACAAACTCTTTTCATACTTGGGTTGCCAGGAAGTCTTTGGCAGAGGGGACCAAAACTATCCCATGTTTTAATGAAAAGTCCTCATGTCCCATCTGTGTTTTGCCTGCTTCTTCCGATAACTTCAGAACCTGTTTGTGGTTTCATCTAATTTTTTTTAGATTTATTTATTTTTAAGAAGAGTGGAGGTGTGGGAGATAGGGCTCACAGGGCTTGCTAAAAATAAGGAGTAGCATAGAAGAAAGGAACCGAACAAGGGAAAAGGGAAGTTGTGTTTTGAGGTCTCTTTTGGTGAGCCACAGAAGTTTATTGCATAGGAACTACCCCCATTGCAGGAAAAGCTTTGAGCAGGGTTTGTGTTTTGGCCACTTGGATCTAACCATGAAGTAGAGGCTTGGGAAGATGGTCTCTGCTGCATTAGCCTGCTCTCAGAGCTCTTGTGGTTTAGAAAATCCACCATTAAACTCCACTAAAGTCCAAGTGTGTACTCTTGGACTTTTCCAACTAGGGAAGCCTGGGAGATGTTGGATGTCTTATCGCCTGTTATTTCATAGTCTGAAGTGACTTTAGTCTCCTTTGCGCAGAAATCTTTGGTCTACATTACTACTTGTTTCTCTGATTCTGGAGCTGTCTGGGCAAGACAGTATCCCAGGTAAGTATGTGGCGTGTCCTCATGGCTTTTCTATCTACATCCAACTTTCTGTTGGCTTTCTAATTTCTGAGCATGAAGCAGAACTCATTTGAACTGGCTGCACTGGTTTCCAGTGAACAATCATTTAGAAAACAGGTGGGCACAACTCATGGGGTTCCTTGCATGTATCTGTCCATTTTCATCTGTTATCAGCTAGGTCTCCATTTCTGAATATCTCTCCAAGAAGAATCTGAACTGAGCATGAACTGGATTGTTCGTGCCTTGTCCATCCCTAGTGTACTTTGCCAAGACAAAGAAAGTAGGTTGATCTTTGCCTTGGACATCATAGCTGGCACCTGGGGTTATTGCAGAATCTTGTTCCTGCTGTTTTTTGAGGATGTACAGATGCAAACTGCTGTTTAGATAGAAATTGAGCTAAATGGGGAATTTTCTTACTGGGACTAAGTTTGCAACATGGGATCTCCTTGAGGGCATGCTTGTAGGAAAGGACTCTTCTGTGACTTGCCAGCGCAGGTACAACCTGAAGTCAGGCAACGTGTGACCACCACTGCTGCCATCGCAGACAAAAATGCAGCACAGTCCTATTAATATTAAAAAGATCTGTGTAACTGGTATTGGTTGCTTCCTGGCTTGGTTGGGAGGGAGAGAACCTGGCTCTTCTTAACAGCTTTGACTGTAGCAGATGTTGGGTTTTCAGAGCTGCGCCGAGGCCTCGACTTGCAAGGTTTTATTGCAAAGGGTTGTGCAGAAAGCAGAGATTGCATTTGATTATTGCTCTGCAAGAAGTTTGTACAGGTTTTTCCGGTGTCCTTTTTTCTGCTTCTTCAACTCTTTTAAAATGTTAGGCACCCAATATGCCCTTAGTTTGTGGAAAACATTAAGAAGCTAGATTGCAGAGGGCGTTAGTATGTACTGTGCTTATTTATTTAGCGAGATTAAAGTCTAAGTTTTTATTTTGTAATCCCTTTGAAGTGTTTATCTTTTGAAGTCTGAATTTTCATTAACTGGAAATGTACAACCCCCAAACTACATGCTGCCCTAGTTTCAAAGCGTTAATTTTCTTAAAAATTTAAGAACAATAAACAACAGGTCAGACCTATAGGGGCTACACGTCAGCCAGATCCTGACTATTTGGGTCATTACTTGCTACTTCGTGAATCAAAGTGGCTCTGCAGGCTGTCTCCCTGGATTAGGATGTAGTCATAGGGGTTTGGCATCAGGGAGACAGTGATGTTCCCCTTCAGAGGTGTAAGAGTTGTCTGATAGATCAGGACATGGCCTGTAGACCTCTAAATTTTTTTAATATATATTTTTTTTTAAATTTTATTTTTTCCCCTCCTATTTTCTGTCACTGGGGCAGCAGCACTTGGCTTTTATTTGTGCAGGGACTCTACAGTGTTATCTGTATAAAACTGATGTTTGTAGCCCGGGAAAAGTGGGAGGGAGACCTCTCACCCAACCCAATTTCCATTTCCAGAGCAAAGCATAAGCAAGAAAAAAATAATGCCACTGGGTCATCAAGAGGTCTTGGCAATCAGGGGGCCATCATAGCTGTTACTTGGGCACCTTCCATCACCGAAATGCATCATCTCAGCAGTTGAGGCTCTTTATGGCTTTGGGGTGTTCTCTTACCATTCCCGCCTTGAAATTAAATCTTGGTCATGCACGTTGAGATGTTCTGGGTCTGGGCCAACAAAATGTGGAAAGTACTGCTCAGTGTGCGTGTGCATATAGATTGCCTCCTGTGGGAACGGCTGTAGCAAACATCCCTCTGTAAGAGTTTTTCTGTTATTAAACAGATGGGGATATTGTCCCTCTTCCATTTCCATCTTCCAAGTCGGGGAGAGTGAAATCGCATTACTTTGGTTTGGATTAGTTCAGTATATTAAAGAAAAGATTGCTATGAAAACCATGAAAAGTCTGTGAAAGTCACAAGAATTTAGATCAGTTCCTTCTAATGCTTTAAATCATTTCAGTCCTTGCTGGGCAAGAGAAAGGATTTCTTTTTTGCCCATGGAATTGGAGGGTTTGCTCTGGAAGAGCTTAACTTCTATTGTTTAGAAAGTGTTTAAGGAAAATCAGGTTTTTCCAGTATAATTAGGAAAACAATTGACAGGAACACTTACAAGAATATCAATAGGGATAATTGGTTATCAGTGATGTTTTCACCTAATCTGTATAGGTAACTATTTGCTTAACAAGGTTTCAAGTGTAACTAGCTTGATAGCAGTTTTAATAAGAGATGGAGATATTGAAATTATACAGAGATTCTTGATAAACAGTGATCCCATGAGTCACCAATGAGAGGAAAAACACTTCTTTTAATGTGGAAATTGGTAGAATCTGTCAAAGCTCTTTAAAAATGGGTTAGCTAAAAAAAAAATAAAAAAATCTCAAACAGCCTTGGAGCTGCATTTATTTGCATTGCAAGTGGAGCAAGTTTCCTTGGGCCTGATTATTGAGAGATTGCACATCGTGTGCTTGAAGCCTGCTCGGCTATTGAATGACCCACTGCTGCGATGGCCTTTTGGCCTCTCCAGATACAGAGGCAGCACGTGGAGGTATGGCTGTGATGGCGATGGCATTTTTCTGCTGCCCCCTGTGCTCTCCAAAGAAATCTCCTCTGAAATCATGGGAGCCTCCTCAAGGAAAGCCTACGCTTTCCATTCGTTGGGTCTTTCCAGCCACATCTTGATGGATGGAGGTGTTGTAGAAGACCACGGGTGTCCTGTCCTCATCCCCTTGGACTTCAGGATTCATAAGCATGCATCAAAGCATCCTTGGCTATGTTTTGGTTCTTTTTGGGATGCGCTGATCCAATTTAAGAGCCCTTGGCAGGCTCAAGCAAGAAGTCATGTGCTTGTTGTACTGAACCAGCCTAGGGTATTTGGAAGAAGGCTGGAGGTAGCAGGTCAAGGTAAGGCAGGCAGGAACCCACAGCTCCCAGCTCCCCCAAACCACCCTCACCAAACCATGCAGGTATTCAGAGTAGAGCTGTCGGTAGTGTCGCTGGATGTGCAGTAAGCTGCTTGTCTCTGGGCTATTAAAAGATTTGCCCCAAGATGCTGAATGAGATCAGTGTGACCTGCGTGAAACTGGGTTGATAGAAAAAAAAACCTTGAAGGGGGATTAGAGGGGAAGGTTTGGACTGTACCAAGCCTTGTGAAAGGGTTAGATGCTATTAAACCTGCTAGTCCGTGGCTTCGTTCACATTATTTACTCGGTGCACTTCAGGACTCATGCTGTTGCTCTTCCCTTTGCTAAAATGATGGCATTGAGATGATTTAACAATCAGTCTTGATTGCTCTGTTCCCTCTCTGCTCCAGGTTTCTGAGTATTGCTCTAAGGCTACAGGGATGGAGGAGTTAACTCATATAGACAAAAATCCAAATTTTTAGGCCAGATCTCCCCAGAGAGCTTCCCTTTTTAAATTTGCAGCTTGAATTCTCTCTTGCCTTTTTTTTTTCCCCCTCCAAAGCTGTTTGGAAAGGAATAATGTGTCACAGGCTGTAACGGATACCTACAGTCCAGTGTCTTAGGAATGCACTGTGTGCTAATTAGGCATCCTGGAGCCTTCAGAAAATGCTCCCGCTGTATTTGCAGATGGACTATTCCCTGCTTCCCCTCTTTGGGCAAGCTGGCTGGCAAACTCAGTTATTCAGCTCGAAGAAGTTCGTAGCCATTGCAGATGATGCATCTTTAAAGTCAAGGTTCATAGCTTATGTGGGTTTGTGTTTTCTATTTAATTTTTTTCCCCCTTCTGGTGTATGTTGCTGAATTTGAATAATTAATGTATGTTGTCTTGCTTCCTGTTTTCATTTCTGTATGTAATGCTAACCAGCAGAGGTTTGAATCATTCATAGCCTGCTTTCTCCACCTCAAAGCTGTAGATGTCATGGGAACGGTGATTGTAAGGTACGGACTTTCTGCTTCTCTCTGTTAAATCCATTTCTGGAAGCAGGATAAGTAAGTATTCAGCCTATGATCTTGGCCAAGCAAGGACCTCCGGACAGATGGTATCAGTGTGGTTTCTCTTGAGCAGCATTTTGCTTGCCGTGCTTCAGTCTCTGCATTTCTTGTTATTACTCAGGTGTCTGTGTGTGCGGTGGGGAGGATGGGTGCTGTGTTTTGTGTTTTCCTGTTGTGGACTTTTGTCCATCTGCTCGTGACGTTCATAGAGAAGAGGGAATGGTTTTAGGCTTGTAGGTTGTGCCTTGTGCAATTCAACTGCGTTTAGGAATGGCTTTTCTTGAAACTCACGTTGGATTTCTTTTCTCTGTGCTTCTCCTGATTGCTTTTATGGAGAGCAGCCTGAATCTGTGGGCTCCCATAGGATCTGCTGGTGCTGGGGTTCAGCGAGAGGAACCAGCGTGGGAGCTTCTCTCGGTGGCTTATGGAGCCTTTTCAGCTGTATTTTTCCCTAGCTTGTAATTTTTATCCTCTTGGTTGTTTTTAGTAGATTCTGCTGTTCTTAAAACCTTCCAGCAGTGCTTTCTGGTGATGGTCTTGGTGGGCAGGTGCGCTTTTGGGTTCCCCCTTTGTACTGAAAACACTGGTGTTCCTCCTGAACTCTGCCAGGAGATTGGGAGATGCTGAATTAAATGCTGCTGTGGGAGGTTGGTAGATCCTCTTCAGAACTGGACAATAAACTCAAAACTTTTGCATCTACCCTGGCTGTTGGTGTTCCTAGTAGGATTTTTTTTTCAGGGGGAAGGGTTGATTGCTGGTCCCTCTCCACCTCTGAAGTGCACTCGTACCTTACTAAAGCTATGCAGTTTGAAAAGGCTTTGGTGCCTCCACTGTCTTTGGTTGTGCAGCAAAGTTCATGCTTTTAACGGATGGCTTTGGATATGCAGTCGTGAGAGTGTTTGTATCTTGAGCGGTTGAATTGGGGGTCCTGGTGATAGCCCTGAGATGAGAACTCTTCATGTACCTGCTAACTGGTGGGGCTGGCCCAAACTTGCCCCATTCCCTTCCCAGCCTTATCCGTTGCCTCCTGTGAGTTGTGAAGTTTCTGCTAGGAGCTTTAATAAGTGCTTGAGATTCAACTTTGTTTATGGAATGATGGATCCATAACATGAGTTACATTATTTCCGAAGGGCAGCCTCTGCTCCTAGGCTCCTACCACTTCAGATGATCTGGATTGCTATTTGAAAAGTCAGGGTTTGCCAGCTCTGATGCTCTGTATGTGTGTGGCTGGTGTACAGCACCACTTCTCCGAGAGTCTGGGCTGGAAAACAGCTAGGGCTTTTCCAGAAGAGTGGAGTGATGAAATGCTCAAGTGTGCCACTTGTGTTTGTGTTTGCAACGCAATTCTTGTAAGCTAGCAAATAAAATATGTGGTCAAAGCTTTTAGAGGTAGAGGTGGTCTGTCTGCCCTCTTGCCATGCCTGACTAAAGCAGGAAGAGGTGGAAATTGGGAGAGATGCTCTCCTTTGGAGATTAACTCGTGAAGGATTTCTCATGACTGTAGCCTACTCGGTTTTTAGGGTGGTAATATGGGGCTTGGCAGTGGAGTTGTTAATAGGCTGTGCATAACTTTTACATCCTGCTTATGTCCCACAACATCTTGTACATCACTTGCTGCTTAGCATCTTCAGGGCAGAGATTAGGGCTTTGTCCAAGACCCTTAAATAGCATCTAATTCTGCATGTCCTCAGTGTTTCTGCCCTATTCTAACTGACAGTTGTTTCTGCCCGCAGTGTGCTGCCGGCATGTGGGGAAGGCAGACCGGGGAAACTCATTTTGTAGGGACAATCTTGCAGCTGACAAAAGCTGGAGATAGGAGGCAACTTGTGCAGTGACTAATGCTGAGCTTTATAAATAGCACGAGAAGAGATGAAACGCAGGCAGGGAGGTGACCTCAAGCATGAGGCCGTGGAGGTAACAGAGCAGCGCTTAGGGGCAGATGAGCCGGGAGAGCACGGGGTGACACGATCAGCAAACGGCTCCCGTTTCAAACTGGATGTGTTTGTGCCTCTGTCCTGCATGTCCTCCCTGAGGGGATGAACGAAACCGTGTGGGGATCTGGGCCAGCTACAAATGGATAGGCAAGTCCTGCATGTCTCATCTTCTGCCCGGGTCGATGCCTTGAGCAGCACCCAGAGCGTTATAGAGAGGTTTGAAAAGACAAAGCTACATTTTGTGGGTCTGTGTGAGAGAAAGGCAGAGGACCTATGGGTTGTGGGCTCTGGAGACAGCGCCGTAACGGTCTGATGGGCTTTGAAACCACGACGACCGACTAGCAAGATCTGTCTGCCTCCAGGATGATGAGTCCTGGTCAGAGACAGTCGGCACAGGGCTGTCCTGGGCTGTCAGCATGAAGCACAGAGTGTCAACGGGCACGAAGAAGGACAGAAGCTGGAAGGGTTGAGCTGTCTGCGTCCTCGCTGACATTTCTAGACTCTGCCGCAGCGTTTGCAATGCCTGCGGCATCCCCTTATGCATCGGCTGTAACAAAAAACAGCCAACCCCATCCTTGGCGGCTTCCTTCCATGGGCTGTGGCAATGAAAGTCTCTTCGGTGGCTAGGTTATCTCCTTAAGCCCTGTCATGCTTTGATGCCACTGAGGATGTTGCTACTTGCAGCTGCCGCAGCTTTTTGCAAGACCTGAGCAGCGGGGATCCTGCGTGTAAGGAAATGAAGCATTTACCCTCGAGAGGGTGCAATTTCCTGACTGCCCACGTAGCACGCATGCAACTGCACGCTCTGGAAGGGCAGCTAAGGGCTTTGCAAGCTCAACTGCTGTTGAGCATCGCTTGTAGCGCACCGACTATCCATGCAACAGCAACATGTGGGGCTGTGGGTGTACACGTGTGTACCAGGAACCTGTGGAAAACCCCAGGTGGGAGTGAAGCACAGCTGAGAGCAGCGTGACGTCACCAGACCGGCAAATATTTGCTTTGAGGTTCCCATCCCCGAGCGCTGACTCTATGAATTAGTAAGAGCGTATGATTACTTGGTCTGTTCTTGATACGAATCTCGCCAGAGACAAAAGCAAGCATCTAAATATATTAAAAAAAAAACCAACCCAAACCCCTGTGACGCACAAAGCCTGCAGTCGATGGAGCGGAGTACTTCCCTTGAAACAGTGATGTTCCCACGCGTGGCAAATAGAGCAGTTGCATCGGAGTCAGTCCGGTCCTTTGGGAGAGAAGGCTGTTTGGCGGAGAGGGGATCCTTCTCCTGGGTGAAGGCTGCAACCAGCTCTGCATCCCCGTGAGCCCTTGTTGGAGATGCATATAAAGGGAGAGGGTAATACCTGCCTCTTCCAGCACGCACAGAAGCGTTAGCTCCTCGTCTGGGACTGTTCTGCAGACTCCATAGAATACTCAGGATAAACTGATTTACCTTGGCTGGGTTTCAAGTTTGCAGAGGTCTCTGACTCAATTTTAAGGTTGTGCTTGTGGAGGGTATGGTTCTTTACATTTCAATCATTCATAAAAATCTAATCATCCGGGCTGTAAATAATCTATCTACTGCTCTTGTCCTTGTGTGGCTTTTCTTACTGATAGCTCCTATGAATACATTTGCTTTTAGTGGTGTGGGAGAAACTGCACAAGGAAATAAAACTTGCAAACTAATTAAACTTCTTGGTCTTGTTAAGTAACAAGCTGGAGATGTTGGCAGGGCTGGGAATAGATCTGATTATCATTCCTCCTCTCTTAATAGCCAGAGGACATGGTTAATTATTAAATTGCTTGTTAATGTATTGAAATATTGCTTGGCATTTTTAATTTCCTTTTTTTTACCCCCTTTTATTTTCTCCTCTCGCTGAAGGGCGCTCCCAGGACCTGATGGATTTCTGATACCGCGCTTCTGAGGGGCTGGAAGGAGCATGGTTAAACACCAACCGCTGCAGTACTACGAGCCGCAGCTATGTTTGTCCTGTCTGACGGGGATCTACGGCTGCCGCTGGAAACGGTACCAGCGGTCACATGATGACACCACCAAGGTGGGTAGTTGACCGTGTCACCTCTTCCTAGTGGCTTTGGGATGGTTGAAAGGGCTGGATATTTGATTTATTTTTTCTTTTTTTATTGCTGGCTTAGACTATGGAAACCACTGGCCCTGTGGCTTGGAGGTCAGCGAGAAGTTCTCACCATGTGGTTGACATAGCAGAGGGGCATGGTTGGTTGGTCGTGGTTCTCAAAGGGAGTGAGTGGTGTGGGTTTGGCCAAATCTGTCCGTATTTTCCTTTTGGTGCTGGGGCAGACTTCTGTTTTGCTCCTTGCTCTGTGTCTTATTGGTGTGCTTGTGTTTCTTTGGCTGAATGCATTGGACCTGCATTTCTGCCTAGTTTCTAGCTTCTGTGCATGTGAAAATAAGTTTGTAGGTAGGGAAAGGCAGCAGGAGGTGAGAACTAGCTGGGAATAAGCGGCAGAGCTGTTAGAGGTGACTTTTTCCTCCCCTGGATAAACGCAGTTTTTAAGAGCTCTGACAGAGGGAATCCAGGCAGCGGGGCTGGACTTGCGCTTTCCCTGTTGTTTGGGGCTGTGAGATGGGGTCTCGTGAGACCTGACTGACGTGTTTATAGGAAGAAGCATGAAAAAACTGCTGTCAAAGCTGTCCTGTTACATCTTCTGGCTAATGGTTGTGTATTACTGTTCTGTGCTCTCATGCTGTCTGGGGTTTTTTTAGCATGCTCACTACTTAAAGAAATAAAAAAAAAAAAAACCCAACCCAAAACTTAAATTTCATTTCTTCTGGCAATGCTCCCAGGAGATCCTTTAATTGCTTTTTTGAGGGCTTAGTTTTGCTCTGGTGACAGTTACTTTCTCTGTTTTACTTTTAAGTTTATAACCAGGGATCTTCCTGGCTGTGGAGTGCCTTTCCTCTGGAAAAGAGGCTGTTAAGGAGAAAACACTTCTGGGCAGCAGATCCCATGCCAAAAATGCTCCTGGTTCTGAATTGCATCGATTGTTGGTGGTGCAGCTTGGCCGGGAGCTCCCATGTGAATTGAAAAGTCATGGCTTGCATTTGTGCAGCGTAAAACAAATTTCCTTTTGCAAAGTAGAAATGTTTGTGCTGTTTTTCCTCTGCTTTCGGTCTGGCTAGCTTGGGTCAGAGTGACTGCTTCTGAGCCAGCAGAAGTTTCCTTTGAGCAAATACCCGGGCACATCCGTAGTGGTGGGTGTAGGTGGGTTTTTAAGACTTTGTCAGGAAAACAGTGGGATGTAATGTCTTGGCATCTGTGCATGTACTTAAAGACTCAAAATGCCTAATTCCGTATGCCTTGTGAACCAGAACATTATGCTTCGTAGCTAAAAAACCATAGAAAAATTGCCATTGACTTAATTTGTCAGTGAAAGCTGACTCTGCTTGCAGTGATTTATTTTACCAAAAAATCAGTGGCAGCCTTCCAATTCTACTTGTAATTTCAATTGTTTTTCTAGTGCTAGAAAGGAATTTGTTGTGTTTAAAGGTACCTGAGCTAGGCTTAAAAATATGTCCAGTCTCTGAGTTGGGCTTTTTAAGATCTACGTGAGGCCTCAACTTCCACTTTGTTGAAAACAGAAATGGAGAAAACAGCTATTGCAGGAGCAAGAGAAGAAAGTCTAAAATGAGCTACAGGCTATGCAAAACCAAAGCTTGAAGAATATGTTCCCATCTTGCTGTCAATGAAGTGCCTTGCAGGTGTTAGTGCTGGAATGAGCTAGGTTGTAACACCGTATTTGGAGGAGAAAAATGCAAATGAAGGCAAATTGTCCTCTGTTGGACAGGTCTATTTGCATGTGCATCTGCAGAGAATGGGTGTGATCTCTAGGATATGTGTAAAATGAGTGAGAAACTTTTTTCTTTTCTCTTCTTTTTTCGTTTTTTTTTTTTAGCTGCAAAATAGTCCTTGGCTGTTTGTGCAAGCAAGGTAACTTCTACAGGCTGAAAACTAGTATTGGCATCCCTCTGCCTCTCCAGGTGGGGTGGGAGAGAGTTTCATGGTATCACTCAAATGCAGGACCACTTGTATGGCAAACTCCAATCTCTGCAGCTGAGTGAAGCTCTGAAGCAGGGATGGACTTACCCCAAGATGCAAGGTGCTCCCAGCATTGGGGTTTAGTGATCTCTGGTCCGCATGAGAGGACTTCGGGGGTGTGTGAGAACTTGCCAAGGTCCCAAGATATTGGATTGGGATAGGAAGTGTTATATATGCTAATTGGCTCCAGCTGATTGATGTATATCCAGCCACAGTATTTGGGTGTATCTGTGAAAGATTAACCAGGAAAATACTATACCATAATTTAGGTGCCTATTTGCTTTACACAAAGGCAGTGGCATATTGATGATAATACCTATTGTATTACCCTGTATCTGACCCTAGAGAAACTCAGCCACTGCAAGACCGGAGTACATGCAATTGTAGCATAATACATGTTTTCCTGAGCATGGTTTCTATAAAAAGGGGTATGGCATACTTGAGAGGTCTTCAGTCTTGCAAAAATCTAGAGCTACCTGGGAAGGAAGGAGTAGGGTATGTACATGTTTTGTTTATACCCTGTAATTATCAGAAGGCAAGGCATGTATTCAAAGAGCAACTTTTTTTAGTGTAGGCTCCAGCATGGTTATCTGCTTTCTTTTTAAGAGCTCAAACTTTCTAGAATAAAAGGCCTTCACTTAAATTTGGGTTACAACCCAACCTCGAGTCCTTGAAATCTGCTGATAACTGTGAATGTTTTTCCGAATTGTGCTGCAGCTCAACAGCCAGAGTTTTAATGATTCCTCTCCTTTCCCCCCAAATATATGCAGATCAGGCTTTCTACTACACATTAAAAATTTACATGAAAATGAGTTTTAATTGTAAGCTTGAGTTCTAAGTTTTTTGGGAGACTGCTTGCTAGAATTGTAATTATCTCTTGCTTTCCTCTGACCTTTTGAGAATGGAGGAGGGGGGCTGAAGGCACCCAACCTGCACATTTGGTCTCCTTTTTAAATTTTGAACAGCTGAAAAATTCCTTTTTCTATTGTGTGCCTTCAGCTTTAATGGCAAGACCCCCTTTCATGTTTTTTAAATTTTTAATGTTTTTTTAATGAAAGGCATATAAAAGAGAAGAAGAAATGGTCTTGCTGAGATTCGGACCATTATAATCTCTGTGGCTGGTGTGAGGAAGCAATTTCTGATCTAACTACAGCTTGTTCGTCAGGTATTCAACCAAGGTAGTTCTTATGAAGTCAGTGCATCATCTTAACAGGGCTCTATTGCCCTGAACACAGAAACTGTGGGTAAATAAGCTTTGGCTTGTAGTTGCCGTATGGGCTTTCAGAGGTCTGAAGTTCAGATGGCAGCTTCCAAGGTAGCTCCCAGATACCACGATCCTGTTGATGGATTGCCAGCAATTAAACACAGAGCGCGGCACTGCTAATTGCGGTGTATAAACACAGTGCTCTGTGCACAGCTTGTGTGCTTCACCCGAAATGAACTGCTGCTGGGTGTTATGACACTAGAATAGCTCTTGCTCCCAGGGTAGAGTCCAGGGCTGGCTGCAGCATCTTTTAAAGTCCATCCAGAGATGTTGCAGGATCAGTATTCATGTGGGAGGTGTTGATGGGTTGCATTGTATAAACATGAAGTTAAATCTAAGAACTGGTTTTGTTCAGTGTGTTTTTTTTTATTGCTTGCAAACCCATGTTGTCTGTACACAGCAAATATCACACCTAGGAAATCATCCTAGGTGGGAGTGGGGAAAGAGATATTCTGTAGAAGAAAATGGCAATGATCATTTTTCATCTATCCAACAAACAGAAGAAGCCACTTTTATTGGCTGGCTGGTTATTTTTGCAGTTACTGTGTATTGAAAAATCTAGGGATCTTTATTTTATTTACCTCTAGTTCCCTGTCAAATAGGATAAAATACTATCACGATTTGCAAAGGGCTTTGGCTCCTCTGCTTAGCGGCAGGCACAGCTGATGCTGTACTTCCCAACCACGAACCTTCTGAGATAAAAGTTGAGGCAGACAAAATGTGACTGGGAACTCTTCTTGTCTCCCACATTTCCCTTGGAAGCTTCCCACATTTACAAAACTATCTTTTCCTCCAGAAAATTGCCAAGAATAGGCAAGGATAGGTGCCTGGTTTGGTTAGGTGCAGTAAGAAGGGCCATCATCACCTGGGAAGGAACCCAAAATTGGCAGCTTTGGATCCCAGGTGACTGAAATTGCAAGATCCCTGTGATTTTTCTGCTCTTCAATGTCATCTACAACATTTAAATGGAGGTCTCTTCGTGAGCTTTCTGTGAATGGTGCACTTCATGGTACTTCTCTTTTCTTCCTCCCATTTCTCTTGCAAACACCCCGGAGGTGGTGTGAGTGAAGGGAGCAGTATTAGTGATGACATTTTATACGTACAGAAATCCCACCGCTTTCTGAATGCTCTGATCCCACAGGTGTTAACCTGAGCATCTAATAAACCAAACCCTTAAGAACCTGGAAAGGAGGTGAAACTGGAGCTAATGAGATGCATGTCCAAGCTCAGGAGTGGATTTCTTTGAAAGCTTTGGGGGTGGTCAGGACTGATGGCCAATGCAACATGGGTTGGATTTTGGGTATAACGTTGATGTGTTTTTGTCCTTAAAAACACAACTTGTTCAGAATCCAGCTTAAAAAAAAAAAAATCCCTCTTACCATCTTTCGGTGTAGCTTTGTAGGGCTGAGGCATATATGAACATAGCCTGCTTAAAGCCCCTGTGCCTCCCAGAAACCTCATATTTTTAAAGCTTGTTTTTACACATCCAAGGCATTGCCGCCCTTCCTTTCTCAGAGATCCCCATTAATTGCTGATGGGAGCAGCACAGGGACCTGGTCCAAGAGCTTGGAAATGCTGGTTGCTGGTACCCATCAGCTTCTGATGCTGGGAGAGCTACTCCTGAAGCCTTGCTTCCAGCGCTGCTGTTGTGTGGCATTTCCCCATTGCTGTATTTAGACTCCATTTCTATGTGCCAGCAAGTGTCCTTGCTCTTTTTTTGTTGTCCTCTCCCCAAACATGTGTCCTTGTAGGTCATCTCTTCCCCATCTGGGACGTGGCTGCTCTGGTCCTACGAGTAGCTGCTGCAACCTTTCCCCTTCTGCCTCCATCCTCTTCTGACAGTAATATTCAGTAGTTGTAGCGGAGATGTCTCCTCGTTGGTGTAGCTTTGCAGGCTTGCTGCTCCCATCAGTGAAGAGCTGTCAAGCCTGGAGCAATGCCTCGTCTGGTGAGTGCAGCAGCTCCTCTGGACCCAGCAGCAGATGCCCCACAGCCTATGGAGTTCAGGAGCTGCCATGTTACGCGCTGATGGATTGTGGCTGGAGAGTCTTTGGTACCTGATCAATAGCAGGGCAGCAGTAGCTAAATATTACAGGCTCTTTGGAAGCACCTTGGGCCAGGAGCGTTGCTTCATTCACCGTCCCTCTTGACAAACAGGCTTTTATACCTTTGCTGGGGAAAATACCGAGATGTGTTCTCAACACCTTCCTGGGGCTGCTCTGATTTAGTGCAATAAAAACTTAATAGGGCTTGGCAAAGTGCCTCAGCCTTCCTGACCTGAGGCCTCTGCAGCAGATGGGCATGTTGAAGTGGGAGGGAATTGAGAATTTCCCAAGCCAGCCAGTTCTTGCTCAGCACTCTCCAGGTACCTCCCTTCCCTCCTCAGTATAGCATTCCAGCGTTAATAAATGGAATTGCTAATACTCAGGCAAAATACCAAACCCTCCTATCTTTTGTGTGTGAAGTGGCATAAATCCCTTTGCCAGCTTTTTTTTTTTCCTCTCTGTAACTGGGTAAACTGAGGCACGGAACTCAAGCTGTTGTGAGATGACCTGGTGGTGGCCAGCACTGATGAATTTTGAATCCCAAGAATCATCCTAACACGGACGCTTCTCGCTGGTACCTGTGAATGTGCTTAGGGGGTTCCTGACGGCACCGGCTGTTGCCCGTGGGTTTGGAGGTGAGGAGCTAGGAACAGCATCTCGTGTGGCACCGTGACCGATGCCACCAGGAATCACAGGTAACTTGGTGGGTCATAGTTGTGTTCACTGCAGCTTTAACTTGTCTGCCTGTGAATTCAGGCTCTGGGTAATATTAAAAGTGGCCCCTGGACAGGGCTGACCTTTTTATAGGTGATTGATTAGCTCATATAGCAGTGGCTTAGAGAATTTCTAATGCTTTGTCATTACTACTTTATTCAGAAACTTTGAAGTGATCCATGCACAAGTTCCCTGTGATAAATGGCCAGGCTAGCCCCTCTCGGATACACAAAGGTGCCTTGTGACTTTTCTGACATTACGGGCCTCCAGGGTTTTATTCAGATTGTGGCATTTCCTTGTTATAGCTGCCAGATGTGCTCCCTCCGACTGTTTTTTCTTTAGGCATTGTACTAATTATCTGGGTGAAAAATTACATCATTGGAGCCCATCATCCCTCCTTCCTCCCGTTTGCTCTTGCACCTTTTCAGGAAGATACAGCAGATGCTGCTTCTCCTGTCCTCCTTGAAGCAACTGTGTGCATTGTGTTGCCTTAAAGTGTAATTGGGGAAGGTGAGCTCAGAATTACTGAATTGTCAGTAGGTTGTTTGCCTAAAGAAACCCACATAAAATGCCCCAGAAAGTCCCTAAGTGGCTGGTGAAGCTCCAAAACCAGAATAGCAAACCAAAAGAAGATTGTAGGGACCTTTACCACCTCCAGTTTTCATCCTGAGTTGCACTGAAAACCAACCTTGATTTAACAGCTTAAAACAGGGCTGAATAATTAGTGAGTCTGTAGTCTGTGTAGGCAAGTAGATCTGGGGACTGGTGGCCAAGTGCTGTCTGTGCAGGAAAAAGAGGCTTTGGGCTCTTGACAAGGGGATGGGGGAAGAAGATGGGAACAACACCTTAAAGTTAAGGAAGGATATAGGCATAAAAGGGACCTTCAAACCCTTTAAAGATCCCCAGACAAGTCAGGACAAAACTGGACTTGTCCTGTTTCTGATATTCAAGAAATCCCCATGCTTCTTTTGTCCTTATTCCAGCAGCAGCAGCCTGAGGAGATGGCTCTCATACTTTTTTTTCCCCCCCTTTATCTTTGGTTTCCAGACAGAAGTCTAGGCTGCCTCTGCTTCCCAGGAAATCCATTATGTGTTATCAGGGGGTTTAGCCAAGCCTTTCCTAGAAAGTATTTGGAAAGCGATGACTTCAAACTTGCCATGCTCAGCTTGGGGAAGAAGAAAGGCTGATAGCAGATGTGGTTGGTGCCTTGAAGCTCTTGAAGATAAAGCCCTGCTGAAGGAGGAAACTTTAAAGGCTTAGATAGTTGGCTGTGAGGGCACTGATTTCTCACCTGTTACTGGAGTGAGCTTCTTGAGAGAGACCGGGCCAGAGTTTGAGGGTTCCCGAGGGGGCTGAGGGAAGAGATGGGAGGAAGCTGCAGCCCATCGTGTTGTTCCCTGTGCTGGAAAAGCTGATCTGAGACTTGGAAGTTGCACCTGTTGCCAAAATAGCAACCAAAGATGATCTCAGGTGCTCTGCTCTAGCTTGTGAGATGTTCACCCTGATATTTGCTTTGACGCTTCTCTCTGAATTCTTCCTTGGATGGTTATGGCTATGCCAGTGTTTCCATGGCAATCATTCAGATTTTGGTACTTGGGGAAGAAAAGGCTTGATGCATCTATTGCCTCCTGATGCAGCGTGTCCCATCTGGGATACTGCAGTGCAAGACTTGCTGAACACATGTGTGTGTTTGCTTTGTAGCTTTTTTTTAAATCTGGATAATACAAAGATGCTCTCAGTCCATTGATCAGCTACAGACATGTTTAAGGCAGAAGATGCTTTAGCTGATACTTTACCTCCTCCTACCACCTGACAAGTGGTTGCACAGAGCAGTTAAAGCAACCCAGCAAGGAGCACAGCTACTCCTAATTTCTGCTCACAATACTGCTGCTGCGTTATCGAGGGTGACACCGCCAGCATAACTGGTACCTTATAAATGCTGTGTGATAGGGCATGCGTTGGCTGCTGCTGAGCTATCAAAACATGTTCTCGTATGGGCATGTTGTGGTCATAGCAAAGAGATGGGGACTGCTGGGGCGTGTGTAAGAGCGGTGGAGAAATACAAAAATGCCCAGAGCCAGATGCATCTCCCTGTCCTTTCTGCAAGCAGCATCATCAAAGCATCAGCAGTGCTCACTTAGCAGGGAAAATTGGAGAGCTGCTGTAACGGAGATTAGAAACCAAATTGCCCCTTATGATTTGAATAAATGCTTTGTGCAGATGCCTTGGTGTGAGAGGTGAAGGCAATGGGTTTGTTGTGGCCCATGGGGCAGCTGAACATGCTCGTTAGAAAGCAGCAGCAGCATTGGAGGAGCTGTGCTGCTGCTTTTCTTTTGGAGATGGTGTTTTTACATAGCGCATCTCCTAATCCTCTGTTTAAATAAATGCAAGGTGTCTGAACTGTATAGATATGGGAGGGGAGATGGGGGGAATATTTAATACTTGTAATGTCTCTCCCTTTAAAGTATCTTGCTACTCGTGTAGCTGGAAGCTAGTATAAATGAGATATCAGACCCTTCCTAATGAATTGGGCGTTTGCTGTTAAAATTTATTCCCTTAAAGTGAAATGTGAATGATTCAAGATGGTCCATCTGGTTAAAAACATGAGGCCTTGAACTGAGGCTTCTGATGCTTTTTTGGGTCCTTTTGCGATAAGACAAATGAGGAGCTGTGATCCATCGACATAATGGATTGCTGTGCTGTGTCTGTGATATGTGTATTAATTCACTTTATAGTGAAAGACTCTTGTAATTCCTGCTCAACAAGAGCTGTTAAATGACCTGAACAGATGATCTAAGCCCCGTTGGCGTGATATATTTGTGTGACTATAGGCTTTGGAGCTGGGACTTTGCTGGGTCTTCAGTGCTAATCCCCAGACAGCCAAAGGTCACTGGTCACAGAAATTGCTTGCTTTGCTGAAAACCACTATTAGAGGATGGGTGAATTTGCCCTTTGCCACGCGGTTTCAATTTGTTAATGTTTATGACTGTAGGTCTGAGGACATGGGAGTTGTTGATGGAAAGATGCTTTTTCAAGCCTGTTTGATTTGAGGTTGGGCTCTAAAGCATTGGATGCTGCATGTTGAACATGACCAGTGTGATTCAGAGCTGAATCCCCATGAATGGATGTGTCCGATTATGTTGGAGTGATGGGCTAAATACAGGAAAATCCAATCGTTGGACTAAATATTGATTTTTTTTTTTCCCTTATGGTTTTTAATTTTCCCCGATGCTTGGAATTGAAAGCAAAACTACCCTGTTTTCAGGGCTTTACACATCACTTAAACATCCTTTAAGTTCACCTTTGAGCCCTTCATTTTCCAGGGAGGCTGTGACATGACACGGGGTGGATGATTGTGCAGGGAAGGGGTTTGAGATGCTCCCAGCTGCCTGGGGACACCTCACCCTGCCCAGCCTCCGGCTCCTGCTTGCAGGTTTTGCTGAACTCCCTCAGGTTTGTCACCCTTGTGGTTGCGCTGCCTTGCAGGAATTGTGCTGTCCGTGTTTGCGGTCTTGCTCTGTCGTGAAATCTGTTTCTTTTGGCTGTGGGAGATGCCTGGGAGTCAGGGGAAAGTGCAGATCTCTCCTTGTGTCTGGGGTTGCAGGTGGGTGTACTGGGAGCACAGGTGCTGTTCAAATGTCTTGCTTGTTGATGCTTGAATGCTGAAATGCACTCAAGCTTCAGCAGTGGTGGAAATTTCTTTCCCCAGTGGGGAAGATGAAAAGGCAGGATTTCTCTCAATTTTTCCCAAGGCTGTCTGCCAAAGAAGATCTCGTCTGAAGTGTGACTGCAGCCAGCCTTTGAGGCTGAACTGAATGTACACAGGGTATTGTGCTGTCATTATAACATGGTTTTTCTCCCCTATCTCATTCTCTTCATTGCATATTCCCTAAAGCAGGTCTGTGGTCAGCTGAGCCAGGCAGGAATTGCACTTGCTGTGTGGTGCCATCAGACCAGACTTTGCAAGGAATGTTACTGGGTCTATCTGGGAGTGGCATATTTTGGCCTTCATGAAGGAGCAAGACCTCTCATAGGCTGGGTAAGAGTCCCATGGTAGACTGGCAAGGAGCAGAGCAGTGTGCTAGCCTCAGAAACTGGGCTTAACCTGCTAGGATCTTGCTTATTGTTGAGACCCACATCCTCAGACAGCTCCTAGAGAGGCTAGGATAAACCTGCCGTGGGGCAAGGCTGATGCTGAAGCCATTGCCTGCTTAGATGAACCTGCAGAAGACCATTGCTGGTCACCTTTAGATCCTACTATGGAGGTACAAGCCCAGAAAGTTGGTATATTCAAGACTGCTTGACTAAAAGGCCAGGCTGCCAGGCAGCATTCTAAATTACAGTCAATTCACTAAATACAGTTTAAGCCTTAATGGGTTTGGGTTGTGTTCTTCCTCCAAAGCCATTCTTCAATACAAATAGTCGGCTATTGACTGCAGATACTGTGGCCTCCATAAATTCCTGCTTGTTCCATGTGAAAGATATTTCCTACTTCAGTAATGCTTGTTTGAAGGATGGGAAATCCCAAGTCCTTGACACCCCAGGAAAGCCACAGGGTTTGATAACTTGCTGTCTGGTGCAGCCTAACACTGTCGGGGTGAGGATGTTTGACTAATGCTGAATCTCTGGCTTAGCCCTGATGTAGGCAAAATGCCTGTGGGAGGGAGTCTGCAAAACCCATTGACTGTTGTGCCTGAGTTAGGATTATGGGCTCAGACTGGGTGATTAACGTGCCCTATGATTTATAATGCTTTATAGGTGTCAAAGGTTTTTACTGCAGAGCATCTGCAAAATGAGTTTCAGGCTATAAACAGCCAGCACTGAACTGGAGCTGCATCTGGAGAGAGGGGGGAGGCAGGCAGGTGGGAGATGGGAAAAGAGGGGTTTTTTTGGGCCATAGTCCCCTAGAGCCAGCCCTGCACTTTGCAAACAGGAGCTGGTGGCTCTGTCAGTTGGGTTTTTCCAGGGCTTTTCCCTGGACACCTGGGTACAGCAATGTCCTTCCAGTCTGAAGACAGTGGTGTGCAACCACTCTTGCAAAATCTTTACCAGTTTGAAAGATGCTGGGTGAGAGATAAGACTTGGATGCTCAATCAATTCGGGTTTTAACCTGTCACCCCATATGGGAGAGCCTTTCCAGGCTGTCCCTGTAAGTCCCTTGTACTGGTTTTGGCTGAAGCAGAGTTAATTTTCTGCCTAGTAGCTGGTATGGTGCTATGTTTTGGATTTGGGACCAAAACAGTGTTGATAACACAAGAATGTTTTAGATGTTGCTGAAGAATGCTTATACAGCATCAAGGTAGAATATTTACTGAATTCCTTCTAAAAGGCCGGGAGGGGATGAGGTAGTGGTTCTGCTTGCTTTCCAAAACAAATGTTTTCCCTCTCAGCTGTGTAGTTGCTGTTAGCGCTTTTAAAATTGAATTGGATAACTCCTTTTTCAAAAGAGGCAATGGGAACCTGTACTCCTGCCAGTGCAAACTTCATTGTTGGTAGCTGCACTAACACAGATTAATTCAATGTGTTGCTGTTTACTGAGATATTTAGTCCTTTCCCATGTCTAGAGTCATAGATGTGTGAATTCTGAAGAGAGCAAATGATAGAAGTGAAATGATATTAACATCATGGAAGTTTGACTTGTCTGTTTTGGTGTCTGAAGTCCTCTTTCTAATCTCAACAAAGATGGTGAAAACCCAAGGTCCTTTTCCAGAGGAGGGTTTATGTTTCTCACCCAGAGGGAAGTGGTTGTGACCTTGCTGCCCATCAGTCAGACCTGACTGATTTACTTTACTTTGGGGTTTGAACTCACCAGTCTCCTGATCCACTGAGTCCGCTTTCCCAAGCGCCTTTTTCTGATTCCCAGGTGTCCTGGAAGAGATCCAAGGACAGTTGTGCTGTGAGCATAAAACGTTGGAGAACGACTTTGGAGCTTATGCTTGCTGGGTGGCTGGATGCCCTGGGAGGGTCTATTGGTCAATGGAGAAGGCTTTTTTTCCTTTTCTTTTTTTCTTCCCCTTGAGTAGAAGAAATTTCCCTGCCTCTCATAAAAGTAGACTTTACGGGAGTTGATCAAGGATGCTTGTGGGTCCAAAATGACCACAAAAATTAGCTAGATGAGAAGAAAACTTGGCACCAGTGGGAGTAAATGAATGAAAGGGAGGAAATAAAAAGGAGCAGGATTAGCTTGTGATGACGTTCCCTCGTTAAGTGTCTGCAGAAGGACAGAGGTGATGGGACAGAAGTGGAAGTTACGGGACCAACAGTCTGAGAGTAGATGGGGTCTCCTGCCTTCCCCAGCATGTGTCTGTCACCTGGGACAATCTCCTTCTCCTTTTCACTACTGCTTGG
The DNA here is from genome assembly GCF_000737465.1 of Haliaeetus leucocephalus. Classification (NCBI taxonomy): domain Eukaryota; kingdom Metazoa; phylum Chordata; class Aves; order Accipitriformes; family Accipitridae; genus Haliaeetus; species Haliaeetus leucocephalus. The sequence goes on along the minus strand of NW_010972972.1, from coordinate 5,580,599 downwards.
CCCCATCCCAGCTCGCAGCCAGCTGTTCCCACTGCAACTGTGAACGGCTGAAAATAATCATGCAAGATGTTGATGGAAACTAAGAGGTAGTGTTCCCACAGGGCCCTGCTCGGGGACTGCTGATGAGCTGTGCTTTGCAAACAGTCTCCTGTTGGTGTCCTCGCTTTATTTTCAGCGGTGGATTAGATATTTGTAAGAAAAATTTAAACTTGGCACCACTTTAGCATTAATTTTAAATGGCTGTGAATAGCAGCCTTCAGGGAAGGGAAAAAAGAAAGTAGAGAGGTCTCTGTGCTGAAGAGGTTGAACTTTTTTGCGAAGCCACGCGTGGAGCACAGGTGGTCCAAGACAGCGGTGTCCTGCAGCTATAGCCCTTCCAAGATGTATATCAGCTTCCAGGGAAGATGTGCGAATGGATTTGGGTGCTCCCTGGGGGTGCTGGTACTTTGCCAGCAGGAGGAAAGATGCGGTGATGGAAAGCCCAGTTCTTGCCAGATGGGATGGGTGGGAGATGCTGCTGTGCAGATGGTGGGGCACAAGCTGATATATCAGTTGCTGCTGTGTGGAGACAGCAAGCTTAGAATGGCAAGGTTTCAAAATAGGGATGGGCTGCCAAATGTTGGGGAGGAGGGCATGCTTTGGGGGGGTGAAAAGGGAGAATTGGAGGGAGAAGGTGAGGCTTGAGCTGGGAGAGATGGTCCCGTGTCCTGGGTTATCTGGGAGAAACCTGTCTAGGTGTCTGCTGTGCTAAAGAGCTTTTTAGAAGCTCTGCACAACTCCGTACAGGGGTGCTCGAGTGAGGGATTGAAATATTTGCTGTAAGCTTCAGTCAGGCACAGAGCTAAGCCTGCCCAGTGTTTGTTTCTGCTAATTCCTCTGCCCAAAGACACATGTTTTCCTTCAACCTCATCCCTCTGGTGTTGGATTAATGCAGAATTGAGAATAAAAGATTTGGGCAGAGTAAATTTTCAGTGAAATACAGTTAAATAGGCAGTTGCTTTTAACAGCTGCTGCCATCCTATATGTTTATGAAAGGGGAGAAATGTTGATATAATGGGAAACAGGCGGCCTATGCCAATACCCTCTTCTCTCCCATCCCTTTCATAAGAGTCCTGCCTCGGTGCTGCTGCGAACTGATTTGGAGATCAGGAGGAGGGCAGGCTATGCTGGGGAGCGGGATGCTCTTGTGCATTTTCTTTCACAACTGATGTAACTTTTAATGCGTGTGTATCATCTGCTTTTATTTTCCTTGGGTGACACATCCTATTGTTTTGGTGAAAGCCACAGAGACAGCGCAGTGTGAAAGAGCAAGTGTTTTTGTCACGCTGTGGTTCCCCTGGCCCCACTACACCCCGCTGTACTGCGGCAGCTTCGTGCTCCTTTGCAGAACGTGGTGGTTTGCGTGTGGGAAGGTCCTTTGGTTAAAAATGGCAGGGAAAAGCCAAGTCCTTCTGCAGGACTGTAAAGCTGTGATTAACAGAGCCATGTAACAAGCCTTTCTCAGATCTTGGCAGAGGTGGCAGGTTTTGGAGCTCCTAAGTTCCTACAGGTGCTGAAAATGAGCATCTGGGAAGAGGGCAGTGTCTTGTACCACATGGGAAAGCCTGTGGCCAAGAATTCTCTTCTGTCTGGCTTGCCACCTGGCCCATGAGCAGAAACCCACCTAGCATGGGTTAGATACACACTCATCCAATTTCAAATGCTATACCCAAATAGTCAGTGGTTCTCCTCCCCTTGACCAGCATAAAGACTGGTCTATCTCAGTGATCTCTGGCTTAGACCAGAAGTTGCATCCTGGATTTAAGAAATCTGATGAAAGATCTTGTGGCTTCCTGGCAAACTTCCATAACTGGCATTTTTTTGAAGGTTACACTGAAAAATCCTGATGTGCTGCTTTCTTTTAAGCTGATTTTCATTTTTTTGTTAAACAGAATTTCTTGGCAGTTGTGTGTGCAGGCTTTCCTCACAAAGTATTTGTGGGGTGGAGCTCTAAATGAGGCACATCTTGCCATGTCTAAAGATGATAAGTGGTAACTGCATCATGCTAGAGAAGTGGACATATTAAGGATTAACTTGCAGGTTCTGGTGCTATGTTCGGAGTGCTCTTCAGTGATTTTGATGCTATTCTGCAAAACAGCATTGTCTTGCACTGTTTGGCCTGCTGTTTTGGAGAGTGGGTTGCACTATTTTGAATTGTCACATGTCCTCTGTGGCCTTAGAAAATACTGCAGGGATGGTTTTAAGTCTGCACCAACCATCTTCATTTGCATTGGCAGATATAATTTTGCTTGAACAGCCTCTAACAGTTCACAAAAGTGTGTTACTCGGATCTATTTCTCCGTGTTTTACTGCGGGTAATGTTGAGGATTCTCATTCTCCAAAACCATTTTTGAAAAGTGTGCCTAAAAACCATGTTTAGCTGTAGCACAATATTCAAGTAAGTGGGTGACATTCAGTGGCCTTTCTTGTACAGAAGTCAAGCCAGATGATTTAATGGTCCCTTTGGTTTTTAAAATGTATGTGTTTTATTTTGTGATGTAAAAAGCTTCTAAATTGAGGGCAGAGGTTAGCTTGCCAACTACATCGCAGCTGTTCATCCTAATTTGGAAGGAGAGGCTGCTAGAAGTCCTGGAACAGAAAGGCTTGGAAGCCGAAATGCTTTTGCATAATAATATCTTTCTGCCTTTTGATACAGATGTTCATATTCATGCCTCCTATTCTGGGAGTCTGGCCAAGTTTCTGCATAGAGGAACTGCACAGTTCCCGGTCCTGCCCTTCACCCCAACAGCATCCCAGAACAGGTACAGCCTGAGAGTAATTTCCTTGCTGGAGTTTCCAATCCCTTTATTAATAAATCAAACTATGCGCTGTTTCAGACACATGGTCGGTTTTTGCATTAAAGGGGTAGATAGAGCATATTTCCCTACAGGGCAATTGCTCTTTGTAGTTTGCAAGCTAGTCCCATTAAATTAAAAAAGCCACCACAAACTGAAACTCTGCAGCTTTTTTGCAGTGTGTGGGTTATCGCAGCGATGCTCATTCAGGGAATTGAATCTGACGGTTGTGGCTGTGTCTTCCTCCCCCTTTACCAGGAAAAGGCTGTAGCAGCTCAGCAGATTTTTTTTTTTTTATATGCGTGCTTATTGCAAGTATTTTTGGGAAGCAAAACCCTGCGTCAGAAGACTCTGTTCCCCATGTAGCTTATTGCTCAAGCAGAGAGTGTTGGTATCTAGAAAGGTGTTGTGACTGATGCACTTTTTCGACTGTGGCTGTTTTTGTTTAGGACCGGAGCAGACCCTTTTTCTGTGAGGCTGTGTCCTCTGGCCCAGGTTTTCAGGAAGCTGCAAAACTTCCTTACCCTGGGAGTTCAGCAATGGGATCATTTACCCTGGGATTTTTCTAAACCTCCAGCATGCGTCATCTGAATTCCTGCCCCCCCCTGCCGTGCGCACGAGGGCAGAGAAATTGTGTCCGAGATGAACACCACTGCAGTGGCGTCTCCTGTAAAGTCTGCCTCTTCAGCAGCTGAAGCTCAAGAGCTTCACCAAAGGTCGTGAGACGTGTAATAAATAGGAGGAGCTGGCAGCAAAACATCTTCTGTGCTCTTAGCATACGTGAGCAAGCATCTAGGACAAACAGTGCACGTTTCGTTCTCCTGAACTTTTTTGCTCGTAATGCCTGCTCTGAATCCCCTTCAGGTCTCGGCAGCGATGCGGTCATAGCCAGCCCCACCAGACTTCTCGTAACCCTTTCCCGTGCGCTGGTTGCGTGGTGGGGCCAAGGAAAAAGCCCTCCAGAACGTGCAGGTGGGTGGCCAGATCCTGACCTGCAGTGAAGGCCGGATTCCTCTGCTTTGAGTAAAGGCTGGTTGAAGCTGGGAAGCTCATAGCAAAGACTAGGGAGCACAGATGGGTTATGATGATGTTTTGGGGGGGGTTGTTCTTTCATGCTGCTCTTGATGGACGTTGAGCAAACACCCAAAGTGGCTGCCAGACCAGCTCTGCCTCCTGACCCAAAGTCCTGCGCACTTAGGGGTGTGTGTGCACGTGTGAAATCTTGATATCAGACGTTACTAATGTCAGAGCTTGGCTGTAGTTGCTGTAACCTCATTCCTGCTGGACTCTGCTAGCAAACTGGTTTGCTAGCAATGCTGTGCGGTGCTTTTGGCTGCCCGTTCCCCGAGGTGCCGTCTGCAATTCAATTCTCAGCCCGATAAATGCATTAGTGGGGTGAGGAGGGGAAACATTGCTGTGCAAATGGGACTAAACTGACTAATGATGTTAAATCCTTGGCCTGCAGTAAGGGCCTTCGCATAGTCCTGCAAACAAGGTTTGAGCTGGCTACACCACGGCGGAGTGCAACCCCGTCTCTGCCTTGTCTTGCGAATGTGGTGGAAAAGCTGAGAGCCCACAGGTGTCTGAGTTACACCTTGTTTGCTTGGGTGTCCTGTGGTGCATGCAGGTTTCTGATACTCTCAAAAGTGTTGTGGGTGTGGGTAAAATGAGACTGTGCACCACGATCACGTGTGCACGGGTGGTTTGGTTTCTGGTAGGCAGCTCTGCAGCCCTGTGTGGTTAGTGGAGAAGAACTTGAAGATACGGGGAGATGTGGTTTTCCTGGCATCCATCAGCAGACCTCTTAGTAATGTGCCAGTTTGTTGTTTTGGAGGTGACTCGGCTGCCTGTGGGATCTGAGCAGGGATCCAGACTGCCTCAACACCGAGGTGCTCAACTTGGATGCCAGAAATGCTTGGTTTTTCATGAATTGGGAATCTCTGCGCTAGTGTGTTGGCTTATTAACACCATTGATTAGCAAAGCTTAAAAATATAATGACTATTCTTCAGTGTGAAGTTGATCTACAATTTCTGACTGTCTTTACTGTCTCATGAATCCCTCTTGAAAAAGGGGCCTTGGATTTAGGGGTGTTTGATTGCAGATTCAACCTTTTTTCTTTTAGGAGAACTACTGCTGAGCTCCAAAGTGTGATTTCAAGGGTATAAGCGGCAGCCGGAGTTGCGCAAAGAGAAGCTGTGATTGTCTGTGGCTGGACGTTTTAATGGTTTTTTTGGTGGCTAGTATTTGTAGCTCATCTCAACCTTGAAAATTATTCTTTTCCTTTGTGCTGTCTCTACAGTGAGCTGTTAAAGGAGAAGAGCTGATGAACTGGTCTGGACCCATCTTTTGTCATGTTCTCCTTGATGGGTGGTTATGAGCCTTTATTTGGCAGCATGCTTATTTGCAGATGATGTCAGCCAGCACTCGAGAATCAATTGACTTCAGTGCAGTCAAAAGAGGCCTTTTTTCAGTGTGAATTATGGAAAAAAAAAAAAAGAAACAACTAAGGCCTTGCTTGAAGTCTTCTAAACTTGGAGCATTCTGACTCTTAAAAATTGAATCAACTTCCTTGTGTGCTTTCCCGAAGCCTCGTTGGCCGGTTGTAAAGTTGAAGTTTGCTTTTGGGTGACAAACAGCAGCATCAATTACCATCAAATAAAGCTTGGACGGTTGTTCAAATCCCTTTACATGTGCCAAAGATGGCCCCTGCTCTGTGGAGAGCAGCTCTTACCTCCCTACCCATCAGTTGGGCGTCTGAGGCTGCTGGGCAGGGCCCATGCGGTGATGGGCAGCTCGACTTGAGGGTGATGTGACTAGCAGAAGGCTGGTGCCTTTCATCTCACCTTGTGCGAGAGTCTCCTTGCTGGGCTGAAATTCCCAAAGTGATTAAAAACTCAGCCATCTCAATGGGATCAAGTCAGTTGGATGCTTAGCAAAGGGAGAGGAGAGAGACCCAGCTGCTCTTCTCATCCCTTCCAGAAACCAACCCTTCTCTTAATTGTGATGTTTGGGGTGATGTTTTTTTATTTTCTCTTTTTTTTTTTTTTGGTATCAGTGTTGTGCAAGCCTCTGGTGACGTCAGCCCTGTTGCCAGGCCGAGGACCGCAGGTTAACGTCGGAGGAAGAGCGTGTGTTGGCTTTTCCGCTCTCCCAGACTGTTGGTTTCACCGCAAGACCGTTCTTTCATTCTTGCTAGCTGCTGTCTCTTCATATTTTACATTTTTTTTGATGCAGCTATGCTGGCCTTTCTGGAAAAACAAACCACCTCCTGGTTCCGCTAATTCAGAACACGCTGCTGTGCCTTACTTCAGGGTTTGCTTAACAAGCCTCGTTTGTAACCACCTAAACCGCTGCAGATCTCGAGCAAACCACGCTGCTGTGAGCTGTGCCTTATGGTTTTGGTGTTTTCCTTCCCCAGTAAGGTCAGGAGCCTGAAGCTGAATTGGGTGGGGTGGTGTAGGTTTTAGCTGAGTGATATCTGGAAAGGGGATCTCATTTCGTTGCTGTTCTTGAGGTCGATGCGAATTAGCGTGTGCGTGTGTTTGCAAGAATTATTAGCAACGTGCCTGAGTCTGACCAAGCTATTTTACTGCAATTGTCTGCAGCCATAGGGGGTTCCTGCTGCTTCAGCAAGTGAATGATGAATGGCACAATGCAAAGTGAAACCTGCCTTGATGCTGCTGCTTTATTATGTTCCAGTGCATTTTATCTGTGCTGCCTAAGTGTGACACTGCTGTGGATATAAGGCCTTGAATGGGCTGTTGTGTGATGACCAGACTCCAGCACTTAAATTATTCCCATGATGGCTGATTTTTTTTTTTTTTTTCCCCCCTCCCTAACATTTAGCCCTTGAGAGGTAAAAAAAATAAATCCCTCAAGCAAAGCTTCTGCCTTCCCTCCTGACGGATGCTGGCTTTGGATACTCAGCTGCTGCTGAAGCTTGTGACTTCATTTGGTTTCCCTCTGGCAGTGCACTGAACCCATTTAAATCTCCTGCAGGGAAAATAGGTAAATCCCTTCCATATGTCAAGTATTAGAAAAATACATGATTTCTTTGACTTGCACAAAGTGTCCCATTGTCTGGCAGAGAAACAAGTGCACCCTTGTTTCTGGGAAGCCAAGCTCTAACCTCCTGCTGGTAAATCTGACATGTCACTGTCCACTATTTCAGATAGTCTCTCTTCACATTAGCTGGGCACGTGGAGGCTAGGGAGGACCCTGATCTTATCGACCCCCCCCCCCCCCCCCCCGCCAAAAAGAGAGGCACTTCAGTTTTTGCCTGCTTTAAATCTTTCTTATTACAATCCTTCAGGTCACTGGGTTGCCCCCAAAGAAAGGGGAGAAAGCATTTTGCATAGTAGCCCGTTTAATGGCTTTTGTTAACAGCTGTGCCTTTGCCCTCTGGATCTCATCACGTGGGATAAATAAGTCTGTGTATTGATGGGGCAACGTCTTGCGGAGCAAAGTGCAAGCACATAGGGCTTGCCAACTGGGTCAGACAAAAGGTCATCTTGTCTGGCATCCTATCTCTGCAAGGGCCCAGAAACGGGTGTTTGAAAGGAGCAAGAGATGGTCCTGTTTGTGCTCTGTGCTCCCTTCTTCTCTCTCCTGGCTTCTAGCAAGCACTGGTTGAATGCAAAATGTAGCATTGCTCTGCGAAGCTGCCTGTGCTCATCTGGAGCGACCTTGTGCCAACAGCTTGCTTCAGAAAGGCTGTAAAATAGAAAATGGCTTGTGATCTGAAAAATGATCCTTGAATCGCTTCGAGGTGTTCCTGGGAAATCGGAAGCTGGCTTGATTCTGAACTGAGGTCTTTGTTGGAGGATGCGTTTCTGCTCATTGGGCTTGCGAGGGGCTGGGCTGTTGCTTTCCAGCCTGGTATCTCTGTCTGGAGAAATGTTTCCTTAAGGGCAAGCAGTAGAATCAGAAGTGAGGGAGAGCCCAGGACTCCTGTAATAGGGCAGCAAGGGTTCGCTGCCTCTTCTCTTGCAGGTGAACAGACCATAACTGCTTTCAGGGTAACTGGAAGGGGATGCAAGTGAAGCATCCATCATTACCCACTGTGCCCTTCAGGTACACCGAGAGTTAGGGGTGCCGCCCAGTGATGAATAAATGGTTGAAACATGAATGTTGGGCATATTCCTCTTCCCAGTGCGGTTGACGGTCAACTTGGCCAAGAGGAAGATGAAAGCAAGACAGGCAGGGCCTTGGGTGGGAAGAGGAGGGATAAATCAGGGTTGGAAGGTGCACACAGAATCTCAGCAAGAGTTTTTGGAGGTGCTGGAAGAGGCGATGCTGGCTGTGCGTCTGTGTGATGGGATCTTTGTTCTGGCAGAGGAGGGCCATGTGCTGGAGACCCAGATGGCTGTCTAACATTCAGTCCCCAGAAATGGTGGAAACGGGTGGGTGTATCTGGCGGTACGAGGTCCCTACTTTGGGGGGATGTGGTAGTGGAGAGGTGGTGTGGAACAAGGTGGTGGATCAAGCTTTTGGTCTGACTCAGAATGGGCTGAGGAAAAGTGCTCTTCTGCCATAAGTATTGTTGTTGTTCTTTCCCCTGCATCCATTTCAAAGAGAAGTATCATAAAGGGGCTGCAACTTGCCTGGCACCTTTAAGAGGATTATGAGCAGCCCAAGGGACAGCCTTCAACAAAAATTCTGATTTAAAACACACCTGGAGATTCATTGGTCTAAAAAACCAAACCAACCCCCAAAAGCCCCAAACAAAAGAAACAAAAAAACCCCAGAATACTGCAAGAGAGGGATTGAAGTTTGGGTGCAGGTGATAAGAAATGTGGTTGGCTAATATGCGTCCTTAGCAAGGAAGTCTTCTATTTGCTGGCTACTTAAACCAATAAATCGCAAAAGGATGAAGGAGCTACAGGCTGTCCACATACAGCTGACCATCAGCCTTGCACCGTGTAGTCCTTTACGCAACTTCTGCAACTGAGGCACGGGCAGTTGGCTAAGGGAACACGCACTGCGTGGTGGTGTGTCTGTTAGGGGGATGAGTACTGGTGTGAACTTTCACTTCTTCCTTTCTTTTAGGGCTCTCATCTTATCTTGCCCTTTTTTGCTCCTTTATAGCAGTTTGTAGCTATATGGATGGACTGAATTTCCAACCCTTCTTCTTGTGCTTGTGAGACTGAGTTTCTTTTATAAGTGCTTGCTGTCCTGATGTACTGAGACTTTCAAAACCTCAAGACAAAGCCTGGGGAAGAGGAAGGCGGGGGTGAAGGGCAAGGAAATAAAACAGCAGTGAGGAGGGATGTGACTGATCCAATAGTTGGCTGCACTTCTTGATTTTAATTCTGATGTTCATCAACTTGCCTGGAAAGTGAGTGGAAAAACCTTTCCAATTTAATAGCTATTGCTTGACAGTATCTTACAACTGGAAAAAAAAAAAATTTCTAGTGAGATTGCTTTGAGTGGACACATGGACTTTTTAGAGTAATAAAATGGCAATAGGGTAATTTCTGAGCACACTCCCTCTGAAGACTGGAGAATTGGATGAGTGGTTGGAGATGGTCCCAGGGACCTCATTCCATACATTGTATTTTCACATACTTCTTAATCTAGGATATTGTTCTGCTCTGAGCCTTTCCTTGTACCGTAGGACTCAGGCAGAGCTTACCTGCATGGGAGTAGCAACAAATTCAGGATCATCATGTTTTGCTGGTTTTCTGCTCTTGCTGTTTAAAGATTTTTTTCTTTCCTTTTTTTTTTTTTCTTCCCCAAGGTAGTTTTTAGGGGTGCCATGCTAAAATATCATATTCATAATGCTTCTAAGGAGCATGAGTCTTATTGGGTCTGAACTTCTAAATAAAGTAAGAAATAAACTTCTTGTTCATGCATGGCTTAGTCTGATTGTTGCATTTTTGTTGCTCAGAAGTGTGAACTGGGCACCAGAAATGCAGGTGACCTCATCTAAATCAGTGCGGTTTGTTCGCATCTGACCTAGACCTAAGTTGTGAGCTGCTCATGAATGAGTTGACTTCACGTTCTGAGAGAGATGGCGTAGGTAAAGAGGGTAAGATTGTGGCTGCTGTAACGTGCAAATTATGTGACCTAAACCCAAAATGTTTATTTCATGATGAACTTGCCCAGCTGGTTGAGATTTTAGGTCTGGACCGGTTCTGCTTTTGACCTGTGCTTTACAGTAGTAAACCCACATCTATCTGTACCCAAAGGACATAATGCTCTGATGGCCTGAGATGATATGGAGAGATTTTTCCCAGGTCTGGTGTGAAGCAGTCGTGTTGAGGGAAAGTGTCATGACATTTTTGCTACAGTGGGAGAAGTCGATGCCAGGGCATGACGGATGCAGAAGAACCAAGAGGTTCTGAGTATTTATAGGTCTGTTTTCAGTGGAAATGCTGGTTAATAACAGTGACAGCTTGGATCACGATGAGGAATTTGGTAGCTGAGTAGTTCCCTAGAGGCTGATAGCGTAAATACATTTAGAAGGAGAGAGATGAGTGGTGTCTCCCAGCCTGGGTCGTCTTTGTAATGCTTGGCATGAAAAACATCACAGGGCACCATTTATCCACCATCAAACGTGTGATGTGGGGAGCTTGGCTCATCTGAGAGTGAGTAACCCATTTCTTCCTTGGAGTAAAAATTCCCCCAAAAGTAATGGACTTAGTAATTTTTTTTTTTTTTTTTAAATCTCTGTTGCTGATTCTGGAGTACAGCTCTGTCTCAGCAATATTCCTTTAAAACTTCTAGGCAACCTGGGAAATAGTCATTATTTTTTCCTTCCCTATCTTCCCTGGCTGCCTGGAACAGGGTTTTGAGCAACTCCCTGCTGTATAATTCAGTGGGTATTCTTGCTGGGTTTAATTTCATCAGCTCTAGTATCAGTTCCTTGCTGAAAGCTTGTCAGTGTTTCCATAATAAAACGCAATATTTATGGGCAGCAGATAAATCTGTGAAAGGTTTTCTTTGCATACATATAAGCCTTCAAGCAGAGATCTGGGAGGCATTTTATATATTCAGTTGTTTAAGTTAGAGCTGGAGGAAAAAGTTATCCTTTTCATATGTGGTTGTTTTTTATTATTCTTTCAATAAAAGTAAAAAATAGCTTTCCCCGTTTTCTTTGAGTTGGACTGCTTATGATTGTGGAGTATGGCAATTTATTTGAAAGAAAGTATTTCTGAAGTTACACTTAGTTTTCACTAGCAGTTGTTGAAAACTTGAGTTGCCAGTACTTCAAACTTTATTACTGGTCTTGTGATGGGAGATTTTCATGAAGGGGCCAGCCTACCCTCTGCAAATATATTAAACCAAATGGGAGGTGGCCTGGCCTTTCCTATAAAAGGCAACTGAGAAAATCAAATAAAAATAGTCCTTCTGCTCACCCTGGGCTGATGTGACAGCAAATACCATTAAAGCAACCTGTGCTCTTACAGCAGCATCCTAGTGCCAGTTTCATTGGGATGAACCCGGAGGGCTAAACAAAGGGATAGCTGGAAAATGAATTTCTTTGGCATTGATGACAAACTCTGCTCAGAGTTGTCTTTTAAATAGTTACTCGGTGCAGAGGCAGCGAGCCTCTAGCTATGTTTAAGGGTTTTAATTGTCTTCAGTGGAAATAACTAGTGAATAGATTGATGCGTAGGTCCGGTACTTGCTTTCACAAGTTTTAGATTTGCAACAGTTCTTAATTAAAAAGCAAATGGTAATCTCAAGGTGGTTTTTCTTTTTCTTTTCTTTTTTTTTTTTTTCAGATTTTTGCCTTTCTCTTGTTTCCCCCCTCATCTCATTTCCTGCTGATTTGGTGTAGGGTCCTGCTCCCATCTCAGACCTGCTGTGAGAGGTGGTGTGCAGCAGAACAGCACAAAACTGACCTCAACTGGGAGGGGGGAACTGGTGGAAGAAGGAACTGGGAGATGGTTTCTGGCCCCAGCTCTGTGTTGTGCATCTTTGCAGAAGTCCCTTCCTAAATGGAGGATGTGCAATCACGGAGCTCTATCTCATTACCAGATTTAACAAAGCTGGTTCATTTGGGGGTCAAAGCAACTAATTGGGGGGGAGGTGTATTTCCATTAGGACTCTGTGTAAGCACCCTATCCTTGGAGATAAATGTTTGCCGGGGAAAAGGGTTTGTAATTCAGACTGCAAGGTGTTTCCTTGGGTGCTGTTGCTAAATCTTCAGTCTCCTCTATAAACTGCTAATTCTTTGGGGCACGGGGAGCTGCTTGTTTTGTGCAGTTTTCCTAGCCGAGATATGGAGTATTGACGGTGGAGCTGTGCATTATGCTAATAAACTGTGATTCGTTGTGTTTCATTGTGCAAGATGACTAGAATTCATTGAATGATAAAAATTGTGCTTGGTCCTAAGTTTGGGTTTTTTTCTTTTTGTAATCTTATCTTGCTAAGCAGCCTGGACTGTGTTGGTGCTTCTTGCCTTAATATTCTGTCTTTCCCCTGTTTGTTTGGTTTTGTTTTGTTTGTTTGTTTTTAATGGTAATAAAAGCCCTGAACGATGGGTATGATGGGGGCTGCTGAATTAAATGTAAGGCTGGGGTCTGGCCCTTGTTTTACCAGTCTTTGGCTTTCAAGGTGTCAATTTAGTCTGTCTTCTTCATCTGCTGATAGGGAGCACTGGCCTGATATCAATGAAGTGGCGTTTAACAGTTTCAGTGCTCTGAAAATACACGTGTGAAAGTGCTGAAGTGGTGGTGAGCAGTTAATGTGTGCATGTACCATTGCTTGGGGACCAAATGTTGCAGTGGCCAAAAAGCTGTGGTTTTGCCCGAATCGAGGCGATGTGAATTGAAGTTGCAACTGGTTGTGGGCTATGCCACCCATGATGAGGTTGGAAAATAAGTTAGCAACGTATGTAACACGTCTAAACCTTGCTAGGCAATACATGTTGATTTGTCTCTGCTTTTCTAGCATTTTAAGTAGAATCTGTCTCATTGAGTATTTGCACACATATGAGTTTATTAGGATTCTTTCTGCCTCCTCCTGTAGTGTGTGGCCAAATAATTGATATAAACCTTTTCCTCCTGAGATCTTGTAATGTCAATATTTAAAACCTTCCTGGTATAAAGCCAGTAGATGATATGGAATGGCAGGAAGAGGTGATTTTTTTGATCTCTGAACGTGACAGCAATGCAGTGATGCTGCAAAGGCTCTTCAAAGGCTGTTGGAGAGTGGAGTGGCTGCAGGAGGACGCTGATGTATATGGGCTCTTACGTGTGACATATGGGATATGTGTCCTAAAGGGCTGTGATATGTCCTGGAGCAGTTCTCCAGGCCTGATGTCTTCACACTGAGACCAAATGCCCTCTGGGGAGATGCTGTGGTTGAACATGCATTTCTGTGGTCAAATATAGGGAACCATGGATGAACTTTTCTATTGAGCAGCCAAGCTAAATTATTTGGTTATTCCTTTCTCCTTTTCCTAGAAACTTCTGCAAAATTCAAGGATGCACTTTTTCCTGCTCTAGGAAACAAAACTTTCCCATGGTGAACTTTTTACATTAAAAGCAGACCTATGTAAGAGCATCTCAGCATTTAAAGCTGTGGAAGAGTGATGAAGTGGCCATCTCTCTCCCTTTCTCTCCCTCTTCCACATTGGTCAAAGCTTAATTTTTTTTTTTTTCCTAGCCTGGCTTTGCCAGGTGAGGAGTTGGATTGGAAACTCTGGTTGGGAGCAAGGTGTCTGGTGCATGGGCTGCACCAAGGTCATGGCTGGAGGCTCTGGGAGGCAGATGCTCCCTGGAGGCAAAGGCATCTTGTGACTTGCAAATCTGCACCGGCCTTGGAGAACAGGATGCTCTAATTACATTTCTTGTCTCTTTGGCAAAACGCAAGCACTCTAGTCTAAATTACAGAGTCCGTGATTGCGAGAGCCTGTCCTCATTAACATTTCAATTGCAAATCTGTGGCAGTTGTCTGCCTGCTAGAGAGGGGCTGAGGGTCCCTGCAGTTGTCTTGGTTCAAATCTTCCTTTTGCTGAGTGTTTTTAACCAGTTCTGCATCCAGTTAGCGTGTTTCTTTTTCAGTTTTGCATCTTCCTTGTGTTTCAGCAATTTTGGTGTGAAGCAAGTTGGGGGATGTTCTTTTTTTAATCTCGGGCCATTGCTAAAGGGATCTGTGTGTCGGATCATGGCAAGAGGGAACACTCGTCTGTGCTGATGCTAGACACGTTTTGGTCCCTGGCTGCATCGACCTGTCAGGATGTTTTAAGGCATTAAGTCAGCTGACAAGTGAATCTAAACAAACAATTCTATTTTGCAACAGGGTTAAGGTTTAGCGGAGTTCTCCGTCCTCCCTGTCTAGGTGTGATTCATGAGATAATTCACTCCCTGTGCTCCCAAATTGTTTTCCTTATCAATTACCACTTGTTCTCCAGCCTGTCATTATAGCTGTTGGAAGCTGGGCACACCAGCTTCCCTAAGGGAACGTATTTGCCTCCAAGGCTGCCCAGAATTGATGGATGGATTCACCTCCAGTCCGGTGCGGGCTAGAAATGCTCCTGCAACTTCCTTCAAAATGATGCTGGGCAAGCATAAAAAAACCTGATGGATGGTGGCAATCTGTCACTGCGGGTGTCGGGGTGATGTGGTTTGCTGCAAACCCACAAGAGCTGCTGGAGCGGATTGCTGGTTGCTTTTCTGGGACCTTTTAGGGTTCTCTGCCATGTGTGAGATGGTCTTGGACCCGTTTTGTTCTCAGGGGTACCTGACTTGCACCCCTTCTGCTTATTGAGGGCTGTCTTGTAAAGCACTACAGGACAGGGTTTAGTGGGCATGGTGGTGTTGGGTTGACGGTTGGACTCGATGATCTTAAAGGTCTTTTCCAACCTAAACGATTCTATGATCTTTTGGAGATGAAGACCTGTCTTCCTCTCCTCCCTTCGCTCTGATTTGTCTGCAAATGACAATAGTCATCTTACTCTTAAGATGCTGCTCTTAAGGGTGTTGCACTACCTTTGCTTTGTAAATGACTCCCATCAGCAACACTGGCTATCATACAGGAGGGGGAATTCTGGAAATGTCTGCTGGTGTTTGCACATTAACTGGTTTATGAGCAGTTAGTGCTAAAACTGCTTTATGAAAGGCCAGCACTCAACTTCTTAATAGTCCAGCGCCTCTGTGGCTTGAAAACAAATTAAATTTGAGATTTTTCAACACTTGCAACCAATGTTTAAAGCTATTAGCGAGTTAGAAGAGGCTGAAATGACTGCGAAATCCCCCATTATAATCCTTACCACTGATTGAAGTGTTTTTCGAAGGTGCCTTTTAACACTGAATGTAAGTGCTTAATAAAGCAAACAAAAAGCAATGATACACTGTAATGGCTTTTGAAGCAGCTTCTGGACTTTCCTTCTTGAGGAGGCTGCAGTGAGGTTGGGAGGGTGAATGTGGTCCAGGGAAAAAGGTCTCCCAGCCCTGGTGCTGATGCTGGGTGGTATCCTCTGTAGGGGTGGCAGTGGATGAGGGACCAGTGTCCCTGCTGGGAACAATCCCTTTGAAGCCTCCAGAAGGGTTTGAGGTCAGAAAAAACAACAGGGGGAAAAGAAAGGCTCCAGCTTCTCCATTTCTGCAGTGCTTCCAGCAACATGGGCTTGTTCAACATCTAATGTTGCCCTGAATGAACTCTTCCCCCCCGCCTTCCCCCCCTTTCCTTCCTTGGCAGTAAAATTACACATGTTGCTTTGTGTTTTTTAATTAATTAGTGCACACTTTTTCTTCCCCTCCTTTCTTCCCTGTTCTGTTTTTCTCCTCCTTTCTGTGATCTCTTTTTTTTTTCTTTTTTTGCTTACAAGGAGAGAAATAGCCAAAATCTCTCCCTTAAGAGCTGCAATGCAAGTAACATCAGACTGTTCAAATGCAAACTCCTTTTAACTTGGATATCTTATTTGTACGAGAGCTCCCTGAGGACAATGAGTTCTTGTACTCTTGTTCCTGATGATGCTGATTTTAAGGCAACACCAGACTAAGGAAGAGATTGTTTTTCCCCTGCTTTGAGATCTATAAAGAAAAGAGCTAGGTGACACTCATGGCACTTCTCAGAAACAGGCAGAGTGTATTCCTTCTGCTGGGCAGTGCTGTTCGTATTTTTTCTACCTTTTTTTTTTTTTAAAGTGTGCGAGCAACCTTTTCAGGACCAACTTGCTCAGATGCTACTGGGCAGTAGGTGTTAAAATTAAGTGGAAACTCCTGGAGGGGGAAAAAAAAAATTACAGGCTGTCATTGTTTTGTGCATATTTGTGTCCTCCTTGGAGCAAGTTAAAAGCTACTTGGGCTCTGCAGCTCCAGTTTCTGTACCGATCTGCAGTGCCCTCTGTATCTCTTTTCTTCATTGTGAAGGGAGATGCTGATAACAGCACAAACCCCCCTGTCAGAGACCAGAGGAAAGACAAGATGGAGCAAATACAGCTTGAGGGGCACGAGTGAATTGTAGTGATTAATAAGGTGTTAGACTTCTATAGGTATTAGACATCCTCAGCTCTTGCACGAATGAAGCTGCAGGGCACAGAGGCTGGGTTTTTCCTGGGGAGGGCTGTGCTGTTGCGGAAAATGCAGGGGCTGGCTTTGGCCAGCTGTACATTTGGCAAGGAGTTAGGGTCGGAGGTAGCTGTGCCAAACTGGGGCTGTTTCATGACCCTGGGGCAGCGAGAAGTCCAGCTGTTGT
The DNA here is from genome assembly GCF_000737465.1 of Haliaeetus leucocephalus. Classification (NCBI taxonomy): domain Eukaryota; kingdom Metazoa; phylum Chordata; class Aves; order Accipitriformes; family Accipitridae; genus Haliaeetus; species Haliaeetus leucocephalus. The sequence continues at coordinate 5,564,114 of NW_010972972.1, read as the reverse complement.
ATTATAGGGTGAATATTGCCGCCCCTGTCACTTCCAGGCTTGTCTGTGCAGCTGCTGTTTGTGCCCAAAATTAATTACAGCAGTGATATCTAAAGATGAGCACATCCCGCCTTGTGATACCACCCCCAAACCAGTGCCCACAGAGGAAATTCCCTTTTTTCCTCCTGCTAAATATGTCACTGCCATTTGAGACATGCTCTTTGTTTCCCACGCAGGAGACCCATGGGAGTGAACCGATCCGGCACTGCGTGCAGAGAGGTCGAGGGCATGGGGTGTCCCATGTCACCCGTGGTCTGATCTGGCATGTTTGGATGGTTGCACTGGCCAAATGAACCTTGGAGGCTTCAGAGGGGATGGGGGAGTGAGGTCTGTGGGCTGAAATGCTTGTATGGGGAATAAAAAGCTTGTAAAAACAAGGCTGGCCACCTGGCAGAGCGGAGTATCAAGTTAATTTTACAAATCCCGCTTGGACCTTTTAAAATCACCTCTTCTCTATGCTGGAATGGATGAGACTATAGAGAGTGGTGACAAAACAGTACATTCAGGGAAATCTTTGAAAAGGAGAGGGATTTGGGATCAGGAGAGGACTCTAAACATGGAGCTGAAAGGAAAAATTTGTAAGTGATGGTCTTCAAAAGCATGTCTCCTGTAGATGGAGGAGGCCTTTGAGATGCAAGATCAGCAGATGCATTAAACACCACCCAGTTAGCTCTGGAAAGTTGGTTCCTAGGTGAGAAACTGGTATCTTCTGAAGGATGGGAATGATGATGCCTTTGTTATGGAGGCGTGGATCTTGGCAGGTTCCTCTGACACCTCCTGCTACAAGCACCCCGTGGTTCAGGCTGGATTACAGGCTGCTAGGACTGTTTGGAGGGTTATGGGAGAGATGTCTGGTTTGAGACTGCCTGCAGTGCCTATAGGCTTTGGTACCGTATGGCTGCTCATGAACATATATAGAGGAATTGTAGTGTGTTGCCTATTTCTTGGGTGTCTGAGGTGGGTGCCCCTGGCCAGGGAGGCGGTTGAGGCCACATGCCTGGATGGAGAGCTCAGGGTCTGGCTCAGCATGAGAAAATGGAAGTGTTGCACAATGTCCCCCTGTCCCTGGAGCTAGCTGGGAATTGTTCATCTCCTTTATAAAGGAAGAAGGTTGGGTTTTTTTGTTGTTGTTGCTTTTGGTTTTTTTTTTTTTTGGAAAGCTTTGGAACCCCAGGGAGTACAATCCTCAAGGATGGGGGGTATGGTGTTGCAAAATCTGCTCTGAAAATGTACTGGTTTGATTATTTAACCTAAAGCTGCTGCTTTTTGCTGTGATGATGATAACTATGCAACCACGTGTGCAAGAGGAAAACTGAATTTCTTCATTTGCCTGTCAAATACAGTAGCGTTCACTTCATACAGCAGACATGGGGCTGGATGGGCAATACCAGAGTTTTTGTCCTAGTCTGTTCTAGGATAACGTGGTCTTGGCAAGCAGCTGTGCAAAATGCATCTCCTAGGCTAGTGCACAATAACATCTGGGTAAAAGCTGTGCTTTTTGCCATCCTTTATGTGAACAGGGATTGAATGTTGTCACAGCCCATGATGGCTGGGTTCAAAATCCCAGGCTTAAATAAGCTCTGTTCTGTGCTGTTCACTACATCCTGGCCCTGCCTGTCCCATGTCTTCTGCCAAATAGGCTTATGCTCAGTAACGTGTTGACTGACATATGTTTTTGTAGCTTAAAGCTCTGGCTTTTCTGGAAAAGGGCTAATGAGCATCATGAAATCGCTGCTGTTGGCTGCACTGCGCTGGCAGGTAGGGTCCAGTCCTTAGCTCCTGGTTTGCCACTACTCTTGCCTTCAAAGGGGACATACCTGCTGTTTTTTCTGTAGCATGTTGCTGATGTGTCTCAATGAATGCTTGCATCTATACATCCAGCCTGTCTCCATTTTAGTTGTAAAGGGATGGGTGTAGAGTCTGCATTTTTCTCTGTTTTTCCTTCCTCTTTCTTTACCGAACTTCTCCTTTTCTGTAGTCTCTGTGCTTTAGGGGGAAGCATGAATGAGTTGTTGGTCTGTAAAGGCTTTAGGACCTGTCTTCTACAGCTTTTCTCATCTGATGGGAGGCCAAGGCTTTTGGAAGTGCAGCTTTCACACCCTTTGTTGGTGTTAGCTGTGAGGATTCCTGCTTTTCCCATGGCTCCAAGGTTGATGTATCCAGTGTCACCCTGCAAGTGCACAGGTTCTGATCTGCCAGGCCTGTGAGAAACTCTTGAGGTAAAAATATTCAAGGTAAAAGGTTCCCAATCAACAATTTTTACCCTTATGGATTTATGAAGGCAAAAATCTGAAAGAGAATATACTGAATTCGCTGCTGCTTGTGTACTGTCTCATTCTGCAAAAGCACTTCTGTGTCCTGCCTTAGCTGATTGACTTTGCAGTGTTTTGACATAACAGGGTGGTTTGGGGCTAGCGAAGAGCGGTCTCTAGCAACGTGAAAGCTGACCTGTGTGTTGTGTGTGAAGAAGGCAGGGCACAAAGGCTCCTGGTGCTTTTTTACACTTGCTGGCTTCTCGCTATACACTCCTTCCTCTCCTGACGTTGTAAGACCGCTAGGCTGTCTCAGCTGAGCAGCACTATTAAGTAGCTTATTGCTCCATACAGACCTTGCCTTGTTGTCCTTCGTTGGATATCACCGATGCATGCTTGAAAGATTATGGGGGTGAGTTTTTGATCATGCATGGGCTGTCTTCTCTATTAACCTCTCAAAAGACAAGACAGTGATAAGTTATTTTTCAGATGAGTTGAGCAGTGATGAATGACTCGACTCTTCAAAGTCCAGCTCTAAGATCATTTAACTGAAGAGAAGTAGCATGTGTAGGAGGAACCATCATAGGTTACGTTCCTGGGTTGTCTGGATGTAGGCTTGGCTGGCCATGCCAACAGCCTCTGCTGGAAGTCATGAGATGTGCTCTGGATACCAGATTGGAGACTGGGGAACACAAGTTTCTCACCCTAGCATGGCACAAGGTTACACTGTTCTCAAGCATTGGTGCTAAAATTAGATCCTCATACTGCAAGGACACTGGGGCATTCCTAAAAGTCTCAAATTACCTCCTAATTTAAGGTAACCCACAGGTCCTGTTGGCTTCAGGAGGGTGTTAAGAGGATGTTAGGATGCTAGCTTGCTTTTGAAATGTAGGTTGCTGCTTGTATGGATTTGGATGATGATTTCATCTCTGTACATGAAAATGTCAGCTCCCACTGTTCCCACTTCTGTGCTGTGGGGTAAAACTTCCTTGGAAGAGATACCGTGAAAGTTGCATTAATACACAGCTTTGAAGAAGAATCCCAGCTCTTATTTAGGACATTTTTTTTTTCTTCCCTCTTCCAGTCACCTAGGAAGAAAGAGGTAGTCTTTGAGCCTAACTTTATAAAGAAGTGTCTATTGCAATTTGTTGGCTAGATATAAGTAAATGGGCTCCTAGTGTTAGGGGAAAAAGTCAAAAGGTTAAAGTCCTGGTCTCAGTACCAGGGACAAACATGAGAGGCAAGTAGCCTAAATTTATTGGGATTTTTATACTGTATTGGGAAAATCACGGTTGTAGAACTGCTGCTTTTCTGTATATGGCTTATCTTAATGGGATACCAGTTACAGTCATTGGCTGGAGAGCCATGTGTCAGATTGGGCTGGGCAAATGACATGTTGCAGACTGGGGCTAGATGTCTGGAAAACAAGATAACTAGAGCTGTGCCAACTTTTTTGTTTAAAACCACAAGTGCAAACGCACCTGCCTCCAGTTACTGCCACGTATTCAGTGGAAACACTTGTGCACAGCCCACTCGGATGCTGGGCCAAATTGGGGTGGTCTAAATATGCAGAGAGGTGCAAAGAAACCTGCAAAACCAGAGGTGACCCCGAATAAAAGGAGAGCCCTTGACTTGTCATCATGCACCCAGTGCTGCGGCTGCTGGGTGGATTGGCATGTGACCAGCTGGGTGCAGTCTGCTGGGGCACCTGGATTAAGGTGCACTTAAAATAATCAGGCAGTAAATAGTTGCAAAGAATAATTTAATCATTTCCCATCTGATGATGACCAAAATCCTTTCTATTTTGAAGTAGGGATCATAGTAGTTTAACAAATGCATGAAGGCAGCTGTGGTAAATGTGCCTGTCACTGCAAATCACTGTCCTGCATTTTAGTCTCAAATAGTGCTGCTTTATACTATGATGGGTCAAAATTGAGCACATTAGGTAAAGGCCAGAAATGGCTTGCAAGACCTCTTAACTTCGGATGTAGCTGTCCAAAATGCAAAGTGCCGGTACCTTCTAATTGGAAATGAGTTCTTGTGTAGCATCCTGCATTGTGTCCACCTTCTCACCAGGTCTTGGTTAGAGTGGCAAAATGTGGCTAAATATCCAAAAATATTCTGATTTTGAGAGTTGGTGGAGAGAAACAGTGGATGTTTAGACAAGAATTCATCATGACAAAGTAGCTATCTATTTTTCTTGCCTCTTGAATATTTTGTGCAATAGTAGTCATTCTGGCAACTCTGGAAAAGTAAAATAAGTGCATCTCAAGTTCAGAGAAAAGAAAACAAAGTGCAGAAGATGCTTTACTGTGGGGCTGTAGGAAGTATCTGCTTTGAAAAAGGTACTTGGTAACTTGGAGTTTTGTTTTCCATCCCTACCTCTGAGTTTGTTGCTTTTTTTGAGAATTATTATTGCTAGAAACAGAACTTGGCTTTTTGGATGGCTTTGCATAGTGTTGAGAGGATGAGCCGATGCCCATCCTCCTGGAGAGCACTGTGTATAGAGAAGAGGTGAACCTGTCCCAAAATTAAGAGCTTACACTCCCTTAACCTGGGTGGTCAGAGACAAAAGATGACCAGGAAGGAATTAGTAAGTGGAGAAAAAATAAATATGTGGACGTGTTTTGGGGAAAAGGTCATTGAACAAACGTACTGGCAAATTTTTGGACTGTTGTCTCACTTGTGGGATTGTGATGAAATGCTTTTTGTGTGTCTTCTGAATTGGTGAAAAAGAGGCTTTGAGCTTAGTAATTCATGTATCAACATCTTGAGCTTTGTTTAAACACTTTTGTCTATGATCATAGTGTTGGCTTGAAATAGGATTATGGTTTGTTTTTTTTGGCTTCCTGAAATTTTGCTTAAGGAGGACTTTAGCTCTCTTAAGCCATATTTACTATGTAAGGACACTAACACTGATGATGAAAGCTTGTGAAATAATTCATGTGCTTCTTGTGTGTTTGTCTACTGCTTTATATTTGTTATAGCTTTCTACAGTAGATTTGCTTTCATATAATTTGGTGGGAGGAGAGTTATATACATATGAATCTAATTATTTTAAATAGTAGGGAAGAGGTCCTCCATAGCTGCGTGCTCTGTCATTCCTGTCTGCAAAATTGCAGCTGTTTACCCTCCTCGGGGTCCTGTTGCAGTCAAATTCCAGATGTCAGAGTTTGCTGGGTTTTAAAAATGATTTTAATTCTCTCAGAGGTCTAGAGAGGGTGTCAGGATTGATTTGCTGTCTATGAATAGAGACTTTACTTTTGTGGGCTCCGAGCTTGAAAGATAACTTCAGGGCCAGTCTGTATCTTTTTGTAGGCTTTGCAAATATTGAAAACTAAATTATCCAGATCAGTCTCTTCTTGAAAATGTTATTTTTCCTGTAGAGACATTGAGAAGGCTTGTGGGGAAAATGCAGTAGGTTGAGTTATCTTGATGCAAATGCTTGTGCTTATAAAATGTACCTATTGCTGTCATCTCAGAGCCAAACAAGTGCAGGCATCCTGTGATGGGCTTGATGCAAGAAGCAAATATTTTTAATTGTTTTCAGGGCTGACAAACAGTATTGTGCCTTTTACAAGCAAAGACATGTCAGAGTTGTGGACTCCTGGAAAAATTCAAGATCTAGCCTCTTGTCTCCCTGTTTCTGAACTGCAGGTAGGGGCAAAAATAAAATACGGATGCAGCAGAGATCTGCTTGGCTGTTGCATGAAGTTGTTGATCATTACGATTCCTCCAGAAAAGCTATCCTGGTATTGGTTTTTAGGGAAAATGGACCATATTTCTATGAATCAGTTGTGCTATTTTATCCCTGCTCCCTTCATCTCATGTAGTTCTTCCTTTTTACTTGGTCCCAAAGCTGGGCTTGCTCTGCTTACTGCACTCAAAGAAAAAGTAATTTTTCTGGCTGGGAATGAATCCTTGCAGTACATGGTCCTCCCTGTTTGTGGATGAGGAGGAGAAACAAAGTGCAAAGAGGTCAGGCTGCGTTTTGGAAGGTTTGCTGGACTTTCTTGCTGCAGGCACCAGCTTTTTCTTGGCTGTTGAGCAGCGTTTCTTCTTTGTGACTGAAGGCAGGCGTGACCTCCTTTCACAGACCCACGAAACAGGGAAAGAAAGGATGAGATCTGCAGAAAGTGGGGAGAGTTCACATGTCTAGGACTTGCACGTGATCCAAGCAAAACATCATCAAGGTATTGATCCAGGAGCAATTCCTCTCCGCCCCTCTGGAGGAGAACACTTCAGCGTTCTGCTGGCATGCTGATTTTCCCTTGCCTTGCTCGGTGTAGAGGGGATGTTCAATACAGTTGTTTTCAAGATGCTTTTATTACTTATTGGCTGCTATTTGAGCCTCGATACAGATCTATCGATTCCTTTGGCCTTTCTGTGGCTTCCCTTCTGGAACATCTGATGACAGTTCATCCTTGGAAAAGGCTGAATTGCTTTCTTGGAATATGTTACACTAGAAAAGCCATGGTTGAAAAGTACAAAACTGGGCTACAGCAGGTACCCAGGGTGGTGGGAAATTAGATAAACTGAATTCTTGCAGGGGGCTTGTAAAATTACTGAGCTGATGGCAGGTGGAGAGCTGGCTGGGTTATGGACTAAGCAAGCAGTAAATCTCTTCCCAGTGTCTGCCATGTGTTCAAGTGTTGCTGTGTGTCCTCAGCTCTGTGTCTGCCCCAAAGGACAACTTTTGCGGGGAAGTTCCAGATTCAGGGGAGTCTCTCTAGCTGTTTCATTGTATTTTTATTATTATTTATTTCTGTTATTTTTCTACCATGGGTACTTTCAAGGCTACAAAGCAGCTTTGCTTGTGCATTTGTCATGTTCTGGTTAGCAAACTAGGACCATAATGAAAAGCCTCCAAAGACATATCTTCAGCCCTGTGGTTTTCCTATCTGTCTGTCCCTGGCAGCGGTGGCTGGACAGACCTCAGCTGAGGAGCAAGGCTGGTGCAACTTTCCAAAGTTTGGAAGCTGCAAAGGCTCGCAGTGTGCTCTGGCTGGTCAAATAGTCCCCGTGTTTGGGTAACATGCACCATAGTCAGGATTGTGGGAGGCTGTAGACACCACATTGGGTTCACAGGAGATGTAGAAGGGGAAATGGAAACCCTACATTCTGCGTGAACGCCTGAGTCTTGGCAGATGCTGGTCCAACCCTGGGGAAGAAGAGGCTGGAAACTACAATAGGTTTGCCCCTCCTTGCTTGCCTTTAGCTTCCATATAAATTTTCTGACTCATTAGACATCTCTGAGATACTCACTCTAATCAAACAAAATGTCTATGTGACCTCCAGCATCTATTTGTGCTGCTCTAGCCCATTGAGACAGGTTTGCTCCTTCAGAGAGCCCAATAAAAGCAGGATTTGCTAAGGCAAAATATTTTTTTCCTGATTTAACTAGATCAGCTTGGGCTGTGTTGTAGCAAGGAAAGTTGCTGAGTTTCAGTGAAATTTGGCCGTGCTCCTGAATTACTGTTTGGAGAAGTTTCTCCCCTTTCTCTCCTGTCTTCTCCATCAACCAGCCAAATGGATTGGTGGAGATATATCCCTTGGATCTCAATCTGAGCTGTTACTGCTTCCTTGTTTGTCATTGCGCAGAGTGGATCTTTCGCCTCCTGCTTCTGTATATACCCCTGCATAGATGAGTAAATGTTCTGCTTTGTGGGCTATTTTCTTAGCCAGTACAGAAAGATTATTTGGTTAAAAATATGCTGTTGGAGACAGATGCTCATGCTACAGAATTTTTATCATAAAATTAAAGTGAATCCTAAATGTAATAAAGAATAAAAGAAGGGAGGTGCCATGTATCACTATTTATGGCATTATGGTAACTACGCTTCCAAAGCAGATTTTTAATTTGTACCCTGCTAGAGTTGTTGACTTTAATTTATAATCCAATAAGCCTATAGATTGTTGCTCAAGGCAGGCATGTTATAGCAGGCCAAACCTAATAATTTAGAAGCAGTTTAGTAAGCTCAATAACATCTACAGAGCAATTGCTTTTATGGGCTGGTTTATCCCATTTGGCACTACCTTGTTTTGTTTCTAGTGTGCCACTGTCTTCTGAATTTATTGCCGCAAACCAAGAATAGCTTGTCTAAATTCTCTAGATGGGGGGGAAATGAGCCTGTCCACGTGGTGATAGGACTTGCTTTCCAACATCTCTGTGCTGGAGAGAGGCGACTCTGAGAGGAGATTTAGGAATATATGCGAGATGATGGTGATGAAAGGGATGCTTGTGTACATGTCAGAGTGGGCTAATTTCTGCCTTGATTTATGTGTAGATCCTTTTTCTCTGTAAGTTTGTTGGCTGACAGAGCAGACCTTCCTTTGTTGCTCTCGAATGCTTTCTGAGAAGCAGCTTGGTAGAAGAAACTCCTGGGAATTTTTATGTTAAAGTGAGCGAAAAGTAGGACAGGAGTCTTTGTGCTCCGTAGGGAGCACAGCCAAAGCTTTTAGTCACCCAGACGGCATGGCTCTAATATCAGTTGAGAGTCTGGAGATGGTCAAGGTGCTTGTGTTATTCATAATCCAGTGCAGGGGAGACGTCTGCATTACACTTGAGGAATACAGCCCTTGAATGATCTGAAATTCAGAGAAGGGTGGGACTAGTTTGGCTGAGCCTGGATGAATGAAGGCATGAACCTTGCTCTGAAGTCATGTCCCGTTGCTTTCAAAGCTGTTTGGGGATGTTTAGCCCTTGCAACCAAGTTTTGTGAGTGCAGGGTGTCTGTGTGAGTCCTGCGGATCCCAAGTCCATAGCTGGTGCAGGGATGGTGGTTTTTTAGATGCTGCTTTGCACCAAATGGAACATCTGTCTCTCCTTTAGCAAGTGTTTAGTGATTCTAACCTAGGAAACCTCCCAAGTGATGGTTGTTTGAGGTATATACGTAATAGTGTCTATTGAAAGGGTGAAGCTGAGATACTTGGAAGAAAGATAGGCTCATCATACTGAGCCCTTGCTAGTCCATCGAAGGGATGCTCCATCTCAGTTGTAAGATTTCACATTTAACTGTGTGCCTGGACTTCCCTGCATATGACGGTGGAGTAGTGGGATGCTCAACTCCTTACTCCACCAGTGCGAGCAACAGGTTAAAGAAGAAAGCCCCTTATTTTTTGCTGTATCAAGCCCTGTGACAAAGCAGAGATGAGATTTCGGTTAGTACTGATTTTGTATACTCCATTTATTATCCAACCGTACACATAAAGCATTTTTAGTGTACCACAGAACTTAGATTTGATAAGGCAGAGTTTGTTTTTTTTAAATACCTGCCAGCAGAAAACTCAGAGTTCAACCTTCTTCAAGCTATTGTGTGATTCTGACATATTTATTTTATACTCTTTCTTGCATGACCCCAGGCAGCTACCGCATCTGCCTTGTGGTTTCCTACATACTCATCTGCTTGTGAAATGCCAATCACTGGGGAACACTGTATGCTAATAACTCCATTTTGCAGACAGCGTTAAGCATATCAAGGAGAAAAAAGATTTGGCCACAAGAATAAATCTATCGGTTCCTCTGAAGTCTAAATCATTCGCTGGAGGCCTCCTAATGCAGGTGATGTGCAAGGAGAGAGCTTCCGTCTGTCTGAGCACAACCCAAACTTCTGGACAAGAGTTGGAGGACCACCACCAGTGGGGAGAAAGCAGTGGAGGACCGTTTTCCCAGCCATTCAAACGATTGCTGAATAAATACTTCCAGTGAATAGTCAAGTGGCACTGAGCAGAACTGAGTGTAAAATTGGGCTGGGCTGGTTCTGGTCTTAAACTGCATTAACCCATGGGCTTTGGCCGAAAGGTGAGAGAGTTTGGCTCATAGTTTCCCATTCATGCAACCTATGCCTTTGGGTATTTTGAAGTGAAGAGAGACCTTTTCATTCCTTTGTTGCATTTTTCAGGCATGGGTCTATCAAGCCAAATGGAGGTGGTGTGCTTGGATATGTCTTGGAGTACATGATATGAATTGTGTAAGGGACCAGCAAGCTCGATCTGCTCGTTTAAGTGGTCCAGCATCTGTTACGTTGGAGAATTGGCTAAACTGGATATTTTAGCGCCTGTCTCTGGCAACAGTTCTCTTGTTGGAAATACCAACATCTGTATGCAGTTCTCCCTGTGGGTTCCTAATTGGAGGTTTGGGAGGGTCATGTTCCACCTTTTTCCTGTCTCTCGCCTCCTGCAAGCTCAACTGTAAATTAGGTTGGGCTGTGGTCGCAGCCTGCTTCCAGGCTGCCGCCATGTGATTTATTAACCCCTTTTTTTTTGTTTGTTTGTCTGGCATAGTGCAATCATTGCATTAGGCAGGACTTTTGGGAGGGTACTGGGCTGGAGAAATCAGTTCTGACATTTACTTAATGGATGAACAATCGGCAGAAAAGCTTTGCTCATCAAAGATTCATGCCCTTTTGCTGGTGGAAAAAATGTTTCTAATGCCAGGCAGGAACTGGCTCCATCTTTTTATCCTGTCAATCCTTTGTGTTACTCCCAGGGCTACTGGCCATGGCCAGCAAATGCTTTGGGAGATGCCCCCTGTAATATGAGACAGATAATTGAAAATTCATCTGTCTTTCAGGGTTGGGTTGATGGTGCTAGCATTCCTTGAGCTTTCAGCATCTAATGGAGATCATTTGGAGCTAGAATGTTGAGGGAGATGATGGAAGAGCCTTTGCCTGAATAATTCAGGCAGAGTCTGAAGACCGGTGGGGAACAACCCTGTGTTACTGGAAATCGCAGGCCCTGTGTGTGCGATTGCTGGTCAGCTGTGCCTGTCGGGGAGATGGGGCTCGGGGCCACCTTGCTTCTGTGACCAAAGCTCACAGTTCAGTCTGTCTTTGTCTTTTCTTTGTCACGAGTTTCCTAATAAAACACAACCAGTTTGCTATTAAATGTGACAAGAAAATTCAAAAGATTGCATCCCTTAGGGAGGCGGGAGCTACTGCTTATTCTTAGCTTTAGAGCCATTGCTTTTCATTTTATTTGCCTTTTCTGATAGCTGCAGCATGTTTGGTACTGGAGTAAGTCCAAGGCGAGTCTCCTCTGGAGCTTGTAAACTTAAACAGCAGACCCACCTCCTGCCTCTGCGCTTCCTTGCCTGGTTTTGGATAGGAAGGAACAAAGAGTCCTTGTGTATCTCTGCAAAATACCTGTCATATTCTCTTAGTTTATTTGAAGCATTAATAACCTGATGGCTGAAGAGTGATTTTTACCAGGTCTATAAAAAAAGTTGGAAATATGGCTTTGCGTATGCTACATTTAGAAGTTCCATCAGTCCCACTGAAATGGGAGCTGAGGTGCCGTAGATAATTTGGATATTTCCTGTGACAAAGAAACCCGATTGCTTGGACGGGTGTCCTGCAGGCAGACAGTTGACAGCCTCGTGTTTGGCTGTGGGTTTGTAAGTCCAGCTTTACTTTTCCATTACCCTGTGCTTTGTGTAGGCAATGCTGGCTGTATTGTCAGTATGAACAGTAAGCAGGCCATAAGCAGGTTTCTTATGCCTAACATGCCTTGATATAATTAGTTGTAATTATGAACCGTAACTGCTGTAGCTATTAATTATTAGGCATCCTGTCCTCACCAGCTGTTTCTTGCTCAAAAAATGTGGATGCTCTGAGATGCACTGAAGAGCTTGGGGCCCCCAAAAGCCCAGCTAGCAAGTAAAGGCAGAGCTACGTCCTGCTAGACCATTCATCCCCTAAAACATCTCCCTCAACAATACAATCTTCTACTTAGCGATTTTGATGTCAAAGCCCACAGAGGTGACAGATGCCTTTTCAGTGACTGTGCGGATAACCTTCCTGCTGTGGGTTTTGTTGCACAAGCAATTATACTCTTGCAGGGAGGAGAAATGGTTTGGAAAGCTTTTTTTGGGGGAGGCAAAAATTAAATTAATGAAAAATCCAATCTTTTTTTTCCTCTTTACTATGCATTTATTTCCCCTCATTATTCCTTCATAGTCCAAGATAATTGTCATGGTCTGAACAGAGTAGGGGGAGAAAAAATTGCTTCTGATAGCAATGTGGTCAGCAGCCCGTAGAGCATCTTGACTGTCTGCCAAGGTTCCCTTCCACCGTGTAACAAGAAATAGATTGAAGAGCTGCTTTTAAACTTCTGAAGTGGAAAAGAAGAAAAAGCCTGTGGCAACCTGCATGCCCACACTGGCTGCTCAGACTCTCTGCAAGGGTCTTTCATTTGAGGAAAGTACCTTGAAGGGTATCCATGTATTGAGCTGTTAATGCCTGGATGGGTTTCACCTCCCTGCTTCTCTCCTGCCACTTCCACTGAAGTTTTTATTAAGGACAAGATGCCTGATGAGGGTTTCTTTTGACTGTTTTAATGCCGACCTGGGAAGGGTTGGTGGGTGCAAAGGCTTGAGCTGGTCTCTGGAAACTCTAGATATTGAGTCCTACTGTCCCTTGCCCTGGTGCTCCAGCTTCTGCGCTTGTATGTCGGGGATATTATTGGCCTGTCTGCCAGGTTACCTTATGCCTTAAGGAGCTTCCTAGAGACCACAGCTTACTGTGGATTAATTGGGATGGAAAGGGAGCGGTACCCTCCGATGGATGTGGCAGCCTGTGGCCATTCCCTGAGGTTGTGCTGGGACAGCTGGGCTGATAGCCACCACTGCTCAGATCGTGGCCTTGTCTCTCCTGGTGTCCAGTAAGATATGACAATAAATTAATGCCATAGGAGAAACAACTTTATTCCCATTAATCACAATGGGGAGGGCTAATGAAAGACCAGCCAGATGAATTGTCTGGTTCAGCTTTCTAAAAGATGAGAGAGAAGATGGTATACTAGGGTCTGAGCTGCAGGGGTGGGATGTTGCTGTGATCCCCTCCTCTCCTTTTCCCCCTCTTGTTTGCGTAGCTTCATGGGTTGGGTTCTCCTCCTGCAGCTCAGATTCACAGCAAGGGGCTCAACTGTCAGGAAAGTGCCGTTGCCTGCCTGTCTGGGTCATCCATGAACTGGAGGTGGGTTTTATGGGTTGCAACACAGTGCCTAGTTGATGAAAACCAGCATAAAGTGGCAATACTTGATCTGCTTTCCCAGCCCACTCTGTGCAGGGAGGAGGTGGCACATCCACAAAACGCCGGTGCAGGCAGAGCCCTGCAGCTGTCTGCCTCTGCAATTGCACCCTTTCTCCCTTAGCTGCAAAAATCAACATTTACACCCAGGGGGGCCAGCCCTGCTTTTACTGAGCCGTTTGTCAAATATGCTCACAGCATTTTTGGCTCCTCTATAAAGAAGTCTGTTTTTATGCCTATAAAAGCAACTTTGTGAGCAGTTAATTTTTTTTTTAAACTCGTGAACAGTTGAGGAAGTGAGTAATGAATATATATATGTATTAGTCCTCTGGACATTTTAAATCTGTGGTAGTGTAGGGGAGAGCTCAAACTCTGCTGTTACTTATCACGGAGGGTGGATTGTGGCTTGACCTATGTCAAGGAACGACATTCCTTTGCTCCATGAGAAAGCTGGTGAAGGATCATTGAATGCAGGCTTTATACCTTGGTACGATGCAGGTTGTGCCTAATTTTGGGCTGAAGCAAATGGCTGCCTTAGTCACTTCCATAGCAGGAGAGAGGTTGTGTGTGGTTTTGGTAGGAGTATCTTTTGGGATGGTATTGCTGACACTGCGAGCGGTGCCTGTGTCATGGTCTATTCCTGGGCTTGGAAATATTTTTTACTAGCATCTATCCTAGATGTGGAGCCAAAAGCCATGTTTGTTGTCTATAAAATCCCAGGCTACAAGACAGTGATGCTTTGGGAATTCTTTCCCCGCATACTTCCCCGAGCTGTTTTTCCTATGCACAATATCTGTCTGGTCCATCCGTCTCCTGGCCAGAACAGTGGCTTTATCTCCAACTTGCTAAATATCTATGTTGGGTTGTGCAAAGAGATTGTGTGAAAGCAGGTTCCTCATGCAAAATGTCCAGTGTCACATAGGAAAGCTGCAAGATTAGCGCTTTTGGCTGGCATGTTTTACAACCAAAGAGCAGTAAACCAGGAAAAACCTTGAACTCTGACTGTCTGGGTTATTTTCAGTGTGAGCTCTTTTGAACTTCCAGCAAATGTCCTCTTCAGGTTCGCTTCTTAAAGGAGAGTGGAAAGTCAGGCTGGCCGTGATGCTGCTTTGAAAAATCTCGAGTACAGCAAGGTACAGAAACAGCGGTGTGGCAGACTTGCTATTTCTGCAACACCTTCCACTGGAGGACTTGAAGTGCTTTAATCAATGTGCAGCTCTTGATAAGAAGGATAATTATTCCTGTTTTTACAGAGTGAGAATGAGAGATTAAAATGCCTTTTCTGAAATTGCAAACAATTTTATGGCAAGGGAATGAACTGAGCTTTCTCTCCAAAGAGCATTCTCCCAGCATGCTTTGGTTGTCTCCAGGGGCACCCACTGGGCATCCCAGCAGAAATGTTAAGTTTGCTCTGATTCCGGAAAAGTGAATCGTTAATGTCCCTCCCCTGGGGGCTCTGTACCTCATCTCACTTGCAATGTCCTCTGCTCATTGCGTGTTTTTGTGCTTTTGCTGCAGATGGTCATACGGTAAATAAGGAGAAGAAAAATAGATTTAATTGGGCAGTACCGTTATTTTTGGATTTGAATAGTCATGTGCCGGCCTGCCTTTGGAAAGCACCAGGAGACAAAGCAGTTGCAATGCCTATTTCAACACATGCATAGAGCAATTGGGCTCTTGCTCCTGCTTAAAACAGGATGGAAACGACTTACTTGTCTTGTCTGCAAGTTGGCCGCCTGCATTTTAGTCATGGTGATGGGTAGTGAAAGGAAATAGCTGCAGGGGAATCTTGTGGCTTCCCTCTAGACAAGCGTGGCAGAATTGTTGTTATATAATTTGAATTTGCTATGCCAGAATTATAAACATCACAGAAAACGCCCAATTGCAACAACAGTGATGTGTGATTTGTCAGAGCTGCTGGAAAGTGGAAAGGGGACCTTGCGTAAGTCAGATCTTCAGCTTCTTTGCTGCAGCTTTTATTAGCCAATAATTTTTGCTTACTGTCGTCATAATTTTTCTGCCTTCCGGACATTGATTTCTGAATAACACAAACATTTAGATATCTACTCCTTTATAGCTTCCGATGCTGCTGCCCTCAACTGGCAGGATAGCTGGATAGTCTGCCCTTCCAAATGCCGTTTTTAAGCTGTTGTCGCCTGTTAGTTGTGATCCTGATGGAAAGAGAAGAGCTTATGTGGACTTCCACGTGAGGAAATGTTCTGGCTTGCCTTTTGGCACCGCTTTTGGTGATGCTCCTGGTTTAGCTTCCTTCTTCTTCATCTGCTGGTGGGGGCATGGTCCTCTCTGCAGGTGGAGCAAAATGACCACTGTGAGACAAGCCTGGCTTTGGGGATGGCAGATTTCACGTGCATTAGCCCGTCCCCTTGTCTGGAGGTACCACGTGTTGGTATCTGTTGTTCGTATGAAGCAGGGAGCCAAGCAGGATTTTCCTAGACCCAAACGGAGTCTAACTGGGAGTGGGATACAGGACCCCTTTCAGATCGCCACTGCCAGGGTGGGCTTCTTGGTCATTCTGCGAACGGCTGGTCCTGCTTTCTTTGCATCTCTCCTTTGACTCTTCCTCCTTTCAGGTTGCAGGCTATTTATCTTTGCTTTTGAGGGAAGGTGGAAGACCTCATATTGATATCAAGAATGTTACCCATTGTCTCTTTTACTGTCAGGTGTTCGTCTTCCAGCACTGGCTAGTGATGCTCTTACCCTTTCAACCAGCAAAGAAATCCTTGGGGGTTTTTTTTGTGCCAAACATCATGACAAAGTAACATGTTTAGTGTTGGTTTGCAGACGTTTGCTGCCAAGAGTAAGATGCAGCAAGGGGAATAAATTGTCCAAAGAATCAGCTTACTGGCTGTTTCTTCTCCCAGTCTAGTCCTTTGCCCTTGAAACCATTTGACATCTGTACCAGACTACTTGGGATAAGACTATTTGCTTTGAACCAGAACAATTTACAACAGAATTCCTGTAAACACTCCCGCAACACAGTGATTCTTTTTAAATAGGGATAAATATTCAGTATTTATCCTATCTGCCATTCTTCCTAATGAAAGCCATGCTTATTAAACTCATAAACTCATAAGAGCAAAGAGCTGGAGGCACGTCAGAGCCTGGGATTAGACTGAGCTGGACAAACTGCAGAAGCAGTCTGGGGCCAGGACAGAAATAGGATCAACAAAGGCTAATGCAGAGCTTTTTTCCTCTGGCGTAAGTGATCTGTTGAGATGCAGGGTGGTTGGGCCATAGCTTTGCTGAAGGTATGTGGTGTTTTTAGTGACTACATCCTTTTCTAGGCCTGGTATAGGACCCATCTAGCCAAATGTCCTATTTCTAACCGGGGCCAGAAGCAGACAGCTAAGGAAAGACCTTCCAAAACCCCCAGGATGTGCACAAAACAATCCTCCTCCTGGAAATCAGTTTTTCTGAGATTTCTTGAGTAAGGGGTGGTACTGAGGCTGTTAAATTTAATAGCCTTCATTGGCTCTATTCTTAGTTAACTTACATAGTCCTTTTTTATTAAACCTATTTTTAATCTTAAAACCCATTGCCCCAGGATGTTGGTGCCTTAATTAAAGCGAACCATAAGCTGAATGCAAGTCAACAACATTATGTGCCTGCAAAAAGGACTATCATGAGACTGGAATGCATTAGCAGGAATAACATCCTCGGGAGGTATCGAGCATGCGGTCCTCCTGCTGCTTGATGCTGATGAGAGCTCAGCGGGGATGCTGTGCCCAGCAAGGTGCTCCGCTTCAGGCAAGGCTTGGACCTTATCTAGTTGGTCTGGGCAAGAGTGATGGGCTGTGTTTGTTTTTTTTCTAGATGAGCCTCATCAGTAGAGACTGACAGAGCTGGACCTATTTAGACTAGAAAAGATAGCTGCCTCCCTTCGCCCTCCAAATATGCAAATCGTTTGGTAAAGAGAAAGGGAATAGCGCCTCATTAGCGTCAGTAATAGGTTTGTAATACTCGAATCCTTCCATTGGTATGGGCAGAAACACTGGGTATCTCTGGTTATGTTGTTTGCGAAAGATCCAGTAGATTAAAACCACATTGTCAGGAGCTGTGGAAGTAAATCGTGCTGTGGGGGGTAGATTGGGGAACCCCTATCACTCTGTGCTCTTTTCTCACGAATCAGAGGCTCCCAGGGGATTTTTTTGTTTACCTCTGCGCTGAATGAAAGCCGGAGGATGTAATTGCAGGAGGCAGGGCTGGTCCAGGACATTATTATTACTGCAGAAAGTCCCCTGGGGCCACTAATAGCCAGAAACAGCCCTGGCTCCAGCTGTGCACCGTCTCTGGAACGGCGCAGGAATTCCCGCTGCAGCGCCGTCGTTGAGAGTTGGCAGCGTTTTTTGTGACGAACGCAGCTGCTGGGATACAGTTAGGTGCTGCCTCTGTTCAGTGAGGTACACCTGGAGAGAAACTGGTCCTCTGTAATGGCAGAGTGTGGCGGGGAAAGAGGGGGCAGGCAAGTATGGGTTCTCCCTTAGTTTGGATACCTTTATCCCTTTGCTTGCTGTCTGGGCAAGCAAAACTGCCCAATTGCTCCTCAACTTCGCAAGGCTGCAAGCCCTGAAGCCTGCAGGGAATTAGCAGTCCTGCCTGACGAACCTTTCTGGTTGTGTTTTTGGAGGCTGGGAGCCGAGGTGTTTTACAAAGTGTAATAATGTTATTTTTAGCGATTTGGCTCTCTTTTTGTTGCATCTGTTGATCTACAGTTCAATTACGGCGGCCCCAGCAGGAACGCATATTTCAATAATATGTTCTCTGCCACTTTCTTTGACCTGCTAAATTGAATTGTAAATGGAGCATGTCACAGCTCAGAAATCTCCATTCATGGTCTTCTCTAACAAAGTGTGCAGAGAGCTATTAGCCTAGTCTTTACAATAATCAAATAAGATATGTCTGAGATGTGCAATGACTTACTTTAGGAAGCATCTGGTTAGCTAGTGAAGCCTCGGCAGCCAGAATGGCAGGAATATTTTTTTCCGTCTTCAGATCCATTGTCTG
The DNA here is from genome assembly GCF_000737465.1 of Haliaeetus leucocephalus. NCBI lineage: Eukaryota > Metazoa > Chordata > Aves > Accipitriformes > Accipitridae > Haliaeetus > Haliaeetus leucocephalus. Next base: position 5,545,771 of record NW_010972972.1, on the reverse strand, counting down.
TTAGATCCAATCCCCCCCCCTTTATTTATTTATTGGCACATGCCTCTTATGCAAGACCACAGCATGTTACCTAGGAGTAATGAATCAGCCAAAACCTTTGCAGCGTTTACGAAGTGGCCAGACTGGCTCAAATCGGTTGTGTTGACAGATGTATCCTTCCAATTAGTCCATCTCCTACCTGGAGAAGGCTGTAGCAAATGGAAAAAAGTCCCATACCTTATGAGATTCGAAGTACTAAACAAAGATGGGGAGAGGAGAGAAAGTTGAGGATGAAGAGTAAAAAGCAAGAGCTGGAGAATGTGTTCAAGTGGAGTTTTGCACCAGATGTTCGTGGTCATGGTTGTTAGATGGAGATGATGAAGCCTTTGGACAGATTACAAAGTACTATGAGAGCGCACCGATGCACTGGGGAGTCCCGCAGACTGCTGCCTACGCTCTCTTGGATTCACAAGTCTTAAATCCAACAGAGGGATGAAAGACTCATCCCTCTGCAGCCTGTTCCAGGTGAGGGAATTGAAGCCTGGGCGCCTCGATTCTGTTCCTGACGTACGTAAGGTCTGGTAGGTCAACATCTGCTAGTCAAAGATATTGATTTGCTCACTTAAATGCTTCAGATCCTTGGAGCGCAAGGTACTTTCCCTTTGTTACATCCCTCTGCGATATGAGATTCAGCTATTGGATGTACTCTCGGCAGTGAAGGCTGATTGCATCCTGGACTGTAATAGTGACAGCGCAGCCAGCAGCTTGAGGGATGTGGGTTTTCCTCTCTGCTGACGCTTGAGAGACCACATCTGAGCACTCAGTCTGGTTTGGGGCTCCCTAAAACCAAGGCAGGCAATGACAGAGGGAAGCGAGCCCAGTGGGGCCACCAAACTGGTTGGAGCTGGAGCCTGGGACGTACGAGGAGAGGCTGAGAGCTGGGGGTGTGCAGCAGGAGAAGGGAAGGGGGGACCTTACTGCTCGCTGCAGCTATCGAGGGGGCGGCTGTGGAGAAGAAGATGGCTCTTGGCACGAGGCAAGGGACACAAGCTGCCTCAAGGGAAATTCCCGACAGGCAGTAGGAAAGTTTCTCCCCATGAGGGTGGTCAAACCCTGGAGCAGGACCCAGAGGAAGGTGGGAATTTCCATCCTTGGAGCCATTCGAACCTTGCTGGGACATTGCCCTGAGCAACCTGCCCTCAGCTGGCCTTGCTTTGAGTGGGCGTTTAGAGCAGAGCCTGCCAGAGGCCCCTTGCTGCCTCATTTATTTTATCTGTAAATGTTTATTGGGGTCTGCATTTGATCTCTGAGACTGATCAGAGCTAATGAGCTCAAAATCAACTGGGGTGGAAAACTGTTCGTATTTATAGTACGCAAGTAGCTGTTTTAAGGACTGTGCATTCACATACCATGAGTTATTAATGAAATTTTGTAATTTCACAGTAGGAACCGAAGTATTGTGTACGCTGATAAAATGCTCCAGCTGATATTTGTTCTTGTTTATCCTCAGTTCCCAGTTCTAATGGGTGCAGCTGGGAGATGTAGTCATCTTTCATCTTCAGCGATGATTTAATAACTTGCTTGAAGAAGATTTTCTTTTGTTTGTTCGAATGAGGTCCAATTGGGTAATCCGGAAATGAAGCATCATGCCATCAATTTTTCTTTTGTATTCGTTGGATAAATGTTAGCTTGCCTCCTTTCTGCTCTAAGCTAATACTGATAAATGCCTGCAGGAAATTGATTCTTGAAAATGTCAGAAAATACTGTTGTGAAGACTCACTAGTAAACTCTTCATTGTATCTGGGAGTAAATTTAAACAACCTGAAAACACACTTGAGTAATGGTGGTGCACCAATTCGAGTCCAGCTCTTGAGGTAGACAACAACATCCATTTATTTGCTAAAGGCAGGTGCCTGGGCTGGTGGGTATTTAGGGACACAAGCATGGCGTGCACTGCAGGAAGATAAAATACCTTTTCTGTCTTACTGAATTTGCAAGTCTCAGGGCCTGGTTGTATTGGATATCTCTGTGAATGCTGTCTGAATGTGAAGCCTTCAGCACGGACATTTACAGTGTCTTGTAGGAAAATGATAAATATCTTGTGGCAGGGAGATGGAGATGAGATTCATCCACAGGTCGCCCACCTGCTCTGGTTAACGTAGCTTAGCTCTTCTGCAAGCTCTGCGTTTAAACTGGTTGGTGCTTTCTTCTGGGGTGAAGGCTTGGATTTAAAAGGAGCGATGGGAGGAGGAGTGTTTAGATGTATGGTGATGGGGCCAAGAGCAGAGGAGGGATTCAGGGAGACCTCACCATAGCCTGAGGGAAGCCTCTGGACACCTGATCTGTGTGGAGCTATGGAGGTACTGCCGTAATTTGTTTGAAGTTACTGTTCAGTCTAGTGGTTTTGAAGTATTTCTAACAAAATCGAGTAACCCTGGTTTGTTCCTGGATTATACTTGCTTACAATTCTAAGGATCTGACCAGGGTGTATTAAATCAACCAAGTGGTCTAAAATAGCCCTTGTCTAGAGCTCCTGGTGCTGGCAGGGCAGAACTGATGTAGGATGGTTTTCCTCAACTATGGATGTGACCTGTGGTGGGGAGAAGACTGGAGCCAAGAAAGCATGGACCCAAGGTTGAGTTGCATACAAATAAAAAGCAAATGAGATTGGTGGCTAGGGTTATGATAGGCTGGTATTCAACATGTATGTAACTCAGCATGTAACATCACCTTACCATGTAACATCACCTCTCCAGACTTCTGGGTTTTCCCCTTTGACTTTTCCAAATTGCCCAGTTTGCAGCTGCAGTTGTTCCAGTAGCATGGCTGGATGGGTGGAACTGGAGAAAGATGCCCACATTTGATTTTATGTTTTTGTGTGTGTGTGTGTGTGTGTGTGTGTGTGGTCAGATCCACGTGCTGTTGTTCTCCATCTGCTTGTGCATGTCCTGACCGATGCGCTGCCAGGTTTTGGCAGGGCTCAGTCTCTCTCCGGTTTCCTCTGAGCAGAAATTCCAGCCTCAAGCTGAGATGCCCTTCAGCAAGAAATTGCTTTAAAATATTATATTTCCTATAAAAGGCTTCTGTTTTTCACAACTGGAATTTTTCTGACAAAAAAAAAAGGGGAGGGGGAAGACATTGTCAAAAAGCTTCTTCCTGCTCTAGTTTGATTTTGATTTACTTATTTAATTATTTTTAATGAATGAACAGGAGGTTTACTGTGTTTGGGAGACAGAGAACGGGTAGGGTCTGCCACCGAGACCGAAAGCCATGAATTCCCAGAGGCGCTTTGACTTGAACAAGAGCCCTCTTCATGTCAGATGACTGGCAGTTCCAGAAACCAGCCTGTCCCTCCGACTGCTCCTTCATTTCTAACTGGGAAGCACAAGCTATGCTGGGACATCTGCCACCTTGCGTGGGTCACCATGGTCCTGGCTCGACTGGTGGTATTTGCAGAGATGCTGGAGGGAGCAGGCTGAAAGTTGAGACCGTTTAGCACCCTTTGTACGCAAAGTTACCGTGAAAATCCCCTCCGGTCATGGGGAGTGGAGGTGGAACGTGTTTCTATTAAAGTTGGTGGAAAGAGATCTGTGGGTTGGATGGTGGGGAGATATTCACACCGTCTAGTTGTAGGTGTTGAAAGTGAGAAGATGGTTTTAGAGGCTCTTTATATAGCCAGTGAAGAGGGCCAGCTTCCTCCAGAGCAAATTTAGATCATTTAATCAAAACCTTTGTTTGGAGCAAACCTTTGGTTGACTGTACATGGAGGCTACTACAGCCTTACATATGCGTAGATAATAATTCTTGTTCAGGGTAGCTGTAGATAAATACACTTGCTATTTTTTCAGTGTGGAGTGACTTCTGCATTTTTTCGGTAGCTGGTTATATTAATTAGAAACAGGCTTACTGTCTCTGATCACAGAAACCTCTGACCAAAACACAGATCTTATCAGCAGGTGAAATGGAAAAATAATTTTAACTAACTTGTTAGGTTGGATTACTCTACAGAATGTTTATTATAACTCAGTCTTAATGTGGAGAAGCGAGTCAGATGTTTTTCTGGCTCTGGTTTGCACTGACTTTTTCCAAACATGGGACCATGCAGCACTCAGTTTTTGCATTTGGAAAGCCAGATATTTTAAGAGGAAGGTTGAAAGAAATACGTATTTAAAAGAAGGAAGGGGATTTCTGAACAGTTTTGGCACAATAAACCTCGGTTCTGCTCGAAGTAGCAATGCGACAGGGAGGGAGTCTGCTCTGCCAATAACATTTAATGACAAGTGATTTCCTGGTGCAGTGTGAAATAGAAATTAACAGCCAAGAGGAATGCAGAATTGAAAGGGAACTCAGTTTATCCACTTCCCTGAAATAATGAATCTAGCAATAAAAGATTTTTTGGTTCAAAGCCAGAGTGGAGGGAAGTGAATTGGAGTTTTTCTATTGATTTTGGTGTGCTCAACTGATCCTTTTTGCTGCCCTTCAGCCTCCCTGCCGTCACACTGTCTTTCCGTTTGGTAGCAGATGCTACCCATCTTTCCTGTCTTTGCTCTTCAAATGAAGGTTGGGTCTTTACATAGTGGTCTGTGGGGAAGGGCTTTTTTTTTTTTTTTTTTTTTCCTCGCTCTGTGGTTTAGGGTTTTTGGCTTCTCTCTGTAAATGTTAGTGATCTTTCTTGATTTGAGGCCCTCCAGGCTAAGGGAGCTTTAAGTCTGAAGGGAATTAATAGTTGTTTGTTTCCCTCTCTTGCTTTTTTTTTGCGTTTTGCTGTTTGAGCCCTTCTTTTGAAGAACTGTCTTCTGTTTTATTCAATGTTGTTAAAAGACCAAGGCACCTGTAGACCTGACTCACTTGAATTGTGAATGCAGCTTTATTCTTGTCTTCTTTTAAGCCCCCTTACACTCTCTGTGAAGGGTTTACATGGGGCGTTGTGAAAAAGAAAATTATGGTACTCCACTTGTTCCACTTATCTGACTTAACCTACTGTTTGGAAGAAGTTTGTTTCCTCTGACTGGCCTCAGTGGTGCCTTAGTGTAAAGTTGTTAATGTTTCCTGGCTTTTAGTCTTTTAAAGAAAATATCTCTTAATCAGGAAATCTGCTTTGGTCTGCATCTCCTTGCTTCCAAGCAACCCCAGCCTCACGCCTACATTTAAGGCCCTTTAGGCGAAATCCTGCTGTGGTTTTGGCTGCTCTGGGAGAGCTCTGGGCACCTACTGCCACAGAGGGTTTGATGTGAGCGTCGGTGCAGTCCTCACAGTTGGATGCGAATCAAAAGGGGGACTGTAAAAAAACCCTGTTTCCATTTGTGAGCTGCCATGATGAGCTATACTGGTATAAACTGGGGCGAGCTCACAGCAGTGGCATTGACTTCCTTCACCGGAAAGCTTCCAGGGATGCACAAGTTGGACGGGACCCAACTTCGCCCACGTTGATGGATTGCTGGACTGTTGTTTGCTATGAGCTAATGGGTGGAGGAATGGAGCCCTAATCCATCCAGCGCCGGCATTTCCTCTCACCCGTTCACGGTTCGAAGCAGGCTTCTCTCCTTCCAGGTCATTTTGGAACTCGACGTCGCTTCTGGATGCCGGAGGCGGTGGGTTTGCTGCCGAGGGGCTCCTGCAGTTTTCTCCTGAGGTCAGGAGACGTAGGCGCATCTCAAGGGGGCGAGTCCGGCTGCTCGCTTGGGCTGAGCTGACGGAGCTCTGCAGGGACCGCCGCAGGTGGAGGGGAGGGTATTTCGGGACTGGAGTCAACTGGGGTGACTCCGGTTACTTCAGTGAAGCAAAATGTTTATGCTCTGCTTCATCCGTAGGCTGCCAGCAAATCAGCCGGCTCTAGCCTTGGGTTTTCTTGGCTTTAATGGAGCAGACCTTGCGCCAGCAGTGTACTGTCCCTTCTGAAAATGCAGCTTCTTCCTCCAGCCAGGCGCAAAGAAAGGGCGAGGGGGGCAGCTTAGCTCATTTCACAGCATTTCAGTGACCTTTGGGGATATACGTAGGAGTAAATAGGCAATTTAATGTGGTTTCACATGTTGTACCTCTCTGTTTTGCCTATATGCTCCACGCAGGGCTTGGGACATATTTTCTGATAGACCCAGCTTAATGACAAAAATTTTTAAACCTCAGGGAGAGGGGCACCTGTAAATGCAGTGACAGCCACTTCTGAGCGATGGAGTCTCACGCTGGGCAATCTTGATTTTAACATCTTGAATGTTCTTTCTCTGTTCTAATTCTGAATCGCATTCTATTTAGATCCTGATGCTGTGCTGACCTGCTTTTTGGGAATATAATTGACAATTTGCTGATCTAAAGGCTTGATAAGGGTTCATCAAACAACTTGTCAAATGGACGCGGTTCTGGCTTCTCTAGAACGGCACAGCCTTGAGTTGTGTTCGCCCCATAATTCAGCAGGGAATAGCTGTGGCAGACGAACGTGCATTAGCTCTGCACGTGGCTAGTTTTAGCAAGTGATCACTTTCTAGTGACAGCCAGGGACCTTCCTCTAAATAAACTTTTTAAAAAGCATGGATTTGTTGGTTGAGGAATTTCTTTGGTTTACAAATGGTATCGCGTGAAGAGATGTCTTCCAGTGTTATGTGTCATCAGCTAGAAGGTAGAAATGGGTGAGAAATCTCATTGCTTCTAATATAGCAAGTTTGACTAAATTGTAATAGTCCCTGTAGGAGGGGTAGGTGGGAGTGTGTGTATGTAGGTGAATTTCATAATATCTCCTATAGATCTTACAAGAAATAAAATAATCTTCCTGAGCTGCTCTGCTTTCCTGCACCACCAGTGCCAGGTGGTAAATAATGCTGCGGCCTTCCTCTGGGTTGGAGAGGTGCAGCAAAAGTGGCCGGCGCGGACTTTGGTTAGCCAAAACTAATCCCCAAATTGGAAAATTTCTGAAAACATGAATTTCAGGCCTGTTTCAAACAAGTAAAGTTAAAATTTGCAGCACAATAGCAGGTAAAATTTGTGAGCCAACTTCACAGTTGAATCACAAACCATCTCTTTCTGTGGCAAGTTCCTTTAATTTGTTTTTTTTTTCTTTTTTTTTCCCCATCATCCCTTACTTTGGAGTTGGTTATGTACCCCTGACAGGGTGGGGATTGGGGATGCACAAAAGTGGTGGAGAATGTGGATGAAATGCTGATTTTTTTGTTTGTTTTGTTTTGTTTTTCTTTAAGGATTCTGTGATTTAAAAATATTAGAAAATCACTGACAAACTGCAACTTGGTAACATGTCTGTCTTCATTTGTTTCCTTTTGGGGGCTCTTCTGGTTATGTCTGTAGCTACTCTTGGAGTAAGAAATCTTACTCCCGTTGCTGGAGTGGCCGCACAATAGACCTGAGATCACAAGCACAGTGGTACGTGTAAGATGCCTGTATTTGAAAGTGCTTCTGCAGTGCAAAATCTTCAACCTGTGCCGGATCCTTTAAAATATTCTCACTTCAAAGTCACTTTTCTTATTTTAATTGATACTCTCGCTATCCTTCTTTGGGCTGTGGCCATCTCACTGGGTGTGCTCTGCAAAGATGTCGTTTGTCTACCAGTTGGCTTTTTTTGAAGTTAACTGAGCGCATGGTACGTGTCTTCTGGCCATTTAGCTGGAGGAAAAAGGTGGCTCTTCATTTATTGTTTTCCTTTAAAATTAAATGTCGGTATAACGAGGTTAATGCTGTTTTGTGCCATTCTGTAAGACATCATGGCTACCTCCACATTAGTGAGTAGTGTGGGTGGAGAGAAGAGGTTTGTGGAAGGACATAGCTGGTGCTGAGATCCCAACATCCATGGTCCCAGCATTTCGGAAGTGATGGTGTGCTCACTTAGGACTAGCTTGAATCTGGTCCGGTGGACTGGGTGCCCGCTGGTAGTTGAGGTGCATTGGGTTCACTCCTGGAGCGCATCTTCTGGTTTAGCTTCGCCCAAAGCCCTTCAGTGATGTGAACCAGAACACAGAAAGCAGGACAAAATGGTGAGCTACTTCCAAAATTCATCCTGATAGGAATGAAGGTGCTAATCCAGATGTGCTTGGTCAGGTTCATTTGCAGGACAATACTGTGTGCTGTGTGAGTGGGGCATGGTTAAGCTTAGTACAAGTAATTGGTAACTAGTGAGCATGTTCATCTTATCCCAGTGTGAAGAGGGAGAAACTGAAAGAGAAGAGGGGGGAAGGGAACGTTTTCTAGAAGAACTGCCAAAAATTTCGGTACTGACATTCTTATAAAATCTCATGGAGCTGAAAATACGGATGGTTTTTCAAGCACCTTCAAACTTGCTAGTGGTTCTGCCTGAATTTCTGTAGGTGAAGTGGCATGGTTTCCCCCACCTACTTGTGGCTGTGATTGAGTGATGGGGATGACATGATTTTAAGTCTTTATTTTTGGCAGTAGAGGCTTGAAGCTGTTGCACGTTGCAGATTTCACCTTGCTTTGAAGCGTGTGGGAGCTTGCAAAGCAGAGGCCTGTAAAGCTCTTCTGATGAGGAGCTATTGGAGGGAGGTTTTACAGGTCCCAGGCTAAATCCAATATATTGTGCATGTAGGTTCAGATGCTGGTTTGGTTTGTGCTGAATAGCATCAGTGGTGCTGGGAAGATGTTCCCTGTTCTTCCGAAAGCCCACCCAGAACTGTGCTTGAACTCACTGAAGTATGTCAACCCTTGAAGAATTTGACTGGGTTTTCAGAAAATCAGTCAGGGAAATATATCTGGCAAGTGCACCATCAAGGACAGACCAAAAATAGGTTTTGGAGAGCTTGACACAAGCTATGCTACTTGCATGTAAATGTAGCGGGGAGGTGTGTGTGTAATATATACATATACTCTCTAAGCTCATGGCAGAGCAGTTTGGCCATGTGGTTTTGAATGTACTCAGTAGTTGCACTGTAGAAGTCTGTACCTCTTTCTGTTCCCTTTTGCCCCATATATCTGGAGCAAAAGGCCCCTGATGGGACTTAGGCACCTGCTGCTACTGAGGTTTGAAAGAAGTTGGCTAACAAACTTGAGCTGAGCTTAAAAAAATGTTTTAACCATAACCCCAGCCAAGAATTAGGAATTTCTAGCAGAAAACATCATTTTTTTTTGGCGCAGCAAAAATTAAATAATTCCAACCCTTTTTATTGCTTTCTTTTGGCACTTTTTGTAAGACGGAGCATACAAGGAAGAGCTGTATCACAAGATTGGTATCCAGGGTGATGCATGATGAAAAATAGTCAATACACAGTTGAGTAAATAGCTTCAGCCCTTAAGATGGAAAGGGAAGGCAAAGAGTAGTAGTGTTTCTTATATCACCAAACCAGTGTTTATATTGGTTACACTGTTTTGCATAATTGAAAAGCCATGAGACAGTTCACTAGAGAAAAGGGCATTTTCAAAAGAGATTAATGCTGTGCTCAGGGTCTGGAAGGAATTTATAGTAGTGGAGTTGTTCATACACTTTTTCAATTTTCATCCCTTCTTATTGATTCTGGGAAGAGAGGATTCATTTGAATATTTTCCATAAAGAATTTATTCCAGTGTTTTTTTCCAAACAGACTGGATGCTAGTTGAAACAGAAACATGTGTGGACTATTTAATGCCTGCAGAGTAAAACCAACAAGGAGCGCGTGAAAATGGTGCTGGTTAGGGACAGTTTTCTTGCAACATTGTTCTTTACATGGATGTCCTTGTGGTTTGGGATTTTACCCATGCTATTGGAGCAGGGCACTGACCAGATGTTTTAGGCATATTTTTTTTTTTGGGGGGGGTGGTGGTGTTCAGTATTATTTGAGACATTCATTAAAACTAAATGTCAGCACAAATCTCTTTCATTTGATGCTGGTGTGGTCTCTCGTCCTGCCATATTATTTGCAAAACACTTGCATATGTGGTGGTGGTGGGAATAAATGTTGCGGGTGGGTGGTTTGGCTCTTCAGGATCTGGGTGCCCTGGGGGAAGGAGTAAGGGTTCATATGTCTGTGTAGTAGTAGCATCACTAACCTGCTGCGTAGTCTTTGCCATGTGAGAACTACTCAGTCACTTAGGCTGAACCAATGAGAGAGTAAGATGCCCAGATGCATCCCTCACATGTGAATAGAAAAGTTAATTAAAAAATTGCCTCAAGAAAATGCAAACCAAAAAACCAAACCCCCAACCAAACAAAACCCACCAGTTCTGTATCCAGAAATGCCCCCCTCGTCCCACATGCCCTGAGAGCTGGAGAAATGCTGTCCCAGCCCTACATAAAATGGATGTATATAAGTGACCCCTCTGCCCAGAGCTGGGGACCAGGGGCGCATCTCCCACCTCCCCCAGGGCAGAAAGGTCTTAAATCTGCCCTTGGAAATGTCTAGTTACTCCATCCAACCTCAACAGCTTCGAGATGAGATGAGGGAGCGGATGGGGCACTGGCCCTGAAAGAGCATAGTATTAACATTGACTTGCCTTTCCATCCGCAGTGGGAGCGCCTCTGGTTCCTCATCCTCACCTCGTCCTTCTTCCTGACCCTGGTCTGGTTTTACTTCTGGTGGGAAGTTCACAACGACTACAATGAAATCAACTGGTGAGTAGAGTTTCCCTGTTGCGGAGAGGCAAACCCTTAACAAATTGGGCTCCCATCGTACGCCTCCAAGAGCTGTTTGACGCTGCGTTGGATGTCCTTCAGATGGACTTGTTAATGACGGTAAAGGGAAGGCGAGGTGGGAGGTGAGGCTGAAGGAGACCTCCTGCCTGTTTTCGCTGATAGATGTAACGTGTCCTCACGTCTCCATTGCATGGCTGGAACGGAGCTTGGGGTAGGTGTGCTACCTGGTGAACAGCATTCGAAAACAGAAATGGTGCTGAAATCATGTGGAAGCTTTTTGGTGGTTGTTTTGTTTGTTTGTTTCTATGGTTGGCTGTTTTTGGAAGTGGCTAAGGAATTTGGCTGCCACTTTCCACAAAATAGAAATGATGGAAATTCAGCCTGAAGAAGACACGGGTGTGGAAAATTTTGCAAAGTTGGAAGGAGCTGAAAACAAGCTTTCCAGTGGGATGTGCTGGGGAGTTTAGGGTGTTGCCAGCTCCCCCCAGTGCTGGAAATTATTCTTCTTTTTACTCTCAGCAGCATCTTAAAACATTTTGATAGTCCCTTGGGCTCTCTTGCAACCAAACTGCTTTGACATCATCTTCTTGTCAAAGATAATATGTAAACTGTATTTTAAAACACAGTGGGTAGTTGATCCCTTAAATAAATCACTTGCCTTAGATGCTGAATTTGTGTAAGGGAGAGTGTTTACTAACTGAATGACGTGAGCTGTCTCCTCCTAGGAGTGTGGTTTTTCTCTTTGCTTGGACCCACGCTCTGAGAACTGTAACTGTCACCATTGCTCTTGATTTATTTATAATGATAGCATGAAAAAAATGCTTTTTTTTTTTTGACATGATATTTTGGAACTCCTCATTCTTTCAGTTTATACCTTCAGTAAGGGATGTGAGTGCTCCTAGTCCGCTCCAGTGCAAAGCCAAATCTGTCAGCTTAGAGTTGAGAAAGGGCTAAAAAATATCACGCAGATATGAAGCAAAGCCCTGAGAATGCTGTGAATGGGCATTGCAGCCACAGCACTGCAGAGTTTTGGGTTCCCAAATATTCGTGCAGGAAAGGGAGGAGATGTGCAGGTCTGCTTTGGGTGCAAGAGGGGTTTGGGCTTTAAAATGCTCACACACATCACCTGCAGACCAAAGCCCCTTCCCCTGCCATGCAACCCAGTGCCCAGGGTGCTAGAAGCACTTTTGGATTGACAGCACTGAAAAAGCAAGCCCTTGTGCACAACAGTCATGGAAGAGGCTCTCTGGGTGAAAAATAACAGGGCTACATCTGTTCAAGTGGTGCCATTCAGTGCTGAAAATCGGTCAGTGCTTTGTGTGTGCTGTAACCCCAATTAGATCCCTGCTCCATGCACTGGCACCAGAGGCTGAGAAGAGCAGGGTTTCTGAAAAACAGCCTGGAACGCTGCGGAAAGGCTGGGAGGATGATAACATGGGGTGAGGTTTTAATTACAGACATGCTGGTTCCAGGCAGAGAGGAAACAATTTCCACTGGGTCCGTTCAGGCTGAGCCTGGCCCTCTTCCCTCCCAGCGCAGATGTGTGGGCTCCATTAAAACAGAGCATTTTTCAGCCGGATGGGATGTAAAGGAGGTGAAAGCATCATTTTAGTCCCAAGAGGGCTGCGAGCCTGTTGCTGACGAGATACAGTGGGGTTCTGGCTCTTAGGAACCCTATCTGTGCTGTTCTTCAGTGGCTATTGCTTCTGGGCCATATTTGTGGATGAGGTTTCTTTGATAATTGTTCCTGTTGCCTTCCTCTCTGCTCCACTGATTTATTTGCGAGCCATGGCCTCTCTCGGACAAGAGGAAGGGCTCTTTTAGGGCAAACGCCATCTCTGCGGAGGACCCATCACACCGACCTACTGGTAGGGGCTTCCTGGAGGAACTGGGACAGAGAATTGCTGTCACATTGGTGTGATGAGCTGCTGAGCTTGTTCCTGTCCTCCAAGACTCATCCTTGCGAGCTTTCCTTCCTCACATCACGTGCAGGTACCTACACTGAACTTTTGTGGCTTGTCCCACTACAGCAGGTGAGGAAAGACTGGAGGCATCTGTCTGACCAGCCCCTCAGAGGAGGACTATTGCCAGCAGTAGACCAGGATGAATGAAGAGTTCCCCCCTCTCTGGGACTTGTTCCAGCACTCCACCACCCTCCAAGGGGAAGATTTTCCAGCCCAAACCTCTAAGGGCCATTTCCCCTTGTGACAGTGTCTGTCACTCTTGAAGAGTTGGATTTCATCATCTTCATAATTGCCTGTCAGACAGCGTAGGCAGCAATTAGATCATCTCGTAGTCTCTTCTCCGTGAGACTAAACAAGCCCAGCTTCCTCAAACTTTCCTAGGAAGCTGTGTTCCCCAGGTGCCTCACCATCTTGGTTGGGTAGTTCTGCATTGGATCCCCTACGTATCCTCCTTGAACTGGGAGGCTCAAACCAGGGCACTGCGGTGCTGGTGCCACCTCACCAGTGGTGAGCAGAAGTGGGAGCAACTTCCCTCGGTCTGCTGGCGACACTTCTCTTAATGCCACCCAGTAGTTTAACTTATTCACAGTGGAGGTACCCTGTTGGCTCATTCAACCTCATGTCCTCCATAACCCCAGGTCCTTCTTGGCAAGGTTATGAGCATGCTAATGTGAAGCCTCATTCTTCTAGTTGGAACTACAACGCGCTGCAATCGCTCTTTTCTGTCTTCTTTTGGCTGAAATGGTACTTGGAGCCTGAATTCATTATGATGTTCTGCGTTTCTTAACGCAGATGTGCAGAGCTTTGCTAAATGCTGCTGAGCAGCTGCCAGAGGTGACTTAAGAGGTAGCAGAAACCTACAGCTGAGTGTAGCAAACCCTGCTTGCGGTTCAGGCAGCGTGTTCAGGCTCCAGCAGTGGATGCACACATCTATGTTAAACCAAACTAACATAATTAAATTGTGGCAGTGGTAGGGTTTACCTACCTAAATGTGGCAATTTGACCTTTAAACTTGTAAAGACTTAAGGGACTATTCTGGGATTGAAATGGGCTTTAGAAAGACAAGGCAAAATTATAGCCCAGCACGTATTGCTGCAGGCTTTTAACCTTTTTCTGCGAGGCTGAATATGCAATGAGGTCCTTGTCAGCGAAAGGGCTTTGTGCCTCTTAAATTTAAGTAAATATTTTTTTAATTTATTGCTTTGGGCATTTCTTTGTGGTGTCTACACTTAATTGCATTATACTATAGATCTCCAGTGTGCAGGCTAGGTACTGCAACAGAAAGCTTAATGTTGGTTAGTGAAGGACGTGGGAGATACTTTAATTTTTGAACCTGGCTGTGTTCCCTCTGGAGCAGGACTATAAACGCAAGTCTGTGTAGCAAATTTTTTCTTCCTTAGTTCTGGAGAAGGCTCTCTGGTTCATAACTACCATGGAAACAGCATTTTTAAAACAGTCATTTGCACATCAAGTGAAGACCTGACACTATCAGAGGGCCACTTGAAGGGACATCACAGCAAAAGCTTAAATGTATTGAAGTTGAGCTAAGGAAGTTTTTGGTGGTGGCATGAGCAAAGACTTCAGAAGGATGCTCTTTCCTTCCTTTCTTTCCTCTTTTTTTTTTTTACTAACAGCATGTCTGAATCCCTCCAGGTCCCTTTTGTTATGGCTGTTTGAATCCCTAAGCAGAACTTGGACATGGGTCATATTTGAGCCCGAGGATTTGCTCTCCGGATCCTACGTGGGAGCTTTACTCCTGGACAGAATAGGTGGGGCAGTTGCCAGAGCAGAGTTTGTGGCTGATGAATGATGCTGGATTTGAGTGGTGGGGAGGAGGTTGAGTCTTTGACCTCATCCTTGCTGTACCAGAGGATTTGCATGGAGATAAAGTTAACCCCAATCCAAGTCAACCTAGTGATGTTTTTTCTAAAAATCCAGCAGAAAAAGTTTTAATCCAGGTCAGGCTTGAAATTTTGGAAGTTGCAAGAAGGATTCTGGGATTTGGCTACTTCTCTCCTGGTGTGGTGGAGCCTGGGTGTCCTTCTGCGCTTCTGGCCAGGGAAGGTAGCGGACTGTGTCTATCTTTAGAGTAGAATCGTTACGTTTGGAAAAGACCTTCTTATGTCTTGTTGTGGTTTTGCTGTAATGTGCTTTAATGACTCTTGAATCCAGCTCCAGGACAGTTTTACTGGGAAGCGTATCGCTATTTAAATGCAAATTTGACATTTGAGACCCACTGCTAGGCACAAGGGACAGTGTCTCTTACCGTGCTGCTGCTGTGAATAATGGTCTGCTTCATCTGCTGCTCCTGTGCATAAAGCTTTCATTGTCCGTTGGCTTTATGAAAGCGATGAGGAGAGGCAGGACGCTGAGCTCAATCTGCTCTCTGAAATACAGGGTTGGAAAGCTTGATAACTGAGAGTGGGGAGGATACCTGGAGTGAGGAGATGAGGGAAGAAAAATCAGCTTCAGCAGGAGGATGAAGGCTACCTCTTTGCCTGTTGGTTGGAGAGGTGGTGGGGGAAGAGCACTGCAATCCCAAAAGCGAAGGTGGGGAGTGAATGTGGGTTTCTCTGTTCCTAGCGCAGCGCTGTGACCACTAGGCCATAGGAAAAACATTTGGCTTCCATGCTTTGGTGCTGCTGAGCCTCAATGAGGTGGTAGCTGTTCTGCATGTGCGCAGGGAAACTGGGGAATTTACTGGTGAGTGATAGTCTAGAGGATGCAAAGCAGCTGTTTTGGAGGTACGTGCTTTGGAGATATACCTGTAGAGTGTCATCTATACCTCAGTACCGCTCTAACCCTGCTTCGGTCCCTGCTGTGATCCTCCAGCGCATCAGGACATTGCTGCTGCCTCTCGCCAAGGCTGGATCACAGAGCCGTTGAACGGCCCGTATCTTACCTAGAGCTTTAAGGTAAACAGACCAGGAGAAGGGAACCCACTGAGCCAAAAAACCCCACAGGCATCCTTCAGGCTGGGCAGCCCAACCCTTCAGTCAGTTGAAGGTGAGAAAGTCAAAAGGAGGCAGTTCCTCTAGCCTGCCCTGTTTTGGGAAGTCCTGAGCCCAACTCCTGACGGTGTCCACTGTTGCAGGATTGGACCTTCTCTACAGCCCATTGGAATAAAAGACACCCTCTCCGATAGGTACAGGACACCTAATTTCTTCTTGTCCCTCCACAAAGAGTTTGTGTCTTGAGTATATAGCACAGCTGTGCACAGCAACATTAATTTTCCTCCCCTGTCCTTGATACTATCTCTATATTGTGTTTATTAGTCTATGAGCGTGTGGGACAGCATTGGATTTATTGTTTAGGCAAACACCACCACATGTGGCGATACTTTTCCTCTTGTTCGTAGGGAATATTTTTCAGGAAATACAAGTCCTGGTCCTGTATGATTATTTTTTTTTTTCCAACATAACATTGTTGCTGTGTTTGATATAATTGTCTGATCCCTCTTTGCAGAGTTAATTTCCCATGAGGGATCAAAGCAGAAACACTGGGTTTTGTTCCAGAGTGACTTGTGCTTTTTGCCGCCTATATCTCATCTGTAGAGCAGCAATGGAAAGACCTATTTTCTAAAGTTTTGTCTAATCCTAGTGAAGTTGCTATGGTGTTGAATCTCCTCTTAATCTCTCCTTCACACTTACCTTTCAGGTTTTTATATAATCGAATGGGATATTGGAGTGACTGGTCCATTCCAATACTTGTAACAACTGCTGCTGGCTTTACGTACATTACAGTGTTATTGGTGAGTAGAATAAAATGCCATTTCCTAGAGGTTTGTGCGTTTGTTTTAAAAAGGGCACGAACTTCTCAGTCCACCTACAACTTGAGCAATTTTCCTTTCAGAAGTGATTTCCCCCCCCGCCTTAGCCTTAAGTTGCCTAAAATAAACGGAAAGTGAGAAATGCATAGCCTGTGACCTCAGATGATCAAGAGCAAAACCAGAGACCCTGATACTGGTGGTGCAGTTGGCCTGAGGAGAAACACAGCTCTTGTTCCCCTTAGTACGGCCCAGTTCCCATTTCGGCGTATCTGCCAGTCACAAATGCAAATTGTTTCCCCGCATCCCTGGGCGCTGGGACCTCCGAGGCCGTGTCCATTCTGGCCCAAGCAGACACTGCTTCCCGCAGTCCTGGGAGCCGTGGACCCATGGACCAACCTCTCAAGTCCCTGCCTTCTGGAGGTCAAAGTCTTTTGTTCCACATTCTCAGCTTTGGAAAGGCTCTGTTTGTACAACTGAGCTAGTGGTGTCTGCTGGACCATCCTCACCCCAGCCCTGCTTTCTGCCCCGGCCTCTTTGGTTATCTTTTTTGGATGGTGATGTGTTCCTGCGTGTTCAAACACTTAAAGGTTGTGACGTGCCTGTGTCTGACTCTTGATTTCTTCTTCCCAGATACTAGCACTATGTCACATAGCTGTGGGACAGCAAATGAACCTGCACTGGCTTCACAAGGTAAATGGCTCTTCTCAGCTTGGAAGTGAGCAGGATCTCAGTGAAACGGGAGTCTAAGGAGCGGGTGGTGTGTGTGGCACTCACTGCCGCAGTCTTTTTGGGGAGAGCATAAATCGTGGATGTCTGTGATGCATGTGGCCTCATCTTAGGGCTGAGCAGATTTCACAGTAGGAGCAGTCAAAGCCTGGGGACGAAGACCTTGGTGAAATGTTCTGGGGGTCCCTGCTGACAGAGGGCCAACTTTTGGAGATTGAGAAACACCGTGTCATTGGAGTGGCTCGACTTTGGTCTGGGCTCAGCGTGGTACTCCATTACGAGCCCTCGGGTGCTCCTCTCTGTGCTGATCCCAGCCCGAGGAAGGGCTGAGCAGAAGCGAAGCTGTTCAGGTTGTGCTTGGAGGACCTGACTGGAAGAGCCCTGGGAGAAGATGAAGGTGTTAAAACTGGGGGTGTGCAATGTGCAGGTTGTGCTTTGCTGGAACCCAAGGAGGTCCTGGTTTGTATGTAAAGCAGTTTGAAAAACTGCTGTGAAATGTAAGAGAAGATGTAGATCTGGTGCTTGGAGCGCAGAAGGGGAGAGGAAGGGTATGTAGCAAGCTGCGGGGAGAGACAGTGCCAAAGAAAATGGCTTGGCAGCATTCAATTGTAACTGGCAATCTGCTAATAGGTAATTAAGGGACCAGCCCTGAATCTACTGATACACAGCTCCTCCCGAAATTGGTTGTTCTGCATGTGACAAGGTGTCGCAGGATCAGAGCCTGAACAGATGTACCACCCCCCAGGACAGGGACAGCACAGACCTCCCCCCTGTCTCTTTTTCTTTTTTCTTCCTAGAAAAGATAGAAATTATGTTTCCTTGGGAGGAGGGGATGCAATGCAAAGAGGAGGCAGGGACTGTCTGACTGCTGCTAGAAAATAAATTGTCGATTCTTGAGTCTAACATATGTTTCTTCATCGGGGCAAATGGAATTTTTCAGACACGCTCCAGGTGGCTGATGGGTTTGGATGAGTAAGTCCAGAAGAGGAATGTGTTGGTGGAGATCAGTTAGTTCTTGCCTACAGAAACCCACCCTTCCTTCCCTTCTTCCAAAAAAGTCCACCGATCATCACAACTCAGATGTGGTGCTCTGTCTCTTCCCCACACCTCCCTCAGTTTTCTAAGGAGGTTGAGATAAGAGACTGGAATAAGTTAATATTCTTTGCTGTAACTGTGCTGAATTACCTTCAAATATAGATTAAAGCATGTGGGAAAGGCTGGTATGTGCAAACTGCACAATTCCTTCCAATTTCCTCCTGTAATCCTGCAAAAAGAACTGAGGATTGTAAGCCAAGTTGGAGATGCCTGAGAGAGGGTAAAAAGCAATAAATTGGAGGTGATGAGAGGAGGAGATGATGGAATGGAGATACACTTGTGTCCTGACACCTCTGTGCTGCACAGGGCAGCGACATCAAGGGGAATTAGGGCTGTACTGAAGAAATCTAGTTGACAAAGTCTTCTGTGGCTGCTGAATTTGGAGTTCAGCTTTGCGGGATATAAAATGGATGAAAAGTAGATTCAATCTGGGTTGTGTGCTGATGTTACACTCTGGCAGGTGTCCCAGGGGTCTGACCACATGATGGGGGAGCAGAACGACTGCTGCGTGCAAGGGCCCATGGCAAAGTGCAATTGTCCACATGCATTGCTTTGTGCTGTATTACCCCAGAGTCCTTAATGAGGAAATCTCTTGAAATAGTGTGGCTTGCCACTATAGGTTGCTGGGGAGTGTCTCTTAAATAGGCGAGCAAACCCTATCCTGCCTTGGATGTGCAGAAATGGGTTGGTTAGGGTTAGAAGGTGGGTTGAATGCAGCCTCTTGGCTCGGGGGTTCTATTCAACCTGGGGCAGCTGGATCTCTTGGCCCCTTCTGCTGCCCCATGTACTTTGTTCATGCTCCCCAAAAGTTGGAGGCTCAGGGTGAGCCACTGCTGTCCTATGGACACCTCTTGTGCTGTTGGCAGGTCTGTCTGGGCACCTAGGAGAGGAACAGCAGGTGGGAACTGAGGCTAAACTAGAGAGAGAAATCCTGTCCTTATGTCCAGAAGTGTTTTCTGTAAATGTTGGGAATGCAGGGTTTTTATTTGCTTGTCTAAGGTATTAAGTAAAGATGAAATTGGTCTAGTGATGTCCTGTGCATCTTAGATGATCAGTTCATTGCTGTGTATCAGTTGGCCTTTTCTGCCCAAGTCTCCCCCACAGATTTCAGATCTAGACAGTACAGGAGATCGAGGCGTAGAGCAGCAGCATCCTTTGAATCCAGCAGGTGTGTGGAACAGCAGAGACTGAGATACCAGATGAAGAGGCGGAGAACTGTGGACTATTTTTTGATAGACAGCCCGGATTTTAAGTCTTTACAGCTGGAGTTATTTCTATGGCAGTTTTTGATGTTTTGAACTTTTTACCTTCAAAACAGAAGTGACGTTTTCTTTTTGACTGCTCTCCTCAGACTTCTGAGTGCTTCCACATGGAGGCTGGGGGAAGGTGGCTGATGGACTGGGCCTTGGTCTGCCATCTCAGTTCAGCCACTGTCTCATCCAGAGCCTCTTCTCAAGCTGCAATATCTGCTATAACTGCTCTGTTAATGTGAATTGGATGCTGACTGGACAGTTGTTGCCATTTCAGACCCGGTTGAAGTCACATTCATGCACAAAGCTGTGCTTGACCCATCTCAAGATGACTCCTTGGCGATGGGGATGCACAGCCTTGCTTGCACACATGTCTAGCCTTTATGGAAGTGCAGTGTTCATTCTGGTGGATGTGTTCAAGGTTTATGACTGAACAGAAGCGTTGGACAGTCAAGTTAAGCAAAGTCCGCCCACCTCCCATAGCACTGGTGCAGCACAGGCTGTTGCAGCAGGGCTGGGGAGTCTGGGATCACCTCCTGAAGCTGCCTGGCAGAACCCCATTTCTATTTAAGCTGGTTTTGATCAAGTTTGTTGCCAAAGCAAATCACCTGATCTTTCCATACCATTGGTCGCTATGTGAAGAAAGAGAGATCATCCATGAGATGTGCCCTCCTGGGCCTGTTTAGACCAGTGTTGTATCTCCAGTGGTGGAAAAGGGGAGGTTATGCTGGGACAGCACACAAGCCCAACCTCTTTCCTTGTGGGTCCTAAGGCTAGTTGGTTTTGTCCTTTTATTATGTATGAAGGTTTTCTCTCTCCGTTTCCCAATCTATAAAACTTACACGATAATGATAAGCTCCAGTATGTAAATACTCTCATATTTGTTGTAGATTGGCCTGATGACGACCTTGATAACTACTGTGGTGACCATGTCATCGATAGCACAGCTTTGGGACGACGAATGGGAGATGGTATTTATTTCACTGCAAGTAAGTTGTCTGCAAGGATGCTTCTCTGGGTGGGGAAAGGGGCCAGTGCAGCTACATGTCATGGACTTTGTCTTTCTACTATATAAAATCCTGTCTTGACGTTTGTCATTCCCAATATTGAAATCTTGGCAATGAGAAAATTTGCAGCAAAACTCCTGTGGAGTCCTTGAGGCCACTATATCACTTTGTCTCCATCTCCTGAGCTCTTTCCCTTAAACTCAAACCAAGGCTTGGCTGCAGAGTTTGAGGTGGAAAATACTGAGGCTGGGTATGACTCATAGTTGCTGGAGGGAGAGGGCAATTCCTCCTCTTGGTGTGGCATCATGCTCTTCCCAGCCCTATGGGAGGAGTACTCTAGGTTTTTTTTATATTACACATAAATTTATATATATATCTAAAAAAAGAATGCAACTTCTGTACTCTAGTCCTGTTTTAAGAAAGATTTGTGGTATACTGCAGGGCTATGTAAGTATTAGAGGAAAATAGTTACAAACTGTTAATTTCTTGATAGAACTCTTCCTCAAAAAGGGGTCCAAAAAATATTTTGCCCATGAAAGGCCTGAGAGGTTTTACTGGTGATCACTGCTGTATATATGGGAGTATGCAAATACACAGGGGAAAAAATAGCATTCACACAAGTGACTAACATTTCTCAGAAGTGCTTCCCTTTTCTTGTTTTTTAAAGATTTAGGCAGGCAATTGGAGAACAGAGGCATGACTCAGAGGATCCACCTCAAGCTTTCTCTCATGGTGACACACCATGGCGATACACAGTCCAGTGTGTTCATAGAATAGTTTGTGTTGGAAGGGACCTTTCAAGGTCATCTAGTCCAACCCCCCTGCCATGGGCAGGGACATCTTCAGCTAGACCAGGTTGCTCAGAGCCCTGTCCAACCTGACCTTGAATGTTCCCAGGGATGGGGCATCGACCACCTCTCTGGGCAACCTGGGCCAGTGTTTCACCACTCAGCGTAAAAAAATGTCTTCCTTATATCTAGTCTAAATCTCCCCTCTTTTAGTTTAAAACTGTTACCCCTTGTCCTATCGCTACAGGCCCTACTAAAAAGTTTGTCCCCATCTTTCTTATAAGCCCCCTTTAAGTACTGGAAGGCTGCTATAAGGTCTCCCTGGAGCCTTCTTTTCTCCAGGCTGAGCAACCCCAACTCTCTTAGCCTGTCCTCAT
Source organism: Haliaeetus leucocephalus (assembly GCF_000737465.1). NCBI lineage: Eukaryota > Metazoa > Chordata > Aves > Accipitriformes > Accipitridae > Haliaeetus > Haliaeetus leucocephalus. Next base: position 5,524,258 of record NW_010972972.1, on the reverse strand, counting down.
AGCAGAGGTGTCTGGTGTTCCAGACCAACAGGTCCCTGTCTCTCCTGTGCTGAGGACCCCAGAGCTGGACGCAGAACTGCAGGTGGGGTCTCACCCGATCGGAGCAGAGGGGCAGAATCCCCTCCCTCGACCTGCTGGCCACGCTGCTGGTGATGCAGCCCAGGAGATGACTGGATTCCTGGGCTGCAAGTGCACATTGCCAACTCACATCCAGTTTTCATCCACCAGTATTCCCAAGTCCTTCTCCACAAGGCTGCTCTCCATCCCTTCATCCCCCAGCCTGTATGGATACCAGGGCTTGCCCTGACCCAGGTGCAGGTCCTTGCACTTGGCCTTGTTGAACCTCATGAGGTTCCCGTGGGCCCGCTTCTCGAGCTTGTCCAGGTCCCTCTGGATGGTATCTTGTCCGTGTGAACTGTACCACTCAACTTGGTGTTGTCTGCAAACTTGCTGAGGGTGCATTCAATCCCACTGTCTGTGTCATTGATAAAGATATTAAACAGTACTGGTCCCAGCATGGACCCCGAGGGACACCACTTGTCACTGATCTCCATCCAGACATTGAGCCGTTGACCAGTGTTCAACTGGATTACAAGAAATTTAAAACTTGGTGCCACTAAGAGCCTTGCTTCCATTTGCATAGTGGCTAAGGAGCCCTTTTCCAAATATCTGTGTTATTGGGTGAGCTCTTCCCCAAGAAGGGGTTTAGAGCTTTCCTGCTTTGCCCTCATAGTGGCCTGAGTGCCGAAGACAACGTTAGGGTTTGGAAGAAGAGATGGCCAAAACAGATGCAGGAGCCTGATGTAGGAATGGTGTGAAATCCAGCTGGAAACAGAGTGGTCTGATGCACTGTGCAGCCTGCAAGGTCAATGAATTTGTGAAGTGCTGGGGCATTTGTCATCGTTTTCTCTCTCCTGTTCTTCTGTCCTGCAGGCCACAGCCCCTTTCTTGCACATAGGAGCACTTGCGGCAGTTACGGCGCTGTCGTGGTTGATAGCGGGGCAGTTTGCACGAACGGAGAAAGCCAGTGAGTACCACTCGTGTCCTTGCGTGGTGGTCGGGGGCTGATGGGTGGTGGTTGGGGCGTTGGGTGCTCCCATTGGGAACCACTTGGCAGGTGCTGGTTCCTTCCCTGGGCTTAGTAGCCTCCAGCTCAGCCACGTTGGGGAGGTGGATGCTCTCCTGGAATAACCTGGCTGAAACTGGAGTGGGTGTATCTGGTCTGGGGATGCAACCAGATCCCACGGCTGCTGCTTTGTGGTCAAAAGCACGCCAGAGTTGGAGGTGAAAGGGCTATTTTCAACGAAGCAATGAATAAAAGCATCCAGATTTCCATCAGTCTGCTTTAGAAAACATAAATGCACCCTCCGTAGCTAACGTGCCATGTTCTGTTCTGGATCTTATAAGCACTTCCCCCTAGCCTCATCTCCTTGGCTTTTATTCACCTGCGTTTCTAGAAGGATCTGGCTTTTGAAAGCCTTCATGGACTTGCTGCTTGTGATGCAGTAGCACCTCGAGGGCTCAGTAGAGATCTGGTCCCCAGAAGGTTCGGTGCTTCTTTAAACGCATGTTGAGACGTGGTCAGAGGTCTAAAGAAGCAGAGTGGTGAAAGACAGGCTGAACCCAGCTCTTCTTGTTGAGGGTCCTGACCACTGGAATAAGTGTACTCTTCTGTGCATCTCCCCTGTCCCACCGTGTTGCCAGGGGCTCTCCCAAGCTGAGCTGTTCCTCTAGGTTTTCTTGTGAAATAATTTGATCCTTCTATGCCCTCAGAAGTGTTTTTCTTCAGAGCATCCATGGATGTTCTCAGACATTTGTGCCAGTTCCAGAAAAATTATTTTAATTGGTATTTAACTTGCAGCAAAATACAAGCCCTGGAAGGTTTTGGCAGCACTTGCAAAAGACTTCCAAGAAGTGGGAGTTAAGAATGAGGAAACGGTGTCTGAGGATGGAAAGATTTTGATATCCAGAGAGATTTTTCAAAGAAAGAATTGCTCTGCCTTAATTTATAAATATGCCAATAAAGCTGTACCTGATTCTTCTTAAATATGTTCTAGCATGTAATTAGGCTGCCAGTTGAGGGAGGATTTATGGTTACGCCTAGAGCAGAGACTGCATGTGCTCCTTGTGAATTCCTCGTGATTTTTCTCTTGCAGCTGAGTTCCCTGAAAATGGATTTTTTGTTTGTTTGTTTTTAATAAGCCAGGAAGCTGTTTTCCTTCTCTTTCTGCTCCTGGGTTGGGGGTTTTGTTTTGTTTGTTTTTTAAGGAAAAACATTAATCTCTTCTGTACCATTGGATCTTAAAGTTATTTCAGGGTCATTTTATTTGTGAAAGGTATCATACCTGGAGGAGTTTACAGACCTTTTGGTACAGATATGTTTGACATGGTGGTGTTAAAAATGGAAGAGAAGAACTAAAATCTCTGAACTGACAGTTGCTTGTAATGGCAAAATAAGATTTCACTCACTAATAATAATCTTTTGGAAATAACTGGTGCAGCTGCAGTCATTGGTGCAACAATCTGTTCTTGTCATTCTTGAGGCATGTGACAATCTTCAGCAACTGGCTTTTTTACTGAGCAAATTTACACTTTTTTTTTTTGTTCCCCCATGCTACTTTTTCCAAACCTGGAGAACAGAAGTTTCTTGAAAAGCTGCAGTGTTTTAAAAAGTAGTAGCTTGTTTTCAAAGCTTGCTTCTCAGGTCAAGTAGAAAACATTGGACTCAAAGCAGCTCTGGAAGCCTTGAGTAGCAAACAGCAGTGTGAGAAACATGCTCTTCTAGGAGCCCAAACTAGGCTGGAGTGGTCACTAAGAGTAGGAGGAATGGAGAAGGAAGGCTTGCGTCTAAATGTTGTCGTTGGCAGTGTCGTGTTGTAGAAAGTGGGAGATTTATCTGTCCTGCTTGCTTAGCTTGGGTGGTCACCAGGAGAGCTGCTTCCATACAGACCATCTAACCTCAAATTGAACAGTATGTATTTTGCTTGTATTCCATGCGCGTATTTCATTTCAGGTTTTTATGCGTGGTCTCAGTTCCTACATATGCGTGGCTGGGTGGGGATTTCAGCTCCATTTTAACATGGTGTGACCCATGCTGGGGCATCCTTTCCTTGTGGGTGCAGTCCAGTGATAAAATATTTGGAAGCCCCTGCATATCTCACGCTGCTTGCCTTTAGTCTGAACCCGAGCTGTTTAATCCCTAAACTGCGGCACCAGGAAGGAAGGGACCAGATTCTTTGCACAGCCTGAGACTTTGCTGACAATTAGGCTGATTTTTCAAAGCCTGGTTGGTGTGTGGTGTTCCTGGGGTGAGCAAGAATTGGGTCCGGATCACGTCCTGGGTCCATCTGGAGGTTTTGATGCTGGTAAGGCACAACTCCATACTTTTATGGTTCAGGACACAGCGTGAGCTCACTTAGCAAGATGCCATTCAGTTCCTTGAGTGCTCTGTGGGTGATTGACATCTCTTCCAGAGAGGATGAAAAATTAGCTGGCAAAGTTACTAGTGTTACTTTCTGGCTTGTTGGGAACATGTTTGAATGAGGCTATTAGATGCTGGAAGCAAAAAGCAGCTTATTTATGCGTGAAACCAGATCAGTTGCGGTCAGGACCAGAGCTGGGTTGTTCTGTCCTTCCCCTAAAAAAACTTGCCTTCTCCATCTTGTGTCCGTTGCAAATATTTGTTTTAAAGGGGGTTTTTTTTGAGGTTCTCCCTTGAGTTCCAAAGCCTTAATGAGTTTGCAAAATAAATAATAATAATTAAAAAAGAAGTCTTTTGCTTTAATATCTGTGGTTTCAAGTGACTCCAAATAGCTCAGGAGTTCAAAGGTGCCTGTTGTTCTTTACAAGGAATACATGTCTGCTGGGTACAAGGGGTGCTTCTGTTGTGCTGTCAGCACCTTCGAAAGATTCCCAGATACTTTGGACTTTGTGAGAAGTCACTGGTAGTCGGCGGCGGGCGGCTGAGGCATGGTGGGGGAGGCAGGACTGCTCATCTGGCCCCAAGCGCTGCAGCCAGCACCCTCTTTGCTGCATTTGTCAGTCCTGTAATATTGCTGCTTGCAGAGACCCCGGGGAGTGCAGCACCATCACAACCCAAGGATTTATTTAAACATGTCCAATTTAAGCAGTAAAGCATCGCAAATGAGCTCAGTTCTGGCTGGTACAAATCCTAATGCAGAAGCAGTTAAAGTGGTATTACCCTGGCTGAAATGGGTGATGTTGGTGAACCACCAATGTAAACGCAAGTGATGTAAACCCAAGTGATGTTAAATGCACCGACAAGGTGCTGTGACTGACTTGTAGATATGTTTAACTGGTGATCTATTTCTGCTGTCAGGCAGGGCAAAATTTGGTGCTGTCTGCCCCCAAAGGGCTGGAAACCAGCAGTGTTTTGGGCTACGTTGCTGGGACTTTAAGCAATTCACTTAACTTTTTGTTTCCCCAATACAAAATGAAGTGAAAACCTCCCTCAGGACTTGATTAGCTCAGAGATTTTTTTTTTAAACTAGAATGTTTTTCCCTAAACACAGAGCTCTACTGTTGTACTAGGGACAACGGCTGTAGACCAGTCTCTCCTCTGGAGGAAGATGAAGGTGTCTTGACTTCACTCCTGTGGTGCGAGGAGGTCAGGACCAACATTTTCACTAGCTCTTTCTCTCTCTTTCCACCTCAGCTTCTCAGATGCTGATGTTCACTGCATACCTTGCAGTTGTAGTTGCACTTTACCTCGTCCCCCTCACCATCTCGTCCCCTTGCATAATGGAGAAGAAGGCTCTGGGACCAAAGCCAGCCATTATAGGTCACCGTGGAGCACCAATGGTGAGTAGTCTCACATCGTTAGTACTGCGTTGTCTGACTTTTCTGCCTGTGTAAAGGATGATACCGGACCTGATGGTCTCCAGGCTGCTCTCCAGAGAATACATAAGGCAAAGGTAGCTTTGAGGCACCCCTGCTGGCTAGAATTACCGTGGTCATAAATCAGTACATGAACCCAGAGTCAAGTCACACCCCAGATGTTATAGACGCCTTGCAAACAAAAGGGCAATCCCTGCCTTGCTCAGGGTGGTTTGTGCCATTCCATTTTTCTGGCTGTTGTTTCTGCTGTTTTTTGCTCTCCAGGCTTGGCCCTTGCGCTGCAGCAGCAGTAGTTTGTGATATTTTTTTGATTTTTGTAGAGCTTGAGGCTCAGTCTTCGTGCCCTTTGCAGGACCTCACCAGCAGTGGTTAAACTCAGCTCACAGCAAGATGCCTTGAGTATGTGGCAGGCTGGAAAAACAAACAAACAAACAAGCTGTGCTGACCCTGCATGACTGCACGGTACTCTTGCGTTGCAGATCATCATGAGACTGGGTGAGGTGATGAAACATTCCTGTCACCTGCCTCTGGGTAGATCTTGAAAGCATAATCATATAGTCCTTTCTTCTCCAAGGTTTCTGGGCATGTCCAGGCTAAAGATGGAGTATGTTGGCTTGGATAACGCTGTCCTGTGGTATCTGGACATACTGGCCTGCATCTCTAGTTTGGGTGCTTTTGCACATAGGTCTGTTGCATAGTTGTACCTCCATCTCTCTCTGGTGGTTGATTGACTTCAGACAAGATAGCGTACTGCAGTGTAGGCACTGGCCTTGTGAATGGGTTTTTGGGTTTTTTTTCGTGTCTTTTTTTTTTTTAAGGCATGCAACTAACTTTTTTGCTGACATTCAAAGCAGAAAAATATATTTGTATAGGCTGTCAGAACCGATTTGGCAGGCTGGAGCATGCTTGAGCTCCTCTCTGAGTCCAACAGTGTGCACTAGGGGAGTTTGCTAGGTGAGAAAAACACCTGTCAGGACACAGAAGTATTTTTTAGTTCTCCTTATTTTTAATGATTTCTTTCTTTAAGCAATATCTTGAAATACCAGCTTAATTTGAGTCACTCTTTTAGCTATATTGCCTCTGTGGGTGGTGGAATGAAGTTCTGGGCACGATAAATGCTTTTTCCTGTCCTGCTGAGTTTGTACCAACCGTGAAGGCCAGAAGAAGCCAAGTGAGAACCTGCGCTCTGCATGCTTTCTGCATGGCAGCAAATCACAAAACCTGTTAAGAGATTTTCCTCCTGTGGGGTTTCCAGGCTTGCGTGCCCCCCATAGCCTTCTAAAGAAACTAAACAGCAGACAAATTCTTTCTATCTTCCAGATAGTTTACATAAACCTTATCTGGAGCAAGACTCCCAGCAGAGACTTGGCCCTTTGCTTTGCTTCATGGTCTTCCTTGGAGCCAGCAAATGCTCCTTGCAGTATGGAATAAACCTACCTGAGAAGGTGCTGGTTGCATGTTTGGGTGCAGAGGGATGCAAAAGTTGATCAAGAGCAGCGGTGGAGGAGGCTCAGTGCTGTGTGTGGAACGGTGGCCCAGGCGTTGTTCAGCAGGGTGCAGCCTTCCCCTTCACCATTCCCTGGTACACAGAGCTGGTTGTCTGTTAGCAGCAGATGATTTGCTCTGAAGCCCAAAAGAAGCAAGATCAGAGACTAGCAAGCCTTGTTCCAACCTCCAAGCAATAGTCTACATGTCCCACGATGAGCTGGCAGGAGGTTTATCCGACTGCTTTGCCTTTGCTGTACGTGTAGTGTGTCCTCCGACTGTGCCCTTGAACGACAAAGCTGAGATGGGGTAAGAAAGATGAGGACTAGAGAGAGGTGTCAAAACTCCCTTCTGTACTTCCATCTATGCCCAGCTTTTCACTGTATCAAATGTCACCTTGACTCTGAAGAGCTCCGCTTACAGTGCAAGTCCTCAGGTTGTACTAAGTCGTATCTGCTTGGGAAACTAATGATTTTAAAGCCTTGCCAGAAGGCGTTTCTGCTTATAGGGTCTTGTTTCACAGGGCTTCTTGCTTTTGCTGTTGAGCCCAACTGTAAGTAGATTGAATTTGGAGAAGTGGCCAAGTGGAGCTGGGGAGGAGGAAATAACCCAGAGAGGAGTCTGGAGACTGAGCTGCAGGACCCAGACATCCTCCCTTGGGCAATGTCAAGATCAAAAGTCTGCAGAGCCTGGGAGTTTGGGACCTGAGGTGAAACTAGATCTAGTGGGACTGGAGATGATAAAAAGCGATGCAATATTTGCCTTCAGATCTCCTGAAGCAAGACAAATGTGATTTGCTGTGCAGACAAACGCGCTCTCTGATGGAGCCTGATAGCTGGTTGCTTCGCCCGTCTGGCAAGACTGAGTCCGTAATATTGCATTTGCAGGTCCAACGCTCTTATACTGGAAAGACACAAATACAACTGAGTGCTCTTCTGACAAAAGCCAGCAAAGGAGATCCATGGGATGGCTGAAAATGCTTGTCGTCCCGAAATAAAGGATTTGCTGGGGACATGGCATATGGTATATGGGGCCAAAGGCAGTGAAATGGAGAGTTTCCCAGGAAAGCTGTAGATGTGTGCGCTTCCTGAGGGATACAGTACTGAGGGATACTGATCCATCAGTGCTTGCAGCCTGCTCCTCAAGGATCTTTGCTCTCCAGAGCCTGCTTTCCTCTGTGCATGCATGCACCCTGTCTCTCTTCTCACGTCCCTTTAGATTTTTTTTTAAGAGCAGCGTTCATAGTGTCTGTGTGAGTGCGACTCAACTGCTGTCCTTGTTCTGTGGAGGAAAAAAGTGAGGAACAGGGGCCATATGGCTCATAATTTGTCTTGAAACACTGGAGGAGGGGAAAAAGTCCTTGCATTTTAAGTAGCAAGAGATAATCAGAAACCACCCTGGCATCTGTGCCTAGATGAAATGTTGCTTTTTGCAGTACAGGAGAGCTACTGGTTCCACACTGGCCGACTGTTTGTCTGTAGTGGTAGTGCTCCTCCAAGCAACGTCCCTTTGGTATCATCCTGTTCCCCCACAAGCTTTAACTCACTGCTAGAAAATCTCTTTGGCGTGACTCCTTCTACCTTCTCTTGCCTAAATGTCATCCAGTCACGCCTGCTTTATGCTATGCTAAATGTCCATTCCCATCAGGGTGCAATCTGAAAACCCTTTCTCTTAGCAGGCGTTTAGTTAATCAATCGGTCTCTTTTCAAAGGCTTTTTTGAAATTAATTATTCAGCCTCCAGATCTGTTTCTGTCCTTCTGGATTCCCATCAGGAGAGCATCAGGGTTGTGGCAGCAATAAGCCGGGAATTGCGGGCTCCAGCCCTCACTTGATGTCTGTTGGTTTGAAAGGGTCTTGTTCTGATGGGCACAGGAATGGTCTGACACCCCAAAACATGAGATGGGGTTATCTGTAAATTTTGCCTGTTAATATGTTAAACTCTTCAGATGATTTTATGAGCAGGCATCTGTTGTCTTTGGTCTTCCATCTTTTTTATTATTCTTACAGAAATCTAGTTACGTTTTGCCTTCAATGGCAATAAACTTGTCTGTGTTCTCCCTGTGATGGTAAATAAGTCACTTAGGCTGAGAATAAGCCAAAACAAGGGTAGAAGGTAAAATCTGGGACCAAATCTGAGATGGAAATGAGGAACTTCATCCAGTAGGACACCAACTTCTACTGCCATTTGCACTTTGAAGTCTTCTCCCAAATGTCTTTCCTCACTTCAGGTTGAAGCAGGTTGTCTTTGCTTTTGGAATCTGAAGAAGATGCTGTCCATAATGTTGAACCCTACTTGCTTTTAGGTTGTTAGTCCTAAATGTACATTTCTTATAAAAATATTTAGGCTCATCATGATGATCTTTGATGTCAAATTGTAGGTAAATCACCCAAAGGATTAATAATAGCAGTGACTTATCTGAGCAAGAGCTCTACCTGAATCCTCGGAAACCTTCCTGAAGCCTGGAAACTCGCCTCCCATTACTGGGACCAGAAAGGTACTGGTTGGTCTAAAAACAATCAGGCTGAACCCGTGGAAACCATCCAAGCATGTCGGAGGCAAGAACAGCTCTTGATTTCAGAGCTGGAGGCTACAAATAGCATTGAAATAAACGCTTTTGGCAAACCACCCATGCAGCTGGGTTTTGGCATGTCTTAACAGTGCTGAGAGAGGCTGTGCCGAAACAGCTGTCCGAGTGCCGGGAACACGCAGCGTTCATGCCATCGAGCTCCTTCCTGCATGGCAGATGATGTCCATCTCCTTGCTGAGTGCAGGCACAGTGCCGGGAGGAGCATTTTTTTGGCCGTGCTGACTCATTGGCTTTGCACAAGTCCAGAGTGGAAAAGTACCCATTGCTGGGACAAAGTACCTTGGTGGGCAGCCAACGTTTAATTGCACTTAGGATTTGCTGTTGGATTACTGCATGGGAATGTTTTGCCTAGACAGGGAGTGTGTCGTGCTGTTCCTGAGAAAATTCCAGCAAATATGGCCTTACGCATGTGGAGTTTGGGTTTGTGGGGTTTTTTTGACACCTGAAGGTGAAGCCTCCAGTATATGTTGGCGTTCTCCCAGAGATGCTGTTTTGTCGTCTTGTGGTGCCAACTATCGATAGAAGCAGTAATGAAGACCTCTGGGTGGGATTGTGTCTTACTGGAGAGCTTTCGGCTAATGAAGAACTGGTGATTTCTTTCTATTGCTTTGGGGGTTTTCTTGGTGGTTTTGAGGGCCTTTACTTCATCTTATCTTGAGTACCAACCAAAATTTTGCCCCTACCTATTCAGGATGGCTTTGTTTTTTAAGGGCTCTGAAGTGCTTTAGTTTGTACTGCTCGTGCTGCTGAAATCAAGAAATGTTTGGCTTGCTGTATGTCTTACGTACACCCACCTATTAAAAATATGGCCAGTTAATCTGTCTGCTGGTCTGATTGATAGTAACAATCAATCGCAATTAGCATCTTCTGACAGTCCTGGAGAAAGGCTTATGTTCACTGAAATAAATCTACGTAAGTTTAGGTAGTCTTTCATTAAATCGAGCTTCAGCTTTTTGTGTGTGCAGTACAACAACAATGAGGTCTCATCTCCTGTATCTAGTTATTAAATTTCTAATGGCTTTTTCCTTATGAGTTTATCCTCTTGTCCAAGGCAATCCTTTATTTTTTTTCTCTTTTTGCTTTATACTTTTTCCCTTCCTTTCAGTCTAGTTGAGCTGTTTCCAGAAGTGCTGGATACAGGTGCTCATGCCTTGTGTTTTTAGTCCAATTGTTGGCTTATGAGGAGACTGATACTGGAAAGGAGAGATAAAGGAGGGGGGGGAAAAAAAAAATTATGCTCATGTTTCCAAAAGGATGAGAAAATATCCTTAAATCTTCTTGATGAAGCAAAGATCAAATCCTTTACTGCAGCTCAGCACACAATGCCAGAGGTGTGCAGTGGCTGCAGTTACACTTTGGAACAAATTTGGTTCTTCTGTGCAAGCTTCTTCATTAGCCACCACTCAATGTACAAACGATGCAGTGATTTTTATGGGTTTTTTTTTTTGAAGGCCTGTCAAGGTGGCTAATTAGGGAGAAAATACAGTGTAGTGATGTCCAATTGCAGCACGGCTATGCTGCTCTAACTAGCACGCTTTCATAATCTTTGTTAAGGAAGATCCAAAGCTCTTGACTCCATTTGTAAGCATTTGCGATTGATTTCTGAGTAGAAAAATGGTCAAAATGAGTTCATCCATGGGTAGTTTTCTAGAAATTACTTGCTGCATCTCTGTAGTAGGAAGAAATGAATGGTAGCCTGATTTTTGCAGGGGATGAGCCTATCAAAGCAAGTGTGAAGAGGAGGAATAGCTTCTAGAAACCCTGCGCAGGGTCTGTCCGTGGCTTTCAGTGGATGTTGGTGTGGTTTATATAGGACAGAGGTTTTGGAGTGAAATCATTGCTTTGTGCCCCAGGGCTTCTTCACTTCAGCACTGGTTTCTTAAGAAATTGGTTGTGTCCAGTTGCACTGGATCACTGCAAACCTGGATTTGGGGTTTAGACATAATGTGCCTGAATGTATTGTATCAAAGGAACTGGAGGGAGACAGAGAGAAATATAAGCAGAAAGATTATACATTTACTTAGTTATTGCCGTTTTGCTTTAAAACGTTTTTTTAAAAAATCATCATTAATCTTGGCAAGTAATTTCTGTAATGCTTGGATGCATCTCTGCCCTAAACATGCTGATTTCGGGGCTTCAGCTCCCTCTTTCTTTGAGGGAGATGGAGACAGGCTGGGATGATGGAAATAACTGTTACTCAGATTCTCTCATTTCACAAAAAACTCGCATTGTAAGGGATATGAACTCCTGGTAAAGAGAGATCCTGCCTCCAAAGTGATGCCAGGGGAACCTCCAGGAATTAGGCAGCATCTGGTTTTAGGGGACAGGGTTAAATACGCTTTCCTGGTTTTCTGGTTGACCTTTACTGGGTTATGTCATTGGTGTGAGTGGCTTGTTGAGTCCCCTCAAGGTTAGGATCGACTGAGAGGTTTAGAAACTGGGGAGGACAGCTTTCTGCATTGATGATGGACTCATTTGGACATGCAATTGTTTATATCGGGGTGACTGGCTCTGGCCAGGTTAGGAGTTCACCCACCACGCGCTCACAAGAAGATGACATCTTTGCCTGGAAGGCTTACAATCTACTTTTCAAAAGCTTCTGACTTACAGGGAATCGGTCTGTCAAGTAATAGCGTTGGGGCGTTATGGAGACTACCCAGCACATGCCATCGTGGGGCACGGCGTTACCGAGAGCACTTGGGCTGATGTCCGTGCTGTTTGCTGATTCAGAGCAGCCAGAGATGTTCATTCATCTGTGATGCTCTTCGAGAGGATGCTCTTCACTTCTAGTGGTGTTGTGATGAAGATGATGTTACAGCTCCTAAGTGCGTGTTTGGATGGTTGGACCTTAAGTGACAATCTGTTTTTAGAACAGTTTTAAAATGCCGTTTCCTCTGCACAGCTGCAAAGCTGCGTTTTTAACATGGATCTGGCCCGAGTTTTGTAAGTTTATTTAATTTGCATTTGGGGTCAAGTTCCTGGGAAAGGAGTGGATGTGCCTCTTATCTGAGCAGCTGCACGCAGCCCTGGTGGGGTCCAGTTCAGTTTTGCCCTTCTTGAAGAGTGAAGCTTTGTCTGCAAACTCTGTAGGGGCTAGACATGAGGCAGGAGTGGGATATTCCACTCCTGGGGCTGGGATCATCTGTCCGTGGGGTTGAGCTCAGTGGCAACTGTCTGAGTGCTGGGGATGGGACAGACAGACATTGGTGTATGGGTAAGAGATGAGAAACCTTGGTCATGCTGGTCCACCTCTACAGAGGTGAAATACTGTTGTAGCCAGGCTTGTTTGCCTTCGTTAGCCCTGATTCATGTCATATGAGCTCTTTATTGTGTAGGTGGGTAACAGCAGGGTCATCCTACCCTTGTTGAAGGGTTTTACATTGATTGCTTAGTGGAGGGAGTCCAACCTGCCCTTTCCAGTCTCCCTTAGCCTGAGAGATGATCTTCAACTCGGTACACTTTGCTTTTCTGTTCCTTTTATGTCCACATCCCCGGCGAGACTGCTTTATAGGGGTGGGGGTTCAGTTGCTGCTTGATGGGGTGTCACATCTTGAGCTGGGACTCGTGTTGCGTCTACCCAGCAAACCTGACAGGCTGGTGGTCCTCGTTGCCCTTCGGTTTCTCTAGGTCAGCTGTCTCTCGTTTGAAGACTGCCCACTTTATTTCCTTGCGATTACTGCAGTCTCTGAAAGCAAATATTGAGCGTTACCCTGTAGGGAGAGGATCACCTTGCAGTGTTACCCTGAGGAAACCTGAGCTACTTGGGAAGGGAAACCCGAGATGCTGAAAGCAACCCAAGGAGATGAAGTCTGGATGGGATCTTCAGATCTTTGTGGCTGCTGCTCCCTGCTGACAGCTCTGGGCATCGTGCATATATTGCAAAAAGCTCTTTGAGCCCGACCTTGTGTGACCCAGTGCTGGGCTGTGTGAGAGGGTGTGATGCGATGGGGGTGTTGCCTCTGTCTTCGCCTGGACAAGTCAGGCTTTGATTGGGAGCTTTTTTGGGAAGATAACGTGACTCTGTGTTGCCTTTGTTAAGCAAACGGAAAAATGAAGTAGTATTGATGCGTGGCTTGAGCCGGAGGAATTCAGCAGAGAGATATCGGGCTGACATTTGGTCTCATTATTTTACCCCAAAGCTTTGCTGACCGGAGCGTGTAAGGTGATCAGCTTATAAGAAAACAAATCATTCTTAGAGACACCTTCAACTCTTGAGCAGGTTTTTATATTTATTGTGTATCTTGCTTGCATGGTGCATTTAGGCCTTTGTTCTTAATTATTCCTCTTTCCAACCCCTGAGTAATTCTTGAAAATCACGTGTTGGGAACGCTCATTGTGTCTTGGTGGAAACTTACTGATCCTGGTGGTGGCAGAGATGAGTGGAAAAACAGGATGTTACACGTGCTCTAAACCTGAAAGCAAAATTGGAAAAAAGAAAATTTTATTTTATTTTTTTTTTTAAAATAGCTTTATTTTCACATGGCCATGTTTCAGTGCAGAAAACCTGCCAGGTTTTCTCTCAACAGTTGTCTCTCTTCCCCCCCCCTTTTTTTTTTTTGGTCTGCCTGTTGTTGGTTTATGGACATTTGGGGGCTATATATACTGTACTAGTTTCGTAGAAAAAAAGAAAGTATTTGTCTTCACACTATATTGTTTTTAAACAAACCCAAATTCTGTTACCATCTGCTTCATTCAACAGGAAGGAATTCGAAATAAAATTTGAGTCCTCATCTGTCATGGCCATTGGGATAAATTTTCTAGGCTTAAGGCTATTTTTTTTTTTTTTGCATTGTTGTTAAAACTAACTAGAACATTTGTTATTACAGAAATCAACTGATTTTTAGACTGAGTAATGGATGATTATTGAATGAGTAGATGTGGAAATAAAATGTGTGCTGCAGAAACTGTGGTCTAGTTGTTCTCCATGGTATGGGTAATACCCTGGTTTATGGACTTTCTATAATGGCATCATGATCACTGTTTGCATAGAAAGGTAGGAGAATGAAGAACCGTTAAGGTGGTTTAGGTAGCTCTAGATATAACCTGTGAATAGAAAATTACTATCACATTAACAATCACTTGCTGGGGATCTTCAGCAAGCCACTGTTTGGGAGACCCCACGGGTAAGCAAATCTCTCGCACACTAATTTTGCACCCAATCTCAAGCTAGCCAGGTTTCTGGCATTGCAGGCCACAATAACTCTGCATTGAACTCTGTCCTGTGTGTGAAAGACCATCAGTGGAGGCAAATGCCTTGGTCATCTTCAGACTTCAGTGAGATGCAATTCTGTCTGGAGAACACTGTTACGCCAGTGTAACTGGCTGGCACGTTATCTGCAAAACAAGATTGTTTTGGCTCCCTAATATCTCTAAACCTCACTGACACCACTTCGCAAACATTTCCACTTACCTACTAATCTCTCAGTGCTCTTTCTTCCTCCATAGCTGGCACCAGAAAACACTCTGATGTCCTTCCAGAAGGCAGTGGAGCAGAAGATGTATGGAGTCCAAGCTGATGTCGTACTGAGGTAAGCTGGTGGGCTGGTTGGTCTGAAACTTTCTCTGTGAATAGCCCAAACCATGCTGGTGGGTCTTTCCTATCTGATGTGTGTCTGGTTGTTACTGTTCTTTCCCGTTGAGAAGGGCTCTTGTGGTGAACGTGTCCGATAACTCCTAGCTGTCTCCGTTTGTAATGCACAGATGCTACTAATCGTTTCACTGAGATGATGATTAAAGGTGAAATGTCCAGGTGGGGGAACCTGAACACCTTTATGGTGAAACTAATCTTCATTTACAGGAAGGCTGTAGTTCATCCTAGAGCTTGCTATAGTGCAGTGAAACACAGCACCTGGTTTCTAGCCTGGCTTGAGGTCAGCTGGCCTTGGGAAGAGGTGGAACTGCTTGAATGTGACTTTTGCTGGGATGCTCCAGGTGCAGAGAGAGTGGAGATCCCAGACTGACTGCATTGCGCTGCAAGTCTTCAGGAGGGTTTTTAACAGCCGTGCAAAACTGCCATGAGAACTTAGCAGCCAAGGAATAAGCCCTTTCTCCCGCTCCCCATCCTTGCATGTCACTAGTGCTGGGGGAAGGAGGAACCCGGAGATTCTGCTGGCTGTCAAAAAGTCGTTCCTTGCAGGCAAATGTTGAGCTGAATTGACAAGGCTGATTTAGAGAGGGTAATTTCAAGAACTGCACTTTGTTCCAGGAGTGTGATCATTCTTTAATATTTTTGTTCCCTTTCTGAACTGTGTTTTTTGCATGAGTTACATAGATGTGCAAGAGGGCAGAAGTGGCACAAAGGGAACAGTAATGCCTTACCTTGGCGATCTGTCAGTTTGTCTCAGTTCCAGTTATAAATATAAGAAAGACTCAAAGCTGATATTTTCTTTTTCCCTGACCACATTGGAGGTCATTGTTGATGGAAAGATTTTTTTTTTTTGCCTGGTGGAAGATGGGCTTCTGAAGTTTAATTGTTGGGGTGTTTTTTTTCTTTTCTTTGTATAATTGTTTGAGAACAAATGATGTAAAAAATAAAGGAATTTCTTCCCAGTGGTGAATGGAAGGTCATTGTGGAAGGATGGGGTATGAATTGGCATGTATGTGATACAATTCTTGTTCTTTCCAAAATTAGTTCATTAACTGTTGTGGAGGGACAACTACTTGACTGTCCCGACTCGCAGATGCACTCTTGGCTCGTGTGGCTGAACCAGTTGCCTCCCTTAGCACTGGCCAAGGAGTAAGGTGGACTTTTTGGAGGAGGAGAGCTGGAAAAGCTCCAAGAGCTTTCTGTGTTGCCACCCATCAGCCATCCCAGAGGAGCACTCCAAGCATCCATAGCTTAATGCCCTTGATGGCCCAGTTATCTGAGGACGTCTCTAGGAGACCCAAGTGTCTCTATAAAAAGAGGACTCCAGTGACCAAAAAGTGAGCTTTTGATACAGCTGGCAGGAGCTTTGGGGAAGGGTTTGTGGCACAACACCCATTGCTGTCCTTATCCCTTTGAATGATGCTCTTTGTGCTTGTGGCTGGATGGGTCCACTCCACCTGGGATGTTTCCATGCTCTTCTAGGCACATACCAGCCAGGAGTGGGCTGCTTGGACATAGACTCAGACCCATCACATCCTGCTCCCTACCCATTACACACCCCAAACTGGGTGGCCCTGGTTATAAAGCCAGGGCTGATTATAAAGCCAACTTTGCTTCAAGCAGCAGAAGCACAGTATTGCTGTGTGTTCCTCTCTCATCTTCTACCTCCTCCCATATCTCCTCTTCTAAAGCTCTGATTTCTGTCTCTGAATTATTTTCTTTTTTCAAACCTGTGCCTGCTAATACATTGTGGTTAGCCTTGGGTAGAGCTGAGTGACTCCGTGAAGGGAAGGATTAGAAAGGAGGGAGTGAACATTGAGTGCCCCATAGGATTTCCACTCTGGTAAAGGCTTAGCAGTATCTGATGATGCTCTGCTATGAAATGTTAAGACTTAAGCTCCTATCTCCCTTAAACACTCCACACTCTTAATTCTGCAGTTGCTTAGCATCTTTTCTTTTCTTTTAACTGTATTTATTAATAACCCTTTTGATTGCAGCAGCATGGTATTGCTGTGTCAGCGCGTTGCTTTGGGTTGAGGGGAAAGTAGTTGGCACAGTGCATGCTAGAAATAGCAGAGATGCCAGTGACCTTTGTGATAAGGGACTTCTGCAGGCAACAGTAAAGCTGAGGCAGTGTTTGCTCCATCTTCTAAAACTGGTTTTTGTTTTCCCTCTGGCTCTGGGGGTTAGTGCTTTGGGTTGTCTCCTAATTCAAACAGGGTTTGTATTTTAGCCCTATCTCCTTTCCAGACCTTATCTGAGTTTCCTGTTATGAAGATGGGCTCCTTGATTTGGAAAATGTCATTATAATCACGGTGGCTGTGGTGGGCTTATCTTGATTTTTGAGTGTGGACTACTGTTTCCCTGCCCTTGATAGAAACCCTCACTGCCCTGTGTGGTGTTACCACTGATCCAGTCACAGAAAATTGGGCTGGAAGAAAGTTTAAAGAGCTCTTTAGGTTTCCCAGAACCATCGTTCTGTAATATGTGTGGCATAAAGACCACAGGACATACATTTGGCTACTCCATTTCATCTGAGAGATGGGTTTTCTTTAAGATGCATGAACTTAACTCATGTGAGCATGGCTGTTTCCTGAAACCAATTTGCAATTGGAAAAGGCAATTTCAGAGCAATTTTGGTAGCTTGGAGCCCTTGCATTTTGCTAAAAGCCGATGAACATTAAGTTCATATAGTCTGAGAGCCTTTGAAAATCTTACTCATCTGCTATTAACAAATTGAGAATAGTTTGTGTATGTGTGTGGCTGTGTACACAGGGCATGGAAAACCTCTGACGTTATTGGGAGCTACAGACATTGCATAAAGCTTTGGTTAGCATGAGCATTCAGGGTGGGTGTTCTTGTCCAAGCTACCTGAGTTTGGCACTCTGGACATATTTGAGGGGGTAGTGGGGAGGAGGGAGGGAGGGAGGGATGGATAGGGTTATGTCAGTGTATGAGTGACTGCAAACACCTAGCAGGTATCGAAGAGACTTTTTCCTCTGGGTGCATCTCATTTCAACTCGTCTTGAGGATGCTGGGGATGTGTTAAGCTGGTCGAAATCTTCACAATAATTTTGATGTGAAGCCATGAGAGAAGCTGGAGTGGGAACAGGCATTTCTCTAGTACTGTGTATGTACACAAGGTTGTGCACCTTCACCTGTAATGGGGCCTCTGACTGTTTGCAGCTATGATGGAGTGCCGTTTCTGATGCATGACAAGACACTCAGGAGAACAACAAATGTGGAGGAATTGTTTCCAGAGCGGGCCTACGAGCACTCCTCCATGTTCAACTGGACCGACCTGGAAAAGCTCAATGCTGGAGAGTGGTTCCTAAAGGTGCGTTACAGCCGTGGAGAGGGTGTCCTGGAGCTACGGCCATGGGATGAAAGCTCATGCCTAAACCTTCCTGGAGGTGGAGAGGTGTAGATCCATCTCCTCGGTGGAGTGGTCTGAAGTGCAGCTAGACCAAGTGTCCATGAACCATATTTATTTCTGTCCTCTACTAAACTTAGATTTGGTCTAAAAGACTTGTTGTCTTCCTGTGCCTCTTCTACCAGCTGGAAGAAGGGGCCTTAGTGCCTGGTTGACACCACAAAGAACTTCAAGACCCCCAGGAGGGGGAATGCGATTTATAAAGAGAACAGAAAAGACAGTGTGTTATATGCTGTCCCTTTTTCTTTAATTTACTTTTGGTGACAATTGTCTTTACAAAGAAAAAGCAAGGAATTCAGCCTTCGAAGTCTGGGGGGGGAGGAATTGCCGTGGCATGAGCTTGACCCATCCTTTGGCATGCAGGCAGGTTGCAAATGGGATTTCTTTTTGCCGAGCTGCTCCCTGGCCAGCAGCCGTAACCTTTTTGGAGAGCATTAGCCGTGGTCTGGAAGGAGGGCTGCAGCACTCTGGCACAGTCATGCAAGTTTGAACGTGACTTGCTGAGGCATTGCTGCGGTGATGCAAGCTCAGGTATTGGTTTCGTGTGCCTGCTTGGAGTTCCCTGGCTGCTTGCTCAGTGGAAGACTGAAACCGTGATAGCTTCACTGCCATTCTGATCTGAGCTGGTCTGGAGGTATGACGGGGATGTCTGTGTATTACAGCTGCGCAGAAACTTGCTTGGCTTGCAGATGTGGTTGTGGGAGTGCAGGGAAAACTGCTGCTTGCCAGGTGAGGAAGGCCAAGACAGCATCTGGAAGGCTGCTTTTTGGCCTGTACTTTGAAGCAGTCATTCCTGAATGTCAAGTCAGAAGCCCATCTCTTCCAACAGCCCATAGCTCCTTTCTGATCGCTCTTAGTTATGTAATAGCTGGCCCTTTTTATTTTGGGATCCTGAAGAATCCTTGGTGATTGTGTACATAGTGTGAGAAAGTACATTTTTAGCTTACTGCCTTGGGAAATTACATTACTGCCCTATAGCTCTGCTCTTCCTCTGGAAATGGGGTGACATGTCCAGCACACCTTGCTTTCAGTAAGGACCTGTGACCTCCCCTTGGGTAGGGAAACTGAGGCACAGAGAAACACTTCAGCAAGCTGCAAGATGGTCATCGAGAGTAGCTGTCAGCGTGCCCTGCTGTTGCCAGGGTGGGATAGAAAAGGGTCTTCACCTGTATTGGGGGAGTCTGGACTTTGTGGCAGTAATACTGGGATGTGCTTTGCTTTCAGAACGACCCTTTCTGGACGGCTGGGTCTCTCTCAAGGTCTGACTACTTGGAAGCTGCAAACCAGTCGGTCTGCAAGCTGGCAGATATGCTAGAGGTGATCAAGGACAACACATCGCTCATCCTGAACTTCCAGGACCTGCCACCAGCTCATCCCTACTACAGCACTTACATCAACATCACCCTGGAAACCATCCTGGCGTCGCGAATTCGGCAACAGGCTGTGAGTTCTGTGGGGGTGGTGATGTTTCCAAAATTGCTGCCTTTATGGGTTCCCTGAATCCTTAAGTGTGTCATTGGATCCATTTGCACACTTGATTTGAAATGCCACTTCGTGCCAAGAAGTCATGCTGGGGCGGACTGTGCCTCCAGGCTGGTGGTCCCAGAGGCTCGATATCATCTTGGACTGTACTCGTGGTAGTATAGCTAGTAGATGGAGGAAAGTGATTATTCCCCTTACTCAGCAATCATGTGTTCAGTGGTGGGGCTCACCAGTACAAGACAGGTGTTGGTAAACTGGGGCAAGTCCTGGAGAGGCTACCAAACTGGTTAGGGGGGCTGGACATACAAAGAGGGGCTGAGGGAGTGGAGTCTCTTCATCCTGGAAAAGACAAGACTTTGGAGAGCTGCTATTAGGTCTCCCCAGTACTGGCAAGGAGGTTGTTGAGAAGTTGGACTGAAGCTCTTCACTGAGCTGTGTGTCAGGAGAATGGGAGGCAGTGGTCATAAATTGAAACGGGAGTGGTTCCCGCTGGATATAAGGAAACTAGTTTTCCCTGTGAGGGCAGGCAAGTGTTGAGAGGGGCCCGGAAAGACTGAGGGATCTCCATCCTCAGAGCTTTTCAAGACCCAACTAGACAAAGCCCTGAGCAAGCTGGTCTGAAATCAGTGCTGGCACTGGTTTGTGTTGGAGTAGAGATCTCCTGAGGTCCCTTCCCATTGAGCAGTTCTTTAAGAGCCTCAGACGTGAGAGAAGAGGCAGGACCTGGAGGCTGGTTGCGAGCAGCAGAGAGACCTTCCTCTCCCTCCGGCTCCTTAGTTTTAAATAATCCTTCTCCCTGGGCTGAGCAACTGTTTCAGCCTACAGTCAGCTCCTGCTTGGAGGAGAAACAGTTGTCCTGGACCTGAGGGGTATTCAGCAAAAGGAGGTCTACGTACCTGCAGACATCTCTTCCAGGCTTCCATTTCTGCCCCAGAATTGTCCTTGCTGGGTTATGCCAAACATTTTGATTTCCACCTCTGGGCGGTTGCAGTCAGAGTCCAGCTAGCCTTGTGTCCTCTCTGACCACAAGGTATAGATCTTCACCCAGCCCATCAGGAGCTCCCTTGGATGCAATGATCTCTCCTGGAGGAAAAGTACCATTCCCCATGTGTCAGAAGGGCACCCAGACCGGGGACTCTGGCTGTCCTTTGGAAAACTTCTCTCCTTGACCTGTCTTGGGAAGGAAATCTGGTTCTTTCATTTGCCCCGTGCTCTCCCTTGAACATGGACTGGTTGAAAATAGCGTGGTAAAGCTGGCAAGTAGAATGACTACATCACTTGCAGCTCAGATATTTCATCTGTACCAATTAGGTGCATCTGCATGCACAGGCAATTTTATCACTGACTTGTGCAGTGATGGGCCCAGGAGGGAACGGAGCTATTTTCAACTTCCATCTGTCTTTTTAATGACTGACACTGTCACCCAATTTCCAGTTAACTACGTGGCTGCAGTGACAGTGTTATCCACAAGCTTCTGCCAGCTTGGCTAGATCCAAAGGAGGAGCTTGGATACTGGGATGGAGAGCAGGAGAAAAATTGTTGAAACGTAGATATGTGGTTGTGAAGTGCTATTTCTCACCTAGGTTTTATGGTTTCCTATTGAAAATGCATAGGGCTGCATCTGTGCTGCTCTGATGCTTTGGTAGATGAGTGTCACCAAGTTATTAAACATAGGTTGAAGCAATGCAATGCCCAGCCGTACTGCTGAGATCATCTGGTTGGGCCCAGCCTCCACATGGCACAAACCATAGAACTGCCCAGCTTGGTTCCTGCATCTGCTTTAGCAGCTGAGTATGTTAATGGTAATTAATTTGACACGCTTTCAAAGTGTGGTATGAACTTAGGGAAATCCTTGCTCTGGGCTGGAGTAGATGTAGCCCTGATAAAAGAGGGTGAACAAAACTAGTCTTAGCCACGGGATCATGAGAGGCTTTTCCCATGCATCCTGTCTGCACTGTCAATTTTGGCTTTGTCCTTGGTTCTCTCCGTGCCCTGAACTGGGCAGGGAGGACAGGGTTTCAAGGATACACCATGTCTCTTCTCCTGAGCCCTCGGCCTGATCCCTTTGTATCTCAACCCTTTTCACCTCTGAGATTTTGTGCGTTACAGTCCTTTGGGCTCGAGGATAATCCTGAAATGAGTTTGATTAAAGATGTGGGAGGCTGTAAGTGTCTCGTAGCCAATTTGTATGACAAACGAGGCAGTCTCTCATGTGATTTTGCTTCTGGCTTGGTGTAAACTGACTGTCTGCAAAGCTACCTCGCGTTACCGGCTTTGTGAACCATCTTTGCCGTAGCCGTCCTCTGTCTCGCTCCCTCCGCAGGTGATGTGGCTGCCGGACACAGAGAGGCAGCTGGTCAGACAGATTGCGCCGGGTTTCCAGCAGACTTCTGGCCTCAAGCTGGACGCAGAGCGCATGAGGGAGAAGGGCATCGTGAAGCTCAACCTGCGTTACACCAAGGTCACGAACGAGGATGTCAGGTACAGCCCTCCGTTTGGACACTGCGTGATAGCCCGTGTGCTCCATGGCGGGTTTTTGCAGCTCTGTGCATCCCCAGCCCAGCGGCATCTTTTCTGATCACCCCAGACTGTCTTATCTGCACGGAGGTATCTTTTCAGATGGACTTGCTCTTGAAATCTTGAGCTGTGCAAGCTTGTCCCTACCCATCACCCAGAATTCAGGCTGTTCTCAGGTGCGCACAGCTGACTGATAACTCTACGTGCTAATTCAGTATATGATGAACTTTTCTGAAATAGATATATGAATTGTCTGATTCTTATTACACTGTCAGCTCTGGGAAAAAGTGAAGGCTTTTCACGTTGAGTACCTCCAAGTGCTGTTTCACCCTCATTAGCAGCTGCCCTTTGTTTCTGTTCGTCTGCTCCAGAGTTGCTACCACAGAATTTTGATTAGTCCAAAGTCTGGATATGCTTTCAGAAATTTCTGTTTGCAGAGAATTCACCCATTTCATTACTGTCCTGTGTCAGCTATTTAGACTGGTCAGGTCTCCCCTTTAATGAGACTGGCATATCACAGGGTTCTTCTCCTTCTGCTTGAGCCTGTATTTGAACCGTGCAGTGTGCTAGCTCCTAGCTTTGCCCCCTTCTTGGAAAGGGCGGATTGTCTCTAGTAGAGCTTTTCTATTTTTTAGAGTTTAAATTTTTTCCCCAAAGAAGAAAATTCTCTCCAAAGGGGCTGTTTTACTGTATGTTTTGGCTGGAAGTAGGGAAGAGCTGAGACCACAGCTGTTTGTGAGCGTGGTCCTATTTCACATAATCCAGTGGTGTCTTGAACAATGACCATCAGTCTAGTTGCTCACCCTTAAAACCAAGTCTGTGCTTTACCTGTAGGATAATTCCTGCCTGTTTTTCCCCCTACCTACTTGCTCTATCTCATGGAGAGGACCATATGCCAACTCTCTCCTCTATGCCAGCTCATCAGCCCCAATCTCTCATCAATCCCACCTCAGCTGTCTCCAAAATCAGACCTGCCACCTGAGTGTTTCTTCAACTCTGAAGGTCTTGCGGTGCCCAGTCAAATTTTGCTGCAGTCCTGCAGCATAAGCCAGGGCAGGCTCAACAAGCCCTGGTTTAACATGGTTCTCTCAATGCCCCCCAAAATCAGCATCTGGATGTAACATTGCTGCAACCACCTCTGCCCTTGAGAATCCCTTAGCCTTTGGAGCATCTCGATCACGTTGAGAGCTTTGAGATGTCCCCATCTTGTACAGTGGCCTTCCACCTCAAAGTGCTTTGCTGGTATTAAATTGCAAGGATTAATCTCTGTGCTGCCCATGTGAGGGAGATTAGTGATGCTTCTGCTTCATAGATAAGGAAACAGAGCAATTTATGCAAATTGTATGGGTACAGGGAGTGCACTACCAGTGCTTGGTTTCCTGCTGACAGCTGCTGTACCCTAGCTTGCAGTTTTAGCTGCTTGGAAAATGACCTCAGGAGACTGGAAGCTGTATCTCTCCAACTGTCCCCAAAACAAGGGCATGGAAGTTGTAGGAATTGATGTTGGAAATGTGTCTGTCAGTTTTTAATTAAGCAAATTGCCTATGAAGCGCTACAGGCATCTGAGCCAGATGTTACTTTTACGTCAACACGATGAGGCGGTTGTTACAAAAACATGCCATGTCCATTGTTCATGAGGAAGCATCTGAGATGGTCTGTGGCCTGGGTCAGATAGCATCCAAGAGGTGAAGAAAGCTTTCAAGTTCAAACCATTTGATTGCAGTGCCCTTGGGTTGCTTGTGAAGTGACTGTGCCCTGTTAAAAAAACCCTATTTCGTGCAATTCAAACCCAATAAATCTAGCCGTGATTACAGTGGTGGCTGCTGGCAAGAGCTTTCCTCTTGGAGATGAGGGTCTGATGTTTGCTGGGGGACTCGCATCTCACCCTGTCTATCTCCTGGCAGGGACTACGCCATGGCAAACCTGAGTGTGAATCTCTACACTGTGAACGAGCCCTGGCTGTACTCCATCCTGTGGTGCGCTGGTGTCCAGTCCGTCACCTCCGACAGCTCCCACGTCCTTCGCAAGGTGCCTTTTCCCATCTGGCTAATGGTAAGCAGGATGCGTGGGAAGGTGCTGTGAAGCCCTGGAAGGAGGGATGCAGTGGTGGGATGTAGAGGTGGCCGTTGACCACTGCAGCCCTACGTCTGGTGGGTTTCTCCGGGAAGGTTTGGTTGGGTTCAACGTGCTGTTGGGCTTGAGGGTTTTCTGCCTCTATATGCCTGAGCCCTGAGATGGTAATGGATCAATTCGTCTCTTGCACAATCCTTTCCTTCAGTTGGCCTCGTCTCTCCTTATACGGGGTTTGGGTGGGATGCTTGGAGATCGTGGTGCCTGCCCCATTTAACCCACATGATTTTTCCATTTTCCTCTGATAGAAAAACATCTTTCCAGACCTGCTGAGCAGCTGGTAAAGTTGCAGAAGCAGGCACACAGGTGAACCAGCAAACCTGGCTTCTGTGTTTTGGCCAGGCTGCAAAACTAGCTTTTTGTCTGTTTTTTAATACCAAATGAGGACAAGTTTTACCTCTGGTTACCCCATTGCTGGACAAGGAACAACCAGAGCCCAAAGATAGCCCCCTTGCCCATCACGTAGGCTCTGAAAATGTTCCTAGCACTTTGGGTCTCTGAACCAAACAGCAATATTCAAGTTGGACTCGAGGGAAAATGAAATAGTTGCATTAAAGTATTCCCCAAACAAGAGTTCAGCTGTGGCGGTGTAAGCCCCTCAGCTATTTTCTGATGACAGATCCTGTTGGGGGTAGGACAGAAGACAGCTATTTTACCTGCTGCTCTGGCAGATATGCTTGGGAAAGGGGAGAATAAGATGAGCCCGAGGAGAATCTAATATTAACGAGTTATCTGCATCTTTAGCTGGAGGTAGGACCTCAAGACTACTGCCTAGATGGATGAACATCTATCGATGTGTGTTGTCCTTAGCCTTAGCTTAACCCACTGCTTGTGTCTAACTACACAAATTCACACTGATGTGTGCTGAAGCTGGAGAATTGGAAATGGTTTTATAAAGACTGGATCTGTTGGCAGAAGAGATTATCGTTGTCTGAACTGTGCTGCTGCAAACATCTGTCCTCCACTACAGCTGGCAGGATTTATATGCATATCAGTGGCAGCTTTTTACTCCAAAAACCTCTTTGCTGATACTTGGAGCCCTCCTCCAAGGGCTCTCCCATCTGCTGGATTTCCAACTCAGCCCTCTGCTGCAAGTGCACACTCTTATATCACCGGCAGCATAAAAATCCCTTGATTTCCCACATATTGAAGCGCCTGGGTGATGTAATCTAACCAGCTTTGCCATCTGAGCCTCCTCCACCACGTAGGACATGGCTTGGGAGCTGGAGTGAAATGGTTGTTTCTGCCAGGCTTTGGCTGTCCAGTGCCCTCAGGGGCTTTGTTGGGCTTCACCAGCTGAACAGCGCAAATCTGTTCTGCTCCATTCACCCAGGAGCCATTTGTGATTGCAAAATACATTTAACTTGTGTTTCAGTTAAATAAAAGGAAAAACCAAAGAAGAAAAAGTGACAGTCTCTCTCCCCTCTATCCTTGATGGGAAGCTGCTGGTAAGAAGAGAGGCTGTCAGACGTGGTATAGAGAAGGGCTTTGAAAAGCTTGAGGGGAGTTCAGCCCCCAACTTGATGCCCTTAAAGTGGGTGCCCAGTGTGGGACCCCTCTCTGCATTTTTGGGAGTCTCTCAGAGCTGGGGTTTTAGGTTGCTCTCTGCCCAGTTACACTGAATTGATGAAGGGTTTGATGGCTGCAAATGTGAGGATTTCAGGAATAGGACTTATAGTGGGTAAAGCTTATAGAAACCCAGAGTAATCCCACTGAAACAGCCCTGTTTCAGTGGAACTGCAGGTGAAATATAGTAAATTCCTGAGCAGGTCTTGGTGTGGATGGAGCAGGACAACAAGTTGCCTCTGCAACAGATGTTTGCTCCCTCCTCTGAAGGGCTGAGGAGGCATCTGCTCACTGGGTACTCTTAATAATGATGTTTGTGGAATGCATGTCTTTGGGGAAAAAAATAAATAAATCTAGTTTTCCCCTTTTGCTGCCCCACAGGAAAACCTCCTATTTGGGTTCTTCAGTTGTGAAATACCAACAGTTGCATTCATGAAAAAATTTAGATGTGTAGATTTTCTTCTAACTTAGAAGACTCTTGAGTTTTCATTCAAAATAGTTATGATGGCATTCTCCTGCCAAGAAAATGGGAAACATCAGTTTTGAGTCTGCTCGTCCTAATAGAGGCAGCAAATGTAACATTAAATGTCACCCTTTTGTAAATAAGCTGTAAAACACAGGGATTAAAGCTCCATCAGAAGCATTGGCTAATTAAAGCATTGCCCTGCTAATTCAGTGGTACACTTTCACAGGATAAATTGAGACACACACAGATTCACTGAGCAGAAGAACAAGCTGATCTCTGCTGGGAGACAGGGGTAGCAGAGTTGATGACTCCCAACTGGTTTTATCCATGTCACACTACCATTGCATGAACTCGTCTTTATGCGTTATGGATTCTAGTTCTCTAAGGAAATATTACTTGTGTGCATTAGTGCTGGTGTTGGTGGTTGTGACGGATCCATCTGGTATAAAATCAGCAACCTTTTTCTGGTTGGGACTAGTCTAGGTTTGGGATAGGAGAAAAGCATTAGCACCACTGGTGGCTTTCCTGGGTAGGTGCCTTCTGAGCATCATCAAGAGTTGATTATTATTATCGCTTTACTTTGTTGTCTTTAATCGTGGTGCTCTTTCTTGGGCAGCACAAAAATCAATGTGAACTCGTGTGCTTCTGTGCTGGGTTCAGATGATGGGTTTAGCTGGTGTGATGACCACAGCCACGCAGACTGGCAAATGGTGCCAGACCTACCGGTGCCTTAAAGGACAGAAATTGAGAAGTATATGCTTATAGCATGGGGACTGTGCTATACAGCTAACATTAGCACTCAAAATGGACCCTGCATGTCTCATGTGCAAAGTGTATATATTTCTGTGTTTTCCCACAGATTTCCAAACAGCATCTTACCCTCACCTCGCGGTACAGCTGAGATAGGAAACTTTCAGCCCACAAAGCTCTGAGAAAATGTCAGCACACGAAAGGATGGAGAGTTTAAAATTGTTCCTGTTTGCAGTTTTTCCTGATAACGTCATTTTGGATGACAAGCTAGCATTAGAAGTGTCATAAACCTTGTGATTTATATGTCACCCCTGCAGCTCTGTGCTTTTCTTTCTGCCCTGGTGGTAACTTTAGCAACGTGTGGTCTCTCTGTGATTGTACAAACCAGAAAGTTTTAAGGTCTGCTTCTGTTTTTTGTCTTCCAGCCTCCAGACGAGTACCACCTAATCTGGATCACGTCTGATCTCATTTCATTTATCGTAATTGTAGGAGTTTTTATATTCCAGAAGTAAGTACCATGGCTACAGCTCGACTCTCACGCGTCTGTGGCGTGTGGTTTTGTTCAGAGCGCGGGGTGGAGATGGGAGGGAGGAGCACTGTGCTCCTGAGGTGCTTGGATTGCAATAGCAGGGAAACTGTTTATTAAAAATCCCTACAAAGACTGCAAACAATAATTCCGCTTCTGAGATGTGACATTGAATTGGATGTGGTTGCTGCTTTTTAAGAAGAATGAGAGATCTCAAAATGGTAGCAATAGTTGCCTTGCTTCGCTCATAAACGTGTGTGGGAGAGAAACTGTAAATGCGTTAGGGAAATGGACTGAGAAAG
This sequence comes from Haliaeetus leucocephalus, assembly GCF_000737465.1. NCBI lineage: Eukaryota > Metazoa > Chordata > Aves > Accipitriformes > Accipitridae > Haliaeetus > Haliaeetus leucocephalus. The sequence goes on along the minus strand of NW_010972972.1, from coordinate 5,496,568 downwards.
AGATTAAAATGCTTTAAAGGAAGAAGGGGAGATGTTTTGAGATTCTACCAATACAGTATTGAAAAAGAACATGTAATAGTTTTCTTAAATCAGTTTGCTCCCATTTGGGTGAAGAACTAGAAATATTATGATTTAGCAAATCAAATCAGTTGCTTGGTTTGATGCATAAAGAAAGTCTCTCTGTTATCCAAAGAAAGGGGAGAGCAAGGATTTGACGAGGGCACAGCAGAGGCTCCTCTGTCAGCCAGGGTCCCCAAAAACAAATGTGGAGCATAAAACCTAGGAGCAGAGCAAGACACTGATAAATCAGGAGGAGGTAAATCAACTTCCTAATGGCAGAGCTGGCCTAGCTACCCTCCTCTTGATTATACTGGAGGAAACCACGGTGTCCTCCCGGTGATGTGCCTTTTCTCCTAGGAGGCATTTTAGCTGTCTGCAGTGACAGTGTAATAACCCTCTCCCGCAAAATCGTGAGCTCAGAGAGACACGCTCCCTCCAGCGAGAAGCAGCAGCCCTCTCCTGGGAAAACGTGTCACTCTGAAATTGCATCCCCTCATCCCCGGCTCAATAATCTCATCTGCTTTGGCATGCACAAATGACTGTCCTAGAGACATCAAGGGACCTACGCTTTCATTCCTTCATGATATCTGAAATGCCTTTGCGTTAGGAACAGCAATTTAATTTGCTTCAGCCTCATGAGCTAGTGATTTTGCTGTTGCCTTGTCCTAGATCATCTGCTTGCAGCAACCTCTTTCCTTCCCCTGGGTGCATAATTACTCAGGTATTTTTGCCACGTTGCAGTAGGCTATCGCTTCTGCCAGCACCCACTATGGATTTGACTTCAGGCCACATGTTGGGTCTGTTTATAATTGTGTCTAAATTCATTACTTGCACAGTCCCACACTGGTAGACCTGTGCCCAGCAGGTCCCTAATTCCAGTATGGGATAACGGAGCGAGCATCAGATTCAAAACTCTCCTCTCAGGTTAGATTTCCCAACAGTTAATGAAACCACTGACCAAGATAAGATTAAAATTTTTCTAAGAGGTCTTGTGATCTGAATTGTGGCCAATTAAACCTTTCCTCCAGAAGGGCATCGTGGCTGTGTTGCCTGGAAGCTTTCTCCACTCCCTCAAATTCGTCAGTTGATGATAAGAGATGTCCCTGCTCTTTAGACCCTGTATTTCTCTGTCAGATACAGAAATGCACAGAGGAGTCTGGAGGCAGGGACTGACCTCTCTGAAGAGCAGAATTTGAAGGCCAAGTTGATGAGATACTTGCAGTCTTTTGTTCATCTCCCAAAGTCAGTTTTAGAAGGCTTTCCTGAATCAGATCTGGGAGACCACAGCTGAAGAAATTAAACTGATTGAACCTGCTGAATGGGAACTATAGGTCCCAGAGAAGAGTGAAATTATGCACACTTGGAGAGAGGGAGAAGTTGCAGCTATGTGGACTTTGCAATAGCCAGACTCTTCCTCTCTGCACAGATTGAATTTCTTCCAGTTTGGAAGAGGTTTGATGGAATAGTGCAAGAGGAAGCATGGTAAGGAAGGAAAGCATTATTGCAGGATTTCTCTTCCACCCTCAGGGTAAGTGTGATACAGGTGAGAAGAACTGGAAACTGCTACCAGATTTCCTCAGGGCCCATCAGCCTGGAGCACTGAGCTGCTGCCCAGCCTCTGGACCTGATGGAGAAAGGCAGTTGAGTTGCTCAGAGAGGTCTGGCCATGTGGGGTCCATCGTAGCAGGGCCAAATGCCTTCTTTTGGATCTCTCCCTTGGGACAACTCAACCCCAAGTTAGTAGAAGGAAGAAGGAGAAACTCTAGCACCAGAAGTTGGACTTTCTGCAGCAAAGGGCTTGCTCTACCAAGAGCCTTGTGCAGGAGAGACCCATTTCCCTGCCGTTCCAGTTTCTCCACCACATGAAAGAATTGGTAGCAGCATTGAGGATATATCGAAAACAAATCGCAGCGGAATTGCCCAACTAATACCTGCTGATGTGATTCAGCTCTGGGAAATGGGCTTGGCATTTGGCCTTCAGTGTCATGGTGGTTGTTTTGTTTTATTTTTTTTTCTCCAAGTCCTTTTTGGGGCAAAACAGAGCAGCTTCCTTCATGCAAGGATGAGGGGGTGGGTGGGAACAGAGCCACCGCTTCGATGTGCTCGTCCTCTCTTCTACGCATGGCTTGTCTCTCCTCCATAGCCATGGGTAGGGATTGCTCCTGCTGTTCTGCTTCAGCCCTGGTGACAGGATCGTGGCAGCCTCTCCAGAGGGGAAATACCAACTGTGATGACTTCTAACTGATCTTTTTTTGCCTCTTTGCCTTGTTTATTTTCTTACTGCTCTGACTGTTGTGCATGTTCCTCCTCTTTCTCTCTGCTGCATTCTGGCATCTCACAGCTATCACATGATCAGGTAATTCTGGTGCTTTCCTCCTCTTTCTCTTTTTCATTCAACCTTCCTTTCTCTCTTTCTTTCTCCCTCTCTGCTATGGCTTCACTGCAGATGGACAGGGCAGGATGCAGCTTTTCATGATGCTTTCAAACATCTGGCTTCAGAGGGGGACTATAAGGCTCTGAACATTGCATAGTCCATAGCCATGAGCACCACAGAAGCCTGATGCTGAAGCTGGTGGATGTTTTGAAGGCAATCTGACCTTCTGTTAAAATGGTATAAGTCGCTGCCTTTAAAAAAGCCCTATTCTGATGTCCTGCAGCCTGTTGTAATTGGGAAATTCCTAGTGGGCGTAGTGCTTTCTCCATAGAAATAATCCCATGCAAAATATCCCCTTCCTTCCTGCATTTACCAGAGGTTTTTGAGACCAACCTCTTCTAAATTGGCCAGTTTTAAAGAAAAAAATGTAACCTGTTCAATTATATAAAGTAGCGCTTCTCTAGCCCTGGGAATGAATTAATAAGGCTAATGGCTGAAAAGGTTTGGCTCATCAATTGCTGCACTTGGAGCAAGGGATCTTTCGGGAATCCCTTCTCAGTTACACCACTGTGAGCCTGGAAATGCAGCATGAAAATAAATAGCGTTGCACCCAGGAAGGGAGTGAGCCTGGGATGCTGGATTGGAAGTGCCATCAATTGGAAACCCAGATTTCTCCTTGTATTGGCTGTTTTCTCACCAGTCGTCCTCTTCCCCTTGGAGGGAAGCGCTGATGGTTTTCTGCAGTAAAGCCTTCACCGTGTCCGTACTCGAACCAAACTCTTCATGTCTTAACCTTCTCCATTCCTTCCGCTGTGTGCCATGGGGTTGTATTTCTGAGGACTTGGCTACACCCTGTCTGTGCTTATCTGCCCCTCTCCCTCTGCCCACCTACCGCCTCGGGGCTTGGGGTTGGCCACCTGCAAGTATTGCCTGCTCCACGAGGTACCTTGGACTTGCGGCGTTACGTCCTCGCGGCATCTCCCCAAAACAGGACCTGGCTATGGGGCTGGGCTGAGCCCTTCTGTGGGTGCAGGGAGGTTGGGTGTTTTCCCCTTCTCGCCTCTGCCTTGCTCCCTGGCTTGTGGATAAGGAGAAGACAGGCATGGAAGAGTTGGGCAGGCTTTAGGCAAGAGCAGTCGCAGGATGGGGACTCTGTGGTTGTGGCTGGCTTGGGTCTTTGCTCGCTCCATCTTATCACCTCGGTACCAATCAACCCTGTTTTCTCCCTGACCTGCCTCTCTCCGACCCCCTTTCCCTGCCATTTAGCATCTCCTCTCCAAACCAAGGGTCCGGTCGTGGCCCTAACACGGTGTATGCTGTCTCTGTGTTGTTGTCCCAGTATTTTTTAGTCTGTTCCCACCCTGTGTCCGTCTGGTCTGCTTTGATGCCAACCTCCCAGAACAAGACCTACCTGCTGTCTGTCTGGCCTTTTTGCACGCTGCTGTCCTAAACGTGGCCGATCACAACAGAGCCCAAGGGGGTAGGAGAGGTGCTATTTTTCTATTAAACAAGCTTTCTGGACACCCAAAGGCTACTGAGCACAGCAGAGAGTATTTCGTACGGTGTTGGAGTTGCATTGTGATTAAATGTACCGGTGGCTCTTCTAAGAGGGTATTTCAAAGTACCCCTGAAAACTGGGGTCACCCTCTCTTAGCTTGTTCAATCAGAGCAATGCACCCCTGTGGGAGGAGTCATTGGCCTCTTGTGCGTATTTAACCACCCCGGGTCTGACCGCAGCCACCATGTGAGATGGGGACGAGAGAGCAGTGGTCGTTCCTCTTGGCAGGAGGAGAAAAGCCTTTGGTCCCTTGCACCCCCTTGAGGCTGGGCTGTCGGTGCCTCAAAATAGCCCATGCCCTCCATGGGACGTCTAGGACCTATGGGCAAGAGATCGTCGTGCCTTTTGGCCACACAACCCAGCCTGATGCTGAAAATCCTGATGATGTGGGCAAAGAAAAGACTTGTAGCAATATCTTTTGGTCCTGATTATAGTTTAAGGAGAGTCTTATCCTGTGAGATGCTATGTACTTGCAACCACATTGACCTTAGTGGGATCTGCCTGCATGGGACACTAAGGGCAAAAATGGTCATCTTCCACGTCAGAGTGGCTCAGTTTAGATGATGACGATAGAAGAAAAATATTTTTTTAATTTTTAAATTATTTTTTTTTGTACTTTAATGTCTTTACCTCTTTGTGCTTCCTTTGTGTTTCTTCTGTCCGTGGGTCTGTGAGTTGTGTTGTGTTGCCATCTGTCATGGTTTAACCCCAGCCAGCAACTAAGCATCACGCAGCCGCTCACTCACCCCCCCCCGCAGTGGGATGGGGGAAAGAATCAGAAGGAAAAAAGTAAAACTTGTGGGTTTAGATACGAACAACTTAATAGAACAGAAAGGGAAAAACTAATAATGATAATAATTACAATAATAAAAGGATTGGAATATACAAAAGAAGTGATGCACACTGCAATTGCTCACCACTGGCCAACCGATGCCCAGTTAGTTCCTGAGCAGTGATCCCCTCCAGGCCAACTCCCCCCAGTTTATATACTGGGCATGATGTCACATGGTATGGAATACCAGTTTGGGTCAGCTGTCCCGGCTGTGTCCCCTCCCAGCTTCTTGTGCCCCTCCAGCCTTCTTGCTGGCTGGGCATGAGAAGGTGAAAAATCCTTGACTTAGTACAAACACTACTTAGCAATAACTGAACACATCAGTGTGTTATCAACATTCTTCTCATACTGAATCCAAAACGCAACACTATACCAGCTACCAGAAAGAAAATTAACTCTATCCCAGCCCCAGGACACCATCCCATCCCTTCTTTTCTCTGTAGCAGAGCATCTGCCTTCATCTGTACCCTGGTCAAAGTGTGATGGTGCGGTGTCATCCACTGGGATTTGGGAAGGGGATGGAAAACCCATGAAATCAACACCAGCTAGATTGTCCTGGAAAAATTGCAGAACCTCTTTTGCAGATGTTGCTTTTTCAGGCTGATTTTGTGGACCCAGGCTGGAGTGTGGGGCTCTTCAAATCCTCTGTTCCTGGGGCTGGGTAGAGGGTTAGAAATTGAAGAGAAGGTGGTTGTCACCTTTTAAAAAAAAAAAAAAAAAAAAATTAAAAATCACCTTCCCTTGTGTAGGTAAGCCACTAGATGGTGCTAGAAGATCAGAAACCCCATAAGCCACCCTATAGCCCTGCTGTTTCTTCATCAAATAATCTTATAGCATCCCTGGCTCGGGCAGGGAGAATGGGATTTACTTGAAAGCCTTCCTCTGTGGTCCAGAGGTAGGACGAATCGCTGGGGTGTGGGCTATGAAAGCCTGGCCTAAAGAGCATCCCTTTGCAATGGGATCTTGGGTACGGCTGCTTTGTCTGAGCCCACCAAGCCCTGTTTTCCCCTATTGCAGCAGCAGCCCACCTTCCACTCCTAATGCCAGCAGCTCTGCAGCTGAGGGTCTGCTACAGGGGTGCTCCCAGGCTGAAAAACAGCTTTAAAAGCAAAATCCCCCTTGTACTTGCTGCCGCTGCTTATTACTGACATCAGTAATTTTCTTTAGATGCATTCAGTAATGAGAATAAATGTCTGGCTAGTTTGAAGTTGAGCCAAGCTCCCATCAGCCTTATATTGTTCACGTGGTGGAAACTTTTGGTGAACACTGAGTTTCATCGAGGCTTAAAAAGTGGAGGGTTTGTGTAGAAACATTTAAGTAAAGACCTGGTGTCTGGGGAGGGAAGTGCACTGGGGGAAACTACATTTAAGGGCACGTGGCAGGTACCTGCATTGGGAATGCTTGTACTTCCCTGCAGAGCAGCTCATGTCAGTGTCTTTGCTGTGTCTCAGGTTTGAGACCTTTAATTGTCTTTGAGCTCTCTTCTCCCACAAGCGTGAGCATGTCACTCAGCGAGGAAAAGGTTATGGTTTGTTTCTCTACTTGGCTTAGTCTCTTGTTCTGTTCCCTCTTTCCACCCCTAAGAGTCAAAACAGCCTGACCTCCTTTGGGCAGCTGGATAGCTGATGTGATAGAGAGAGGTTTGGGGCATCTGCTGTCCTTGGTGAAATTAGTGGAATTAGGATGTTCAAGGTGGTTAAAGATGACCTGCTTGTATGTCTGTACCCCTTTGAGATAACATGCTCATCTCTGAACATCCTCGGACCATGAGAGGTTGTGTATGTGCAAGGGAACGAAGGCGTGAGGGTCTCTGGGACGTGTTGGTCTCCACGTTGTTGGTGGCCACTTGGACTGAGGATGCCTCCGTGGTTGGGAAGACCAGCCCCTGAGATCCCTTCTTGTCTTGCAGGTGGCGCCTAGGGAGCATCAGGACCTACAACCCGGAGCAGATCATGCTCAGCGCTGCTGTCCGCCGGTCCAGCCGGGATGTCAAGATCATGAAGGAGAAGCTGATCTTCTCAGGTATGGATGGGGCTGGTTGGCCAGAGCCCTTTGCTCCATCCCTCAGCTCTCACCCTGCTCTCTGCTGATGGAGGAGGTGGTCTTGGTACGGTTGTCATCATCTGCTGGTGGGACTGGATGACTGGACTGACCCTGCTGCACTGAACCGCTTGTGGGATATGGTCATGGCTCATCCATCCCAAACTGGTGCAGGTCTGAGTGCTGATTTGCTCAGAAATGCTGCATTTAACTTACCAAGCTATGGCATGCAGCTCTCTTGTACTGTCCCACATCTTCTCTGCTCTCAATCGTTAAGAGCATGTCAAAAGCTATAATACCCATTAAAATAATGGCATAGATCACCACAAATAGTGGTGATGAGTGTGGGGTAGACCTGGAATTCAGTGGCGCTACAAGTTGAGGGGTTCCTGATATCCTTGTGCTCCTCTCAGCATTTACTTGTGTTGGAACATGCTAGCAATGTCTCCATCTCACCCCACCTCTAAGAAAGATCTCAGAAATGTGTATGAAGAGGGAAACATTTAGCTTTAAAAGATTAAAGTTGGTGAGTGAAGCTGGAAAACTCACATTTGAAGGAATGTGAATATAATCTCCCCTTGAGCTTTGTTATGGGCTTTCTTTCTTTGTATGTAGGGGCTAGAGACCTCTAGCAGGGATCAGGGTTTATTGTAATGGGCACATAAACAGCAAAATGACAACTCTTGCTTCAAAGAGCTTACTGTGTGAAATGCAGGCCGGATTCTGCCTTCTAGAGATGGTGAAAATTGGGTGTAAATCCACGAAACCCAGATAGGGAAAGCAGTTGGTCACAGCAGAATTAAGCCTCCCCAGCATGTTCTAGACATAAAATGTCCTAGACATGAAATATCCTTAGAGGTTGGGGATACATATTGAAGTTTTGTGCCTCTGAAACAAATATTCTTGTTTAGGGTGGGTGTTTACAATTAAAACATTGGTGGTTGGTTGCACATTTTTTCCAGTGAAACCAGTGACTATAGGAGTCTGTCCTTTTCCAGAATGGCCATTTGAGTAGAGATTAAGTTCAGATATTTTGCATCCTTTTCCCACAGGTTCACTCAGCCTGTGGACTAGCATCATGTATACGGGGGAATCCAGTTTTGCCTCTGATGGTGGCAAGATTGTCAAGGTCTGAAATTTAGAAATGAGCTCCTGTTTGGAGGCAGATCCTGTTCAGAACTGGTTTTAAATGGGTGCAGTGTTACTAAACCCAGGGTGAAATCCCTGTAGGATCAGATAGATCCCATGTGCTGGAATTGCGCGGCTGCTCAGTGCCTCAGTTTCCCCATGCGTGGGGGATGCTCCTGGGACTTGCCCTGTGACGATGTCCCTGCTTTCTCTACCCTCCCCAGAGATCAACAACGGCGTGGAGACCACGGACGAGCTGTCTCTCTGCTCCGAGAACGGCTATGCCAACGAGATGGTCACCCCCACGGATCACCGGGACACCAAGCTGCGGATGAACTGAGGGGCTCTGGTCCAACCCCGGCGCGTGGCGTCCCCCGCGTTCGCTCCGGCAGCGAAAGCCATGCTTTCCTGCGTGCTGCGGGATGGGAACCTTTGAGGAACTGCTGGTCGGGCAGAGACCCCTTCCCATACCCCATCACTAGCTCCTCCACCTCCTTGGTTGTGAGGTTGGGGGGCTTATTTTTGTAAATATGTAGAAAATCTGAATTTTTTTGTCTCTCTCTCTTTTTTTTGAGTGTAATTTTTCCAGGGCATGAGTGGAAATACCGTGTTCATTAAATCCTCGACCTTATGGCTGAAGTTATTTGAATCTTGACGTGGCAGCCTGAGTCCCCTTGGGGGCTTCTGGGAAAAACACGTTGGACGTGTCTCCCCTTTCTCCCCCTTGCCCCGCTCCACTCCTTCCCTTGATGCAGCGACTGTGTAGCTGAATGTTGTGATGTTCTCGTGAAGTGTCGTTTTTGTTACTGTTTTTTTTCGTTTCCCCTCCTCTTCCCCCTTTCCTGGGTGATGAAGTTTTAGCTCTAATGCAACAGGAGGCTGTTTGGAGGAGAGAAGCTTTCCTAGGAGAGGAGATAGCACTGCTCTTCCCTGCTGAAGTTCAGAGCCAGGGAAGGGGTTGCACTGGCTCCGTCACTTGGGCACCTTCTGCCTGTCCCATCCTCCATCCCCAAAGCCTGGGTGCTCGCAGGGGAACGGCGCTCTTGAAAAGTCCTGCTGCAGTCTCGAAGGCAAATCCTGAGTGTTGGCTGTAGATTGGCCTCTGCTGGCAGCAATGCTTTGATTCTTGATTATTTTTTTTTCCTTTTTTTCTTTCTTTCTATCTTCTCCCTGAGTTGGGCTCTGTCGGGAGCCCCGATGGCTTGCAAAAAGCAATGCCTTTGGCACCATCACCGCTCAGATCTGGCTAAAGTGCCTGCCGCTCCGAGTGGCGTTTGCAGTCGCTCCTTGCTTCCCTGTCCTTGCAGCCGTGTAGGAAGAGGAGGTGGTGGTCCAGTGTGAACTTCCCCCCTCTCTGGGCCAAGCAGATGCCCATAGGTGAAGGAGTTGTAAATAGTTTGGAAGGTGAAGCAGCCCCGGAGTGTAATTTATTCCTGCAAGGAGACCTTCCTCCTTGCTTTAAAAGCAGGATCTTTAAAAGCTGCGTGTTCACGTCCTCCAAAGGAGTGACGGTCTTGCAGCAGATGCTGACAGGCTCATGAAGGTAAGAGCTTGGATCAGTGTGTTTCCAATGCAAAAGGCTTTAAACCAAAACCCTAGACCAGAGGTTAAAAGAAAAAAAAAAAACAAACCAAAAGCTCAGAAACTAAGTAGATGACAGTTGGATTTTATCCCCTCCCTGAAACGGCTCACAGCCAGCCCAAGGGCGGTCGGAGCTTTCTGCTCTTGACCTTCAAGGCCTCATGGAGAGGAGCCTGTTTTTGGGTCACTTTGCTGTTCACACGGAGCCGGTTCCCAAGGCAGCTGAAGCCAGCCGGAAGGCTGCTGGAGCTCTGAATGGGTCTTGGCTCAGTCCCCGTGGCCTTCTGGTGTGGGGTTGCTTCCTTCCTTGCTGGATCTTGGTTGACACGACGTGCAACGGGAGAAATCCCATTGAGCACGAGCTTCCTTTGAAGCTTGGTGCGCGCTGCCTTGAAAGCGATGGGACTGTCAAAGTTGTTTCCCATGGAGGGGATGGGAGCTGAGGCTGAGTCCTTCGGGTGCTGGCCAAGCTGGGTTGCAGAGCCTGTGAGTGGTTGGGAGAAGTCACCTTGTAGAGAAGAAGGGCGGTCCGGGGGATGCTGGTGTGCGTCACGTTCAACGCACAAAGCAGGCTTGCAAAGACCAGAAACAAGCCACAATCAAAACAGCCTCGAGCAGTTTGTTCTTGTTTTGGCAGCACTGAACTGCTCTATTTTTTTTTTAAGCTGTACTCCAATAGTGTTTTGAAACCCCAAAGTCTTGGCCTTAGTGTGTAAGAATTGGGGGCAAAAGTGGCCAAATTATCTATGTAAAAGAAATATACCCCTATTAATAATGAAAATATGAATTGTCATGCTTTAATAAGCATCTCCTAAGCAGCGCAAATCAAGAATTTAATTTGTTTGCATCTACCCTGGGTTTTTATGAATGTAAGTTGAATAAGACCCTGGTCCATGCTGCCTCTTACCTTCCCCAAATACTGTCTTTCTATATGGTACTCTCTCAAGTCTGTGAAATACAGTGTGGTTTTTCTGCAAAATTGCAAGTTTTTGGTGGATTTGAAGGCTTTTGAGAACAAAGTTGCTTCTCCCTTTAATGTGGTGCTGTATTGAAACATTCCTGGTGGATTGTCATTGCCAAGTGAGAGATCTTGTTTAAATCTCAGCATCTGTTGATAATCACCTGCATGTTCTGTTTTTATCCTTGGAGATGACTTTATTGAAAGGTCAAGTGCTTAAAAGCTTGGAAGTGTTAAAAGCAATCCAACAAAGAGTTGTTTTCACAATTCACTTTTTTTTTAATGATGAGACCCAAACTTTATGTGTAATGCACTGACTGTTACCATAATTGTCCTGAATATTTGCTACCTTTCTTTTTAAAAAGATGATACTTTTTTGATGAAAATAGACCTAGACCAAAATAAACTCTGCAATGCTCTGTGAAATAAACTGTCAGTATTCCCCTGCCAGTCTGTGATGTTGTTGTGTGTTCTGGGATCACCTGTGTAACGATGATGCCTTGATCCTTCTCCCTGTGTTTCTGGTTTTTCATGCTTCATGAGACTGCCAAAGGTCTGACCAGAGAGAGGTTTGGAGATCCATCCTTCTTGAGATTGGTACAGTTGTGTTGCATCTCCTCTTGGTGACACCAAGCTGAGTGGTGCGGCTGACACACCTGAGGGATGAGAAGCCATCCCAAGCTGGAGAAGTGGGTCCACATGAACCTCATGAGGTTTAACAAGGCCAAGTGCAAGGTCCTGCACCTGGCAACCCCCAGTATCCATACAGGCTGGGGGATGAAGGGATGGAGAGCAGCCCTGCGGAGAAGGGCTTGGGGATGCTGATGGATGAAAAGCTGGACATGACCCGGCAATGTGCGCTCGCAGCCCAGGAATCCAGTCATCTCCCGGGCTGCATCACCAGCAGCGTGGCCAGCAGGTCGAGGGAGGGGATTCTGCCCCTCTGCTCCGATCGGGTGAGACCCCACCTGCAGTTCTGCGTCCAGCTCTGGGGTCCTCAGCACAGGAGAGACAGGGACCTGCTGGAGCGGGTCCAGAGGGGGGACACAAAAATGACCAGAAGACGGTAGTTGAAAAGCAGTTGTGTGGAGTCGAGGTGACTGTGCAGACCTGAGCCATGAACAGTAACTGTAGAAAAATTTTTCAGTGTGTTTGGCCACATGGGGACAATGATGCACCCGTAGACCTGATCAGGCAGCAGTTTTAAACCAAACAAATGGGAAGCAATTTATTTTTAACACGCGTTATGCAAGTCATTGCCCCAGGGTGCTGTGAAGGCCAAAAATCATAAGCAAGTTCAAGGAGGAAGAAATGGCTGATACATCCATTAGCACTTATTAAACATGGGAGTCCGGGTGTGAGATCCAGCTTGGGCAGTCCCTGGGCAGTTCTTTGCTAGATGTGTATATTAAGGGAAAGGCTTGCTTGGTGCTTGCTCTATTTTATTTTTTAATTTTTACCCCAGGATCTGCTCCCAGCTGCAGACTGAGGGTGCTTTGGTTGAGAAGGGGATCTTGTCTGGGTCAGCGTGGGATTGTTCTTTGTTAAGCAGCTGTTTTCTCCAGCCCCTGAATGGCTGCATTTAACTGATAGTTGAAAGGGATTAAAGTAAATACAACACTATCTCACTGGTTGGTGATGGGTAGTCAGTACCGTGTCATGAATTTGACTGGCTCCGGCAATACCATTTGAGTGTTAAATATAAAATTGCCCTAGGGGAAGGGATAGAGCTCCTGATATCTACAGTATTGAATAATCCCTAACTAGGGGCTGTCGTTGCTGTACCCTAGGGAAAGATATTGAAAAGTTGAAAGGAGAGAAATGAGAGTCATGTAGGCTGTGTCTGTTATTCAAATAAAAGAGCAGAGGATTGGTTGCTGGCTCTAAGCCCAAATGGCTTGGGACAGCCAACATTGTGCTATTTAACTCTTTCTTCCTCTCTAAAACTGCTCTTATTTATAAGAGCTTAGTGGTATAGCTGGGATAGTTCTCGTGGTATCTGGGAACCTTTCCAGCCCTTTAAATTTGGCAGTAGAGTTGTAGTCCTGGGGTGTGGGAGGTGATGCTGATGCTCTAGGCCTACACAGTTACCTGCCATTAGAAGGATCTCTTATATCTCTGCTAAAGCCTCAACATGATGCAGTGGTCAGGAGCTTTCAAAGTTCAAACTCGGCGTGAGAAGTCTAGCCGCGATGTAAGCAGCAGCAGTGGGATGAGGCTGAAGGCTGGTTCCCCTTCTTGGTGCAAGCAACCTCTTCTTGGCTGAAGTTCTTGATTGGGTTTCAAGCTCAATGTGAGTATTGACAATATGTGAAATAGGAAACCAAGGGTTTTTTTCCCCTCTTAAGCCTCTTGGTTTTCTCCCTGTCTTCTTTCTGGATCCTGTTTCTGCTCTAGTTACTTCTCTGCCCTAACTCATCTACTTGGCTCTCCTGCTTTGGTCTCTTCTCCCAGAGGCTGGTGACTGCCCTTCACTTCCCCTAGCTGGCTGAGGGTGAAAGAGGGTGTCCTGACTCTCTCCATGGCAAGGTGGAGCCGTGGATGGCGGTGCCAGGAGTGCATAGACGGCTGTCCTGGATGGGATGCATCTTGGGCGTATGGTAGGGAAGTACAGACCACAGCGCGATCAAATCCTAGTGGCCGTCTCCCTCAAGATGTCTCACCATGGTCTCCGCTACTGATTTATCCAAAACTCCCTTCTACCTTTCCATTCTTTTTTCCTTGTTTTCTCTTCAGCTTAGCTGCCTCCCTTCTCCTTCCTATTCCTTTCTCCTCCTGACATGCATACTCTGCTGCTCCTTCAGTAAGCTTTGGTCCTACATTCACAGAGAGCTTTCCCCAGCAGGTGCCTGGAGTTCCTGGTCCTATATACTCGTATTTCCCTTTTGCATCTTTTTAATGCTTGTGGCTTTGTGCCTAATGGCTTCCAAGGGCCATGTGCCAGAGGCTGAGCATTTTTAATGTGAAGAAGGGATTTTAGAGTCCTAATCCACTGTAAAATCACTGCTTCTGGTATCTGTATCTACCCTGGGAGAAGACCCAGGGCACTGGCAGCGTAAGGCGTCCTTCCTCTGGTGCTGCCTAGCAGACACCCCTTTCAAACACCCTCACGTCCTGCAGCTCTGTGGGGTATTTAATGCCCTCTGTTTCATGCAAAAAGGCCACAAGCGTGGGTTGTAGCACAGCCTTTGCACAGCAACAGCTGCTTTGGGGCACGGTGGCATCCTGCAGCGAGATGCAGGGCCAAGAGCAGCGCAGTCTAGCTGTAGAAATCCCCTCGATAGGCGGCTTGGCATGGGCACGGGGGCAGCTGCACCCTGCAAAGCCTTCTCATTGTGGTTACTTTGTGTGTTTACAACTCCTAGTAGCTGGTCCTCCCCAACCCTGGGGCTGCACGCGCTGCCTGAAGCTGGGGTTTGGTTTTGAACGGGTTGGTAGCCCCGTGCTTTATGGCTACAAGGAGATAATGGCTTTGCAACGTTGCTGAAGAGTTTCCAACACTCTGGAGACCTTTTTTGCTGTGTCCCACAGGGCAGGATCAGTGCTCTGCTGCTATTTGTCCCGATGAGCCACTTCCAGTTATCTCTAGCTCCATCCGTGCCGGACATGGTTGCACCCCTGGTCGGTGCAGCCTGGCAGTGCCAAATCTATCAGGGTGGAAGGTCCTAAGAGCAAATCCCCCAACCCTTCCAGCCCACAGCACAGGCTGGAAAACCACAGTCCCTTCTAGGTTGCCAGTGATTCATATGCAAATGTTGGGAGCAAGCAGGATGCCAGCTTGTGCCCTGCATCCCAGCGATGGGAGAGGAGGAGAAAGGAGCCAGCCAGCAAAAGGTGATTTCACTGCGATGACAGCATGCAGGGGCTGGTTATGATTAATATTTCTTCTCTGTCTAGTGTGAAATAATAGAAGTTGTTCGAAGCAATGCTGGGCAAGGGAGGGAAGGCTGGCTGCATCACATTAGGGGGGTTGATAGTCTTCAGCACAAGGGTTACTTTGTGGAGCTTCCCCGGGACTGCTTTGATGCCTGCTATGAGCATTTAAAAATTCAACCAACAACTGGGATCAAGTTAGAGGGGAGGGTGCAGAAAGCCTCACGGGACAAACCTCCCCTTCTGTCCTCCTCATCCTCAAGGACCTAATTACCTAATTATCACACGTTAATGAGGGGGACCGCAGCTCCTCCCTGACCCAGTCCATTCCCGCTCCGGGCGCCTTTTTTGCTCACAGAGCTGTATTTTATTTATCGGCTTTATTCTGGTTTCCAGTGAGATGGAGTCTCTATCAAATGAATCGTTCCACCTGGACCTCAATTTGCTCTCCAGATGGCTCGGACCCTTAAGCTGCCCTGGTGTGATATATTTTCCCTGAGCTGCGATGGGTTTTCCCTGGGTCCTGGCTCCTCCCTGGCTGGCTGTTATTGACAGCTGCATGGCTAATGCCCTGTAGCTCTCTGGCATGTCATTCAGGAGAAACAAAAGCAGATTTCTCCTCCACCTCTCCGGCAGTGAGGATAAAGGGGATGCTTTTGTGCTTCCCCAAGCGTTACCGCAGAAGGGCTGAGCGTGCTTTGCGGAGGGGACCTGTCTCCGTGCAGAACCCTAATGTGGATGGGAGCTCGCCCAGAGGGAAGTTGAGTCTTCGCTAGGTACCACCTGGAAAACACAAACTGTGGGCCAGGTAATGTTGGACTTCTTGCACTAGCATCTGGGGAGGCTTGCAAAAAGAAAAGAAAAAAAAAAAATAAGGCATCGTTTGCTGCTGTGTGGTACTTGGGTGGAGAGGGTGACCCGCAGAGGAGTGTGCGTGGGTGAGGGCAATGGAGCAAACGTGCTCTTTGGCGTTGGCATCGTTTGTCTCATGGGCAGACAGGACGATGTGAGCTGGGGAAGGGCATTTGGATGAACTGGGGAGGGAAGGAGGGGTGTCCCTTTGTAAGGAGGTCAGCCTGAGCTGTTTCTTCCCAGCGCTGAGCTGTGCGGGGCAGTGCGTGACCCTGATGGCTTGGAAACGTGTGTGGATCAGGGAGAGAAGTGGGGATATAGATGTGGGTTTTTTTGGCTGGAGCCGCATGTGTTGGTGAAATGTGGAGTCTGCCGTGCTCTTTGCAAAACCGTCTCTAGAGAGCTGCCTTTGTTGTAACTTCTCTAAATCACTTTAAACTGCCTAACAGCGTTTCCCTTCTGTACACAGCCCTGAGCACCTATTGGTGGCATTTAGGGTGTTTAGAGCCTTCACCCACTCCCACAGGATTTCTTAGCTATTTAGTTAGGGCTTGTCATGCTGCTTCACTGCTCTTTAGGTCCCTGCAGCAATGCCGTGGCATGGGCAGAGCTGTTTTCCCCACTGCTGGGGGATTCTGCAGGCGCAAAGGATGCGGTGATGCTTTCTTGGGGTGGTGGGGTGAAGATCCTCAGGACTAGATTTGGTTGTGCTACGCACAGCTACCCTGGTGGAGGTGCAGCCAGGAGGTGTCCTCTGGAGCATGGGAGAATCTGAGCACCTTTGGGGTCAGATGCGATGGCTGTCTGGGAGATGCAGGTATAGGAAAAGAGATGAAGGACTAGAGCTAAGCCAGGGATCTTGACTCGTGAGAAATTCAAGGTTAACCCTCCTCAAGGGATGTGCTACCTGCCTTTCTGCAGGAGACTGTGTGGACACCACAAAGCCACCGACGTCGGGTAACTTGTCACCGCAGTGGCGACTTGTGCTCCTGCCAGAGGCTTGTGGTGAGATGCTCCAGAGCCTAACTTAGGGGGCCCTTAAGAGCAAAGCCTGACCACCCCCCCCTCCCAAAACAGGCTCTTTGCTGTTACAGAGCCTCAGAAAAGCAATCTAAAGCCTGCATGGCCGTGGTAGAAGCTGTGATCAGGAGTGCTCTGCTGATGGTCCTCATTGGCACCCCTGCTCAAGGAGCGGTGCTGACTCTTTGCCATGCTTTTAAAACACAGGTGATGGCATTGCTGTGCCCCTTTGATTTAACACCCAGCCAGTGAGAGCAGTTGGGCAAGTGCAGGGAGATCCGGGGTCAGTCCGCTCCTCACTCTTCCCCCCAGCATCTCAGTCTGTGCCACAGCGATGGGGCAGGGCAGGCTTTGGGGGAGAAGTGGAAGAAATGGGGCAGCAACTAGGACAGTTGAGGCAGTGGTTGAGGGTTTGGGGTCTTTGATTCACTCACCATTGTCAGATATAGCCAATTCTTGTCACTATTTCAATTCTACGATGCTCCTCTGCTTTCCAGACCCCCCTTCTGCAGGCAAAGGTCCTTCTCCCCAGGGGTTACTCTTTACAGGTGATCTGGCTGCCTCCCCTCGACTTGAGCAGGAATCACCCTTTTGGATGTGCAGCTTTTTGCAGCCTCCAGGCTGAGCACACGACTTTCCCTGTCCCACAGGCGTGGGTCCTGCTGCTCACGCTGTCAGTGTGAACGGTGAACCATTAGTGTTCGAATGAGAGAAGTCTGCTGTGCTTCATTGCAATCACTTTATGAAGCCCTTTAGGAAACACTTAAAATCATCTGGAGAACAAATAGAGCAGAAAGGTATGTCAGATGTAGACATCTCCTATGCTTTTGGGCAGGTCATGTTGTAGCTATCTTTGGCAAATCTCAGTCTCGCATCCTTACGTCTGGATTTTTGCCTGGAATAAGACACCTGGAGAAACATGATGGATAGAAACAGTCAAAATACTGCATTGCTCCCAGCTGGGCTATACCGTGGAGCACTTGCATTTGAAAGGATGGGGAAACCAGTTAAAGCAAAATGTGAGAAAGAAAGGGTGTCAAGGTGGTGGTACAGCATAGGCTGGGCAAGGCAACTGCCTTAGAAGAAACATCTCGTAAAGGCAGAAGTTTGTCTACTGAGATGGGGTTGGATTGGAAATATCCTAGTGCCCATCACTGTGCCGTGGTTTGGAGAAAATGTTGGTTACTGAGGAGGTGCCATGTGTGCAGATGAAGGGGCAGAGTCTGACTCTATTTTGGCTGGAATCTGTACTTCCTCGTGCCACCGAGGAAGATGCAGAAACCGTGATGGTGTTTGGACATTGCAGTCAGATATTTTAATAGTGTACTGTTCTCTTGTCTCCTTCGCTGCTTCCCAATCAGGATGCATCGAATGATGAAAGAAGAATCAAGTTTCAGGACAAGCAGCCTGGAAAATGTGACGCGGGACCCAGGCAAAGAAAAGCTGCACATGAAGCTCTGCAGTGGGTCCTGCCATGCTGAGCAAATCCTCCAGACACTGAACTCCTACCGGCAGAGCGGCATCTTCACAGACGTGGTGCTATTAATTGATGGACAAGAATTCCCCTGTCACCGTGCCACTTTGTCAGCCAACAGCACGTATTTCCGGGCCATGTTTGGTGGCAATCTCAAGGAAGGCCACCAGGATATCATTAACATCCAGAAGATATCTGCTTCCACTATGTCTCTCCTTCTTGATTATATGTATGGGGGGAACATCATCATTCAGGAGGACAACGTTGAAGGCATCTTGGAACTGTCTGACTTGCTGCAGATCTCCAAGCTCAGAGATGCTTGTGTCACCTTCCTTGAAGGCCAGCTTCACCCATGCAATTGCTTGGGCATCATGAAGTTTGCTGATTCATTCTCCATTGCGTCTCTGACAGAAAAGAGCAAGAGGTTCATGCTGGAGTGTTTTGTGGAGGTGTCGTGTCATGAAGAGTTCCTGGAGATGGGTGTGAAGGAGCTGGTTGAATATCTGTCCGATGAGCAGCTGGTGGTCCCCAAGGAAGAAGTGGTCTTCGAAGCAGTCATGCGCTGGGTACGGCATGACGTACCTGCCAGGAAGGGAGCCTTGAAGGACCTCCTTGAGCATGTGCGTCTGCCCCTGCTCGACCCCACCTACTTTCTGGAGAAGGTGGAAATGGATGAACTCATCCAGGACTCGAAGGAGTGCATTCCTCTACTGCATGAGGCCCGCAAGTACTACATCCTCGGGAACGAGGTCAGCTCTTTGCGATCGAGGCCCAGAAGGTAAAACACACTGTTGTCTTCTCTAGACCTGCGTGGCCTGAGCTGATGGATCTTAAAGTTTGAGGGGAGTTCTTGGGTTGTTTTTTCTTTTTCTTTTCTTCCAATTGCTTCTCTTTTGGCCTCCCTGTTTCCAAAATAAGGCATTGGAGATTGTTTGCCTGGCTTAAAGGATTCCTGTGAAATATATACTAATGCATGTGATGCTTTTTTTTTTCGGTTGGCAAGGAGTGCTCTAATCACACTGCTCTGGGTGTGCAATGATGCTATCCAGATATGTGTCCAGACTATGGGCAGGAAAGGGTGTTTATAGCTCTTTATTTCTATCTGCTTTCACCAATGGGTAGAGCACTGGGTTGAGACGTGTTTTCCATTCCCAGCTCCGCCACTTGTCTGCTCTCCTTTCACATCTTTTGGTCTCTCTCCCACCTTCTCCAGGCTGTCTGTTAGCAGGAAGGCTTGGACCAGTCTCAATCGTCCTGGCCATTGGCGTGTTTCCTAGCTCAAAGGCCTTGCTGCAGGGTCAGGAATTAATGTCCAGGGAAGAAAAAGTAGTTACTGTCCAGGTGGCTACCTAGGCATCCCCAAGTGTCTTTTTTTTTTTTTTTTTCTTTTTTTTTTTTTTTCTTTCCATTGATTTGTTGATGAACAGCAAGAAGAAAAAGAGATGCTGGCCCAAGCAGCTGCCAGTGTAAAGTGGAGGAGGCAAAGAAAAAGTGATTTCTAGGGTTGTGTGGGTGTAAAAATCTGGACTTCTTTGTGACTGTGAAGTTTGGATTTGACCAGCCACTCTTTAAGTCTCTGCTGTTTCTTCATGGTGCCACAGGTCCCTTAGGGTGTGTTTGGTAAGAGTGCTGATGGACACCTCTGCCCTGGGGTGGGTGACCATATCAAACCGAGTCGGTTTGCAAGGCTCCCCATCCTTTTCCAGAGGAAATCCATGACCGTGGGGCTGCAGGGCCAGGTTCTTGGGCTCTCCTGCTCTTCAGCCTAAGGAGTGCAGGTTTTTTTGCTGCTCAGTGAAGCATCCTGAGCAGAAGGATGGAGGTTGCCCCAGTGCATCTCAGAAGTCCCAGGCTGGGATTTAGGGCATATTTCTGTCAGGTGGAAGAGATGGTTTGACACATCTTCTCTGGGCTGAATACCACAACAGGTTATTATATACAGAACTGCTCAACAACAGGGTCTGTGGTGACCTCCTCAAGGATGCAAACAGCTAAAATTCACTGGGGATAAATCCCACCCCCCAGCATCCACATTTTACCTCCCTCCTTTTGCAGCTTTGGTCTTAAGCGAATTATGACAGCCTGCACAAACCATGGCAGAGCTGGGGATTGGACCAAGCCTTTCAAATTCTCTTTCACCCTCCTCCTTCCTCTCCCCTCCCCTCCTGCAGAGCCATTCCTCTCTTGCCACCTACTAGTTGGCAGGATTTTCCTTCCCCTGCTGTCTGTCTCGTCTGCTCACTGCTATTAGGGCTGGAGAGAGAGAGATTTCCTGGAAACACTTCTCTCTCCAGGCAGAGAGCTTGCCGCAGGCAGGCTGCCAGGAGCGGCTTTCCACGCTCGTGGCTTTGCCTTGAGGATTATTAGGTTTGATTGTGCTGGAAGGGGGAGGGTGAGTGGCAGAAGGCAATCTCACGAGGGACTTCTAAAGGTCATTCCCATTTTCTTTCCCTATGCAGTTTGGACCCCTTCCCACCCAAGTTGGGAGGTGCCTTTGATTTGATCGTGCAGACAAAAGGGAAGGTGCAGGTGTGAAATCATTTGCCCAGAAAATCGGTAGCTGATGCAGGAGAGGACCCTGCTCTATCCACTGGACTGTGGTGCCAATGTCCTAGATAGGATGGGGGGGATGATGGAAAGGGGTAGCCTGGCCCAGGCAGTTACCCATGCCTTTCGTGTTCTAGGTTCATGGAGCTGGCAGAAGTCATCATCATCATTGGGGGCTGTGATAAGAAAGGCCTTCTCAAGCTGCCCTTCACAGACCTCTACCACCCCAAGAGCAGGCAGTGGACAGCCCTCTCCAGCGTGCCTGGCTACACCAAGTCAGAGTTTGCTGCCTGCACACTGAAGAACGATGTGTACATATCAGGTGAGGTACCCTGGACCAGATGGTCCCTCCCCGGTTGCAAAGAATAGCACGCCGTCTGCTTGGACAGCCACTCCTGAGGTCTATTCTCTAGGACTCATTCATGTGCAACCCAGCTTTGGAGCCAAGTCACTTCTTGGTGAAGTTTATCCTGAGGCGGTTTGGATTTTGCTGTCCCAAGGAACAGTTTCACCTTTGAGGGGGAGGATGGCAGCATTAAAAAACCTTTCCCTCCTGTTGGGCATCTGTCAAAAGTGTTCAGCCGTGGAATGAGCTTGTTTTGGTGTGTGCTGTCAGTCAGGGTTTCCTGAAACATCAGTCTCCTGCCTGTCCTTCACTTAAAATATAATGCCTATCAATCAGATGAGTTCTGTATAAGGGATGGAGCAGTGTAACAAGTGCCTCGAAGTCCAGACAGTGTCTCCTTTGGGAAGCTGAGTTTACATGGCCATAACCCAACAACCATATTCTGGCCTCAGTTGTTGCATTGCAGGGAGGAACTATGCAAAATTGTGGTGTATTGAGGTGATGGGGTCCTTGGGATCGCGCCAGCCCTCCATCCCTCTGTTTTTCAGGAGGACACATCAGCAGCAATGATGTTTGGGTGCTGAGCTCCCAGCTGAATGTCTGGATCAAGGTCGCTTGTCTGCAGAAAGGCCGATGGAGGCACAAAATGGCAACACTTCAGGGCAAGGTAAGCAATGGCCCAAATTTTGGAAGAAGCCACATGGAGCGCTGTTCCCCTCTTCTCCTCCTGCCCGGTACAGTGAGGAACTGTCAGTGTGTGTTTGTCTTATGGGTCATTTAGAGATGGTTTTGGTGGGAGAACAACTAGGACATAACCAAGATGTCATTGGTTTCAGTTGGGTGTGTGTTGTCACCTGAAGTAGTCACAAATGACGTTGTAGCAATAAGATCTACCATGGGATGGTGCAAGGCTTCTGCAGGTAGCTGTATTAAGTCTTTGGGTGAAAGCTATACAGTGTGGGGTGTTTCACAGAATCATAGAATGGTTTGAGTTGGAACAGACTTTTAAAGGTCCGTTAAAGGTCTAGTCCAACGCCAAAGTTTTTCCATGGCTTGGTGTCTGTCCTTCTGGCCAAGTCCTAGCCTCCCCTCACGTACGCCGCGCAGCGTAGCCCATTAGGTGAGTCCGAGAGTTTCTAATCGGCTTGCTTTGCTCCTTTTGTGGCAGATCTACGCTGTGGGAGGCTTTGATGGTTTTTACCGCCTCTCCAGCGTGGAGTGCTATGACACCTTCTCCAACAGCTGGTCAACCTTGGCCCCGCTGCCTCAAGCCGTGAGCTCGGCGGCTGTGGTCTCCTGCCTGAACAAGCTCTACGTGCTGGGCGGTGCTGTGGACGACACTGCTAACACTGACAAGGTATTGCTGGGGCATCTAGAATGGACAGAGACCTAAAAAAAGAAGGTTTTCTAGGGAATGTGGAAGGGAATGGAGTTGTCCTTAAGCCACAAGGGAGGATTTTTTTGAAGACTAATGAAGACTCCCTTATAATAAGATGGGAAGCCATACATTTAAATGGAAGCCAATGAGACTTAGGGACCAGAGAAGGAAGGTGTCAGGAGCTGACAGTATATTAGGCATGGTTTCAGTAGAGCCTGTTCTGCTCTGGAGCCTGGTCAGCCCTGAGGCACCACAGGAACAAACCTCCGACACTGTGGGCATTCACTTCAGATAAGTAGCAACAGTAGTAATTGCCTGGAGGAGACCTCTGCAAGCCAGAAGTGATGCTTCTGGTCTCCTGAGCTGCAGGAAAAGCCATCAGTGCTTCTCAGCTCCATCTCTGAACGCTTACCTGTGGTCAAGGACAGCCATGCTGGGAGCCCCTATTTTGTCTGGGAGACCTGAATGCAAGAGGGAATACTAGAACCCTTCATCCCTTTGCTCACTGCACTGGTCTCTGGGTGTTGAAGCTCCATCCATGTTTCTGTGCCCTTGTGCTTTTATTTCTAGTGAATAGCAGTTTCATCCAAGCAGGGAGATGTGGTAAACTCGTGTTCCCATAGCTGCATTTCTTGTCCCAGGTCCAGTGTTACGATCCGGAGGACAACAAATGGACGCTCTTGTCTCCCACCCCTTTTTACCAGAGGTGCATCAGTGCTGTCTGCTTGGACAACATCATTTATGTTGTAGGTGGACTCCTCAGTAAAATCTTCAGCTACGATCCAAAGAAAGACAGCTGGCGGGAAGTGGCCACCCTCCCTGGGCCTCTGGTAAGGACGAGATTTAGGAAAGACCCTCTGAGCCTTCCCTCTCTCTCTAGAATAGGAGCCATCTGTGCTTTGCTGAGATTGAAGGCAAGGAAAATATATTGTGGGTTTGACTGTGAGCATATGAACGTGACCTCTGCAGAGCAACTCAAACGTGTATTCGCCATCGGTGTCCGTGCTGCTTGGAGGATGTCTCTCCCACAGCAAACCCAAGTTTTTTTGCTGAGGCTGGGTCTACACTAGCTATTAATGCCAGAGGAGTGGATCTGTCGGGTGAAACCATTGGCGTTGAGGACCTGTTCCCCACACTATGTGTTTCAGGGTGAGGGTTATACTGGCTTTAGGCTGGCCTGTGGACTGAACACGGAGTGGTGGTGGTCGTGTATCTTGGTTTAGTGTCATCACGGTTTTGTACTCCAAAGCCAAGCTGCAGTGTGAGCCATGGCACAGTGAAGAGGAACGATGGGACGCAGCTCGCCCCGATCTCAATGAAAATGCCCATGTCAGTGCACCCTTATAAGTGGCTTTTACAGGGAGGTGGTGGGCTGTGTCTCTGGTCTCTTGGTATGCTTGTGAGTCTGTGCTGTGCCCGAGGGACTGCCAGAAACAGCAACTGGCTTGAGGCATTTCAAGTGCCTAAACTCTTACTAAAACAGTAAGATTGCAGCACCCCAAGAGCCAGACATCACTCACTTTACCTACTTTTCCTCCCTTCTGCTGGGCAGGTGAGAGTTGAGCCCATCACAATGACTCAGCCCCATTGCCTAATACTAGAGGCTCGCTCCTCAGCTCTTGGGTTTTCCTTCTGCTTTCCAGGAGAGCTGTGGCCTGACAGTGTGCGGAGGGAAGATTTACATCCTGGGTGGCCGAGATGAGAATGGGGAAGGCACGGACAAAGCGTTCACTTTCGACCCGGCGACGGGGAGTGTGGAGCAGCAGCCGCCGCTGCAGCGCTGTACCAGTTATCACGGCTGCGTGACCATCCTGCAGCGCATGAACAGATGACCACGGGGCTCCAGCTGCATTCACCTCCCACCCAGAGCCTCCCCTTGAGACAGTGGCCACCCAGCCTGGGGACAGATATCTCACCTTGGTGCGGGGAAGGGCAACACAAGCCACTGAAGATGGTGTGCTCCAGCCAGCCCCTGAGCAGCCTCTGGTTTTGTTTTTCCTGGCTTGATGATGCCATTGGCTTTGCTGCTGATCTAGGTGAGAGGATGAAAGGGTGCTGGGCTGTGTGAAGCTGCATTGCAGGCCTTGCCACAGTAGGATTCAAGCATCCTTGCAGCCCCTGGAACTACTGAATTTGACCTTTACTTAGGTTTTCCTGGCTGTAGATTATGGTTTTCTGTTATGCTGGCAACAGAGGCTCGCTGTCCTGCAAGGGCAGGTATTTGCTGCTTCCTGGCGCCCAAGACTGTTGCAGTAACAATTACAGTTACAGGATCCAATTCTTTAGCTAAAGCTATCAGATATTTGTGTGTTTAGGTCTGTAGAACCCTGTGGCAAACCACAGTGGTGACCTACATGGTCATCAACATCCATGAACAGTTAATCCCTTTACAGTGGAGAGCTGAGATTGAGACTTCAAAGCCAATATCCCAAGAATATTTCTCCACTAAATCCCCAAAAGCCTGGTTAAATAGTCCAAGCTCTGACTCCATTCTGCACATGCTATATGAAGGTCTATTCCCCTAAAGCACAGAGTGCTATCTCTTTTCATACATGTTTTGTGGTTGGACTGCTGTCTCACTGTGTCTTCATCATTGAGAGGACAAGTGAATCATGTAGCCAAGAGTTCCCTCTTCAGAGAGCAGAGGTAGGGGGAATATTAATGTGTAGGAATTAAGCATGAAGACCTGAAGCATGGTAGCCACAGAATCACATCTGGCTCATTTTGGATCTGGAGTATGCAAGTATTAAAATAAACTCAGTATTTAACAGATTTGATACAGAGTCCCTGGGAGCCTGAATGTGCAGCTCATTCAGAGGGCAAGTGTTTGATTTCACAGACTGCGTTGCTCCAAGCCATTTGGTCTCAGGTCTAGAAATGATCCTGAGCACACCTGATTTGGTAGAGTAGCCATAGCTTTTGGTGTCAGTGTCTTTAGTCTATGACAGGAACTGGTAATTTCTGATGGCTCCATGTAAATGTTCATGTTGTGCAATTAGGGACTTAGTTACTGCCAAATGTAGAGTGGGGTCTCTTAAAAACTCCCATTACTTGTACATTGCAGGGTGCACCCCTCTACAGCAGGCTGCTGGTTGGCTGCTGTTTCTCTGCACCTTCCTTTCCCCATCCCAATGATGACTTCTTCCTGAAGTAGAGGAAACTACTATGTCCACTGGTCCAAATACTCCCCTTTTCAGGACTTTTAATTGTCTTAAACCTCCTGGTTTTGCCTGCTTCCCCCCATATAGCTGTTTTTTATGTGGTCCTCTTTAGTACTTGTGTTTTCTGTCAGCTCTGAGAAGTTCACCTCTTCTTCGTCATAATATCAGGCTTACCTGTAAAACATGGCAAAAAGAAGTCCCTGCTGAAGAACCAAAATTGGCTGTAACCAGGGCACGCTGATCTCCTCTTCTTTTTAGGAAAGGTGTACTCTTCCATTGCCCAGGCGACAAGCAAGGTGTTTCATTACGTGAAATGTACCTTACGCTCATCATAGTCAAGCCTGGAAAGTCTCAGGGCTCTCATAGCCATTTTGTTGATTGAGGTGCACTATTTGAATGTTCTCAGCCTCAAATTCTCCTTAAGGCCTGTGTATTAGCCCTTTTATCAGATCGTGAGCAGCACAATGTGTCCTTGAAGCAATATAAAGGAGATTCAATGCTGGTATAGGTTATTCCCATGAGAAGACAAAAGGAAATTCATGCTGGTAAAAGGGAATTTTATTTGCAATCAAATTGCATCCACAGATGGGTCTTTAATGGGAATGGAGATTTCAGGAGAAACTAGAACCTTTCCTTCAGTTGGTTAAATTGGCACAAAAGAAAGCATGGGCACATCACCCCACGCTGTGATAACCTTCAGGGCCAGAGAGACCTTTGTCCTCCTATAGCCCGATTTCCTGAGGACCACAAATCACAGTCCATCTCTCCTCCCCAGTTTTGCTTCTTACTGTTCCCCTCTGCCTTAAGCAATTCACCGCTTTGGTATGGGCACCCCTTCAAAGTGTGTTGTTTTGGACCCAGTATCTCCACCTCGCCCCACGAGTCATACGGCCAAGGAGGTTCTTAACTCTCCACAGACTGTCCCATCAGCATGTCCCTCCTCTTGGTCTGCGCTTTGGAAAACGCTGCTGGTGTTTCAAGAGAATGAGCGCACCCAGAGTTTGCAAGGGCATGCACTGAGCAAAGTCTGCCCAGCTGAGGATGGTGAGCATCGCGAGGAATCAGGCCTTATCAAAGGGATGGTCCTCGTGCCAAATTTCTGCCTTGCCTAAGATGTATAGAATAGGGCTGTGAACACAGGCGTATCTTGCTCGGCTGCTGGCAGATCTTTGTGTTTCGTTCTTGAAAAGAACGTAGTAATATATTTGGACGTAGCAGTAGCCTTGGTAGGAAAAAGGAAGAGTTTTCCAGCTGCACTTACAACTTCTTTTTCTACAGTCTTTCCTGCTTTTCCTAATGCCTCCTGGGAGTCTCCTGCTGTACTTCACACCTTATTCCTGTAGAAGTAAGCACGCTCAAAAGGGTAGAAGATATTCTCGTCAGCTTTCCTATGTGCTTTTGACGTGTGTGGTGTGTTGCAATAGGTGTAACATGGTGGTGGAAGTTGTGGCATAGATACTATAACGTTTGCCTCATTCTTGGTCCTGATATTCATTGTGCCACTGAAATGTGTTTGTATTTTGTAAGGGCTGGGAGCTGTTGGGCATGCAGGGGAGGGTTAGGGAAGGAATTTAACTTGGTTTGTTTTAGAAATAAATATTCATCTTGACTCCTAAGAGCTTTTGCTGCAGGAATTCCATTTGTGCATATTGCTTCATGGCATTCCAAAAATATGTTGTTGATGGAACATCAGAGGAGCTTTGGGAGCACCATCCTTGAGGTATCCCAGCCTTTATCTGGGACACTTGAATTCTCAGTCTAAGCAAGTAGGAAGTTCAAGGTATTGCTTTTTGTCTGCAGGGAACGCTATCTTTAACTATTATGTGGGGTCATGGCCAAGTCAGTGTAGAGAAGGTGCTTGGAAGGTTCAGCTGAAGGATGGGGAAACTTTTACTCATATTTTGGCAGGATGGAAAGAGTATTTCCAGAGAAAATGAAAAATTATTTGTCTTGGCTGATTCTTGCTCTTCATTGGTGTGGCAGAAGAACACAAAGCATGAAACTGCCTGCCACTACAATCTGCTTCAGTTTTTGAGAAGACTTTTCTCAGACCACATGTAAAGCACCTCCTTGCTGTGTTTACAGTAATGCACAGACTTGTTGTGGGAGCTCTGTATAGCAAAAGATGTAGAAGAAAGTAGTGATCATCTGCAAAGCATGTGTGGTAGTTTCAGCTTTATGTATTTAAGCTTTTAAAAACAAAATAAATGACTTTTTTTGCACTCCAAACCAGCGACTGCCAATCACTTCCAAGTAGTATTTAAACCACCCCTTCCTCCCCCCATCCTTTTGGTTTTCCTGCTGCCTGTCTCAGCAGTTGTGTTATTTGGGGTATGTTTGTATTTTGGATGGGAGCCAGAAGGAAGAAAAAGCTTTCTGTGAACAAATCACCTGGATGGTGTAGACAGCAAGATCTTCAGGGGCTGATAACATTTGTCCATGACACACAAACTAGAAGAATTATAAATAACCTGGAAGACAGGGCTGCTGTGGAAAGCAAGCTGAACTGCTTGTTAGCCTTCACTACCTAGTAAAAAAATGCCTTTTTCATGAAGGCAAATGAGACGTGATGCAACTGGGCAAGAAACAAATACCACCCGGCGCTCGAGAAGGGTCCTGTGGAGCAGCATCCGGACAGAGATTTAGTGGCTAGAGTGGAGAAGGAGCTGAAATAGTTTCCAGTGTGACACTGTTAGCAGAGACGTGATTCTGGGATGTGTGAGCAGAGGGATGACACAGAGGGCTGCAGTGGGTCACTGCTGTCATTGCAGTGGAGAAAGGGCTGCGGGAGCAGATCCACTTGGTGGAGCATGTGAAAATCCTGCGGAGCAGAATAGAGCCATCAAAATTATTCAGGAGCAGGATAAAGATTACATTGTGCTCAGTCTGTGATATTTAGCAGAAAGAAGGCACAGACGCTTTTGAAGCCAAGTCTTGATGACCGGAGTGTCATGTAGGTACCTTCACAGACACTGCTGGGTCCTTCAGTTCCCCAGCAAGCAAAACCCAATCGTGGGAAGATCAAGTCATGTAAATCTAAATGAGGTTTATATACCCGAGCTGAGGTTCATAAGCTTCTGCTTTCACCCATCAGAAAGTCTGGTGTAGTCCTCAAAGATAGAAACTGAAGCCTCCTCCAAAGTCACTAGGGAAAAGGGGCCCCTCTAAAGATGGAGTCAAGCCCCTTGCCTTAGACGTGTGCCTTGGAGCAAGGCGAGCAGCCCACTGGAGCTGCCTCTCACTCTCAGTGGACTTGAGAGGGACCTTGATGACTCCTTTGAAGTAGCTACCTAACCTTCAGGTGGAAAAGGCTTCCTTTAGGAGGAAGCCTCTCTCCTATCCTGCAAGTCCTTTACATCAAGATGCATTTTTGAAAGAGATGTTTTAGTTCTACCCAAATTATCACACTCTTGGGAACTGTGATAAATGAAGGAGTAATTATAGCACTTGTCTCAATAAAAGTTTGAGCCTGCTGTTGCATGGAGTGAAACCATCTGCCTCCAGCCCTGGTCTACCATGGCATCATGGAGAGGTCACTAGTCTGTGCTTTGGCAGGAGCTGCTTCGCAGTGGGCACCTTGGGGAACATTTTTCATCACCCACTGCTCTCTGTGTAATGCAAGGCTGAGATAGCTGCATTCAGGCAAAGGTTTCTCATGGGAGGCTTACTCAAGGCTTACTCATGGGAGGTGACAACAGCTCCTCACTGATATACCGTGACCTCCCCCTGGCCTGGGCTGTTTTGCCTACTCCAATTCCTTCTCACCCGACCACTTCAGGCCTGATGCGTGTGCTGTCTCTAATGAATCCATCTTATTTGCTGAGAAGGTAATTGTTGTTTTTAATGCACAGAGCTGAAAAAACACCTCCCCAGCATGAATGTGGCAGGGCATCACTATGCTCCAGCCCCTGGAGATGTCAAAGCTGTCTTTGCATTTAGCTGTCCAGCTGGCAGGAGATGATAGCATCGTGGGGCAGGAGAGCAGCACGCAGGGATGCAAGTCCCAGCTGAAAGGAGTAGGTAGTGCTGATTAACTCAGATTAAGGGTCACAATAGCCAGCTGGGAGCTGGTGGGCAGAGATAATAGCAGTTTCAGTGGCTGTCCCTCTAGCTTTAAATATTCCTGTAAGAAGGAAAGGGAGGGGGGAACTGTGTCAGATTTATTGCAAGATTAATGTGACCAGATTTATTTCCTATTAAATGCAAATAATGGTAGGACTGGCAGGGTCATTCAGACCCAGTGCCTGGCTTCAAATTCTCACTTCATGTGGAATAAGTTGCTTACCAGTTTCTAGTGATAAGGATCGAATCCCACTTTTAGGACTCACACACACTGCAGCTCTTCATGGGTGCAAGCGCTGGGTTGTGTGTCTAGACACAGCAGGGGTTGTCCAGCTGTTGGGCTTCATGTGTTGGTTCTCAACTGCTTTGTCTCACATGCGGTGCAATGGCACCTGAGAGAGCTTGTGCCTGAAGGCAAGGAGAGGATTCCCAAGTCTTGAGACTCGGTACTGAGCAGCAGCTGATATTTCATGGTCTATATGCTGTTTTTCACCCGTGGCCATACAACATCATAGGGTAGACTGAGCACTATTGCAAAGTAGAGGAAAAAAAAAAAAGATATTCCTAGGCATGCAAACAGCAGACAAAACTGGGTGACCTAAAAGTCCTAAACATTTCAAGTTGAATTCAATACTTACTTAAAAGTCGGAGAGTTACACTGAGGGCCTAGATCTTCTGTAAGGTTTGGTGGTCTCTAGGTATTCCCTTCACTGGCTTATATGTTTCTTGGAATAACAAGAATGAAAAATGCTAATTTAACTATCTCAGCGGTCTAGGAAGCGATCAAAATCTTAAGACTATACCTGAAAAATGAAACAGAAAAGAGAGCAGCTTCCCCTGAAGGGAGGGTGAGGGACTTAGTTCTTTGTTACAGAGCAATTGTTTAATGTACAAAGCACAAGTATTTCTGGAAGGTCACCCAAAAATGAATCCACATGAGCTGGAACATAGATGATAGAAGGTGGCGTGAAGGAGACACCTTGCTCAAGCAGATACTGGGCTTGGAGAAAGCATTGCCCCCCCGCATCTTTGCAGAGATATCACGGTATAAAGTACGTAAAGTTCATTTTGCATCAGCCAGTTGTGATGACACCAGACTGAGACCCCAACACTCACCCAGCCCCAGAGAGCTGGAAATCTGCACCCGAGCAACCTTGACGTGAACAACTTACCCCAAAACACCGCTAGCTGCAGAAGGGGTGGTTGGAGTTGGGGTTGTCCCCAAGGACGGCACTGCACAGGTGGGCAGGGGTTACCAGGTGTAACATCTCCGAAGAAGGTACTTCTTGTCCCACAAATCTGGCCAAGGGTACCCCACTGCTCTGCACGGGAAGGTTGGCTGGGCCCCCATCCAGCCTGGGCTTGGCAAAATGCTGGTCATTGACAGTCTGTGCGGGGTCTCCCTTTTCGGTTCCCATTAATCTCCGCAGAAAGGGGATTCAGAGACATGCCTGGGCTGTGGCCAGCAGCCTTTGTGCTCACCGCTTTGGTGACAGAGCTCATTTTCAATGAACCGCCGAGACACCGAAAGACTGCTGAAAGCCTCTGTGTACAACAAGCCCCACCGGCAGCAGAAAGCTGGGGCTGTTCTGCACGGAGGAGCCGCAGCCCCTCGAGGAGGCTATTCTACCCACGTAAGCTGCTTGGGCAGGGATGCTCAGAGGAACGGCAAGAGCTGGATGCAAAGGCTGAAAAGGAGGGGAAAATCCAGGATGTGGAGCAAAATGGAGGTGATTCTTTGTGATAAAGTACAAAAAAGGTACATAAGAGCTAAGCTGCGGTTGCTTCGGTAATGAAGTAGGTCTGCCCAGCTCACCACATGTGGCTTCCACTGTTGAAATATGCTTCTCTCCTTTTAATACTCTTGTAAGGTGGGGAAATGCCTCAGTAAGAGGGGGCATTGGAAGCACATGAAGACCCAGCTCTGCAAAGCTGTTGGGTGCCCGGAAGGATTTCTCCAGTATAAGGAACAGATAAAGGCCATAGTGACTTGCCCAAGGACTCAGGTAAGAAGCAGAGATGGGGGCTGAGGATAAGAGTCTCCCCACCCGACTTAAACCACTTTATAGAGGTTAAAACCTTATGGTCAATAAAGAGATCTGAATTATCTTCTGGTGGCATGTTTCTCTCTTCACTGAAGATAAAAGGAGTGCATCTCAGATAGGGTGATAATTTAGACTCATCACTTGACTACCTAAAGCTGGGGGACAGTCACTGAATCCTGGTCATGGGCTGGTATAAGTACATAACTACCTTTAGTCTTGAACTCTGGTGCAGCATTTTGAAATCCCTTCTCCTGAAGCACCTTTAGCCATCTCTGAAGTCGC
The DNA here is from genome assembly GCF_000737465.1 of Haliaeetus leucocephalus. Lineage (NCBI taxonomy): Eukaryota > Metazoa > Chordata > Aves > Accipitriformes > Accipitridae > Haliaeetus > Haliaeetus leucocephalus. The sequence goes on along the minus strand of NW_010972972.1, from coordinate 5,464,997 downwards.
ACTGCTTAAATCTGTCTTGTCTAACCTCTTCTTGGTATCTTATTTATCCATTAAAAATGTACCCTTAGCATGAAGCGTAACCAAAAGCAACAGCAAAAGTTCTGTTTTGCCTTTGCCCTTATCCTTAATGGCAATTAAAAAAAAATTTACCTATTTAATATAATTAATATTTCTCAAATCTCTGCACTGTTTTTAAAATGTCATGGTTATGTTTGTTCCCTTAACAGCTGAACTTGATTTAGGTGGCTTATGGCCATTTTGCTTTGGAAATGATGAACTGTATATTTTGGTGCACCTTGGCTCTTTCTCATTCCAACCCACAGCTCAACACCTCGACAGCCCGTTTCCAATTCCCCTTTCAGCTGCGTCGTATCGTTCCTCTGACTCTCGCATATCTGGGTGAGCTCTCTCAGTGCCTCCTGTAACTGGGACATCTGTTGCTTTCTTTCTCCTGTTGCTGCTGGACACCTTCCAATTTGTCCTCAAAGCACTGAACGTAATTTTTGGTTTTTTGAACTTCACTTCTGTTTCCTAGCCTGTCTGTTACAGTTTGATAATCTTGACATGCAGCCAGCTGGTCAGCCATACCACTGATTTGCAAGATGAGTTGTTTATTGGCACAGTTCAGGGCTTTGTTTTTGAATTCTAGTAGTCGGAGCCTTTCTTCCTTTTGTTGTGCTGTGTCTTTGATGTTCTTCCTTTCCTTCTGCAACTCTTCCACCAACATCTTGTAACAGCCCATCTTGGCTTGCAAGCCATGGTTCAGAATTTGCTCGTCTTTGATTTCTTCTTTCAACTCATAGTTTCTCGTGCTGAGGTTGGCAACCAAACCTCTGAGGTCCTATATTTGATTTCGCAGTGTTTTGTTGAAAGAGGTCAGATCCTGAAATGACAGTTGCTGGGGATGTCCGTGCTAGAGGAAAGGCATGGGCTCAGTAGAGGTGAAGCTTTGGAAAACTGTAGAGGAAGATGAGAGGGGAAAAAAAAAGTACAATTTTGATTGCTTTGATTATTCCAAATCTGATGTTTAGTGTTGCTGCATTTGACCACCTATCCTGCTCCTAGTGACCATTACTCTTTATCAGCAGGACCATTTTTAGTACATCATTACTCAAGTAGATTAAAGCTCCTATGAAAATTGGAGGCTGTATGCTTTGGGCCCTTCCTTTTGGTCCTGGAAAAACAGAAATCTGCAATACGTGATCTGGGTATACTGTAAAGCGTACGGCTCGAGTCCAAGCAAACCAGGCTGCAATCATATTCGGATCTAGTTAAAAAACATCAACGAAGAGAAATTTCTCCTAGCAAGTCCACATCTTCCCTAAACTATTTCACCCTCTTTCTTTCCTTTTGGGAAGACTATGACTAAGACCTTTTTAACTAAGAAGCCTGGATTGACCCAAGACCCTGTTAAGAAATGTAAAAATAAGCACAACAAAGCTTATTTTCTTAAGGGGAAGAGGTTTTTTTCCCCCTTCTCTCCAAGCAATGCACTCCCAGAGCCCCAGTCTCAAGAAGAAATTACAAATAATAGAGGAGATTTATGCTTTTGGGAGACACCATGCTCTCTCCTTCTCTTTTCCTCTAATTAAGGCATTCCAGGAGTTATTACAGGAGGTGTTAGCAACGGTATCAAAATTCTTCATAGTGACTAACTCAACCCCCTCCATTTTTTAACTCTTAAAGCCTGATGCAGAACATAGGAGAGTTAATAAAAAGTCTTTTACTGACTACAGCAGCCTCAGGGCCAAGCCCTCTTTTAACCCCTGATGTGAAAGGCATGCAGAAGCTCTCACCAAAAACCCCTGCATCTAGAACTGCAGAATGGCTCTGAATCGCCTCTTATTTTCATAATGACAGAAGGAAAAAAGAAATTTTAAAAAAAGTTGTCTTATGCACATGAATAGATGCATTTTCAGGCCATGAGAAAGCAGGTGATGGTGAGCCCTTGGGGTTGCCTTTGGCCCTCTGCAGCAGGCCCATCAATCATTTCACATGCTAAAATGGGCACCCACTGCCCCACATCTGCAGTGCCTTTAACTTCTCAACGCTCCTCTTTTAGTGGAGTTTGCTCAGCTTCCATGCAACGAGAGCAGTACGATACCTCCAGAGTAGGAAATACCTGTCTCCCACTGAACCTGATGGGATATGGGTGCCCAGTGCCCCCAGGGGCTGTTGTTCTGCTTTGTTTGCTCAGGGTTGCCCAGCAAGTCAGTGGCAGAACATGGATTTCAATGTACATCTCCCATGGTCTGTGCCAGGGCTTTCGCAGTCTCAATTCTTTCAGCTCTTGTAGTCTGCTACTTGCATGCAAACACAAGCTTGCCTGGTTACAATCCCTCGCATTGTCTGCAATGCCTTTGGCCAAAGAGAATTGAAGCAGGCTTTGCATGACTCCAATGCAAAACCACAGGCTGGCTGGGGGAGCCGAGAAAGACATCGCTAGACAGGCAGAGACGTTTTAGCCGTATAAAGAGAAATATGACAGATGCCAGAAGTGGTTTAAAGACAATAAATAAAGAATACTCGGTCATTCTCATAATGCACAACCTAGAGGTCATTTAATTAAATTACCAGGTGGGAAGCTGTGAACATGCTGAAGCAGGTATTTCCCTTCATGTCATTAATCTGTGAAGTCATTGCCACAAGACATTGTGGATGTCAAAAATTTACATGGGCTCAGGAAAGCAAATGGACAAAATGCATGAAAGAAAAATCCTATCGGGTGTATTAACACAAAGACACCATTTCTAGCTCAAGAAAACCATGAGCTACAAACTGCTGGGGGAGTATACAGTGAAAGCACCAATATGATTCAAACTGCTGGGGGAATATACAGGGAAAGCTCTGGTAAGACCCCACCTGGAGCACTGTGTTCAGCTCTGGGGCCCCAGCATAAGACATGGACCTGTTGGAGCGGGTCCAGAGGAGGCCATGAAGATGATCCAAGGGATGGAATATCGCTGCTATGAGGAAAGGCAGAGAGAGTTGGGGTTGTTCAGCCTGGAGAAGAGAAGGCTCCGGGGAGACCTTATTGCAGCCTTTCAGTACTTAAAGGGGGCCTACAGAAAAGATGGGGAGGGACTCTTTGTCAGGGAGTGTAGTGATAGGACAAGGGGCCACGGTTTTAAACTGAAAGAGGCTAGATTTACATTAGATGTAAGGAAGAAATTCTTTACTGTGAGGGTGGTGAGGTACTGGAAGAGGTTGCCCAGAGAGGCTGTGGCTGCCCCATCCCTGGCAGTGTTCAAGGCCAGGTTGGATGGGGCTGTGAGCAACCTGGTCTAGTGGAAGGTGTCCCTGCCCATGGCAGGGGGGTTGGAATGAGATGGTCTTTAAGGTCCCTTCCAACCCAAACCGTTCTATGATTCTGCGATTCTATATCTACTTGCACCTTCTGTTGGTCTTGTAATACTGGATTGGTAAGATGTTTAACCCGAGCCCAAATAGCTGTTCCTGGGGTCTAAAAGGCTGAGTTTACCAAGGGCCCATGTAACGCCTGCTCCAAACTGAAAGACCCAAGAGCAGGCTCTGTGTCAGCTGCTGGGCAGCACCAGCCTTCGTACTACATGCAATATGAATTACTGTAACTTCTTTTGTGGCTGAGCTGAATTTGCCTCGGAGAGATGATTTGGCCTTAAACAGCTTTTCTGCCAGAGATGGAGGGGTACGGGGCTACGAAGAGATATAAACCAGCAGTCTCCACTGTGCCCCTCAAAAAGATTAAGTGAGGGGAGTGATCCTGATTATAGACCTTTTATTTGAAGGCAGGGGAAACAACGCAGATTTATTCAGGTCAGGGGAATACTGAGCAGCTGATCACATGCTAAATATTTATGTCCAGCTGGGGGATTCCTTGGAATGATATTTTTCCACTCATCCATAAAGAAGCTGGCAGCAGCCGCTCTCCAGAGCTCATTAATGTAGTGGTAACTATGTCTATAAATACAGACGTCGGGACTTGCCTAGGCAGAGGACAGGGCTGGATTTGCTTTGGCTGCAGATGAGATTTTTGACAGTGGGTCAGAAGCTTTTCCAGCTCTGAACCAGCCAGACTTTGTCCCTTGCTCTCTGACCATGCTTCCCTGGCTGGTGACGATTCACTTTCTAACCAGGGGCCAGAGAGGAGAGCTGCTGGCTTTGATCACAAAGTCAGCAGTAGATAAAATAAATGATAAAGGCTCAGGGCATTCCTTCTCTTTCCCTGTCCCCTGCTCAGTCTCCGATACCAGGCGGTGATGCGGTATTTCTGTTTCCACCAGGAATGTCCCCTCCACCAACCTGGGGTGGTGGTGACCTCCTAGAGAAGCACTGATGGTGCCTCGGTCAGCATCCAACCACCCTTCTCAGACACAGATGGGAATGCAATCAGTACACGGTGTATTATATGAAACACCTTTCTATAGGGTTTTCTTACAATCTCACTCCTTTCCTCTTGCTGGGTGGTTTTGATCTCAGCCCATTCCCTCCTGGTGGGGGACAATAGATCTTGACTTGACTTTGGTTTAGGTGTTGGCACATGGATTTGCTTAAACCTGGCTATGTTATAATCAGTTGTAATAACAGTATAGCTCTTTAGGAACTGGTCTGTCCAGGGATGACCAGCTCTTTCAAGAGGCCTCAGCCCATCTGCTGAGACACTGGCAGAGGCCAGAGTATGCTTTTGTCTCAGCGGGGGTGGATTTGAAAGAGAATTGGTGGAAAGGTTTGCCCAGACAAGTTGTGCAAGCTCCATCCTTGAAGGTTTTCAAGTCACAACTGGATAAATCCCTGAATCTAAACCCAGAGCTGACCCTGCTGTGAGCAGGAGGTTGCACGAGAGACCTCCTGAAGTCCCTTCCAGCCTGCATTGACTGTGATCCTATGGGACAGCCCTTTGAGTTTGTCAGGAGAGGCTGCTAAACAACAGAGAGAGCATCTCTCCTGCCCCAGCTGGGGTAAATCTCCCAGCACAGACCATCCATCCACTGGGAACCAAGGGCTGACCTACAGGCATAACTTGGGGCTGAACTGCCCCCAAATACATACTGGTCCCCATGCTGGTATTCTCATTTTTCAGCCTTTGTTCTAGTCTTATTAGTCACACTGGCTCAACACATTCCACACCAATGCAGATGCATTTTTTTCTGCTTTGAAAGAGCTTTCCTCTATAGGAGGTTTAATCCTCCCCCCTCTCCTCCATGCTTGCTACGCATCCTGTATCTACCCCTATAATTGCATAAATATTACAGAGAAATGTTGCTTCCACGAAGGCCAGTGGGGTCAAAATGGAAATGCAGGAATCTCAGCATGAAATTTATTTGTCCTCCAGCTGATACACGTGATAAGTGTCAGAGTAGGTGATTGATGGGCTGAGCATTGCCCAGCCATGTACAGTCAGAGGCGAGAGCCAACCCAGCCTGGGGACAGCTCTTTGTGTGCAGACCAGTCCCCAAACCCGCTCCTGAATAAATGCACATGCAAGTAAACAAGAGTATTTCCTATGTGTGCAGATGAGACAGAATAAGAAATATTTACTCCTTCCGCTGTCAGTCTTTAACCAATTTATTCCAGGAAAAATGGAGTGAGTGAGGAAAACAAAGTGAGCAATAAGACGGGAATGGAGCTACCCTGCTGGGAATTCATCTGAACAGATGGATGTCCCACTGTATAAATATTTGATCGTGTTTCTGATCAAAGGCACGCAGAGTAATTCAGTAACCTGTGCTCAAGCAGGAAAAGAGAAAAGCCTTTCTTTTAATATAAATCTTGCCCCTCTCAAGCCTGCACCCCTTAAAGAATAGCAATTAAGGGAGGGAAAAAAAACCTCAATTATGGTATAGAAGTATTCAAGGAAGAGCAAAAAAGTGCCAGAAAATTGCAATTTTTTGTGGGTCACCTGCGGGAGCAGTTTATTTGCTGAGGCTCATCCGTTCATATCCAGACGGATCTGCCATCAGGTCTGGGCATTAGCTTGGTTTCAGTCACTGCTGTGCAAAGAGATGTTTATGTGGGTGGCCACTATCTCCATCGTGTGACTGACTTTGCCCTCTTCTCCTCCCATAAGGAAAAAACCCTTATTATGCAGAAATCACCCTGGGAGAAACCCTGGAAGTGCGCACATCCACCCAGCAGAGAGCACTGATATTTTTTTCTCCTCTCTCTAAGCAATTATTATCGGTCAGGTAAGTCAAGTAATGAGCTTGCCATCTGATGGGTTCTCAGTCCATTATTTCACAGTGCACTTGGGAATAGATGGATGGTGTATGCGTGCATGCATATAAATATGTGTAGATTTTGCTGTTGCTTGACATTTTGACCTATGTTTTTATTGGACAAGACCAATAAAAAGACCTTAAAAAGTGTAAGCTTTCCATGAAAGAGCATTTAGTTTTTGAGGCAGATGGAAATATTTTGCTGTATTGCTCATGTAATAATAATAGTAATGATAATGATAATGAAATAATAATAAAATTCAGTCCAAACTAATTTTGGTTAAAACCCTGAAAACACTACTTCCAGCTGTAATAGCCAAATATGATATTCTGATTTCGTTGAAAGCTTTCCTTCCCTGTTCTTTCCTTCCCCTTCCCTTTGTACTTAACAAAGCTTCAACATGAAGAAAATCTCTAAAGGTGTATAATTCCCTGAGTGTTTTTTTTCCAAACAAACAGTTGCTATAAATATGTGTGAAGACCAATCCAAACCAGGAGTTTGGTTTGCTTGTGGTGGTGGCTGCAAATATTCTGTATTGGGGGGTGTGTGAATGATGCATTTATCAGTGGGAGATGAAAGAGGATCAGGCAGACCTTCTGAAAGCAGTGAAGCAGCCCAGCAAGCCTGAGTTTGGGCTATTTGCAAGGTACACACGCCATCTCGGATGGTCAGCGCTTGGAAGCCACCACCTTGCTCACGGGACCAAAACCCCTGTTCCCAGCCCCATTTCCTAGGCGGAAGCGCCATCTGCTGCAACACCAACATTTCTCCATTCCCAAACTCCAAGATTTTCTCAAAACCCATCTGATTTGGAAAAACTGGGAAAGGAGAAGGTGTTTCCCATCTCCTGGATGAAATGGGGACTCAGGCCTTGGCTCTGAGGCACCTCTGCAAAATAACTTTTGCTTCTAGGGAATATTGTGTTCCTCTCCATCTTCGGGTGTCCCTTTGGGCCAAGGGTGCTCAGACCCCCTCTCCAGTGCACACAGAGCTGCCAGCTCAACCAGTATGGCTGGCATTTGGATTGGTCCTTGTTTGTCTTAAGTGGAGGGAACAGAGGAGACGATGGTTGAAATGAGCTCTGAAAGGGGAAAAGTGGTTCCGATTACACTCCTGCAACTACAGCAGAGGAGCTGGGGAGGTCCTGCACAAGGCTCACAGAATCATAGCTTAATCCAGGCTTACCAACTCCTCTTAGCATCAACAAAGCTTGATGCACCCCCCTCTGACATGCACTGATTCAGCCCATTCTCAGCTTCTTAGGGTCCAAGTCCTGCAGCTTGAACCTGGCCAGGCAAATAATACCTGGGCCACCTTGGAGAGGGGACTGTGGTACCTGTTCGCATTAGAATGCGTAAGACAACGGGTTTGTCAAAGTGGCCATGAAATCTGGCTGTGTGGCTCAAAGATTGGACCCATCTTTGACTTGGAGGAGGTCAGGGACTTCTCTGTGAGAAAGAAAAAATTGGGGGAAAATTTTAATTCAGCCCGAGAGACCTGCTGCTCAGGTCATGCTATGGCTCAGAAGGGAAACTGAGGCACAAAGTGACGCATGAGAAAATGTTGCCTAACTCTCCAAATTCATCAAGAGCACCAACACCCCCTTTTCTCAGCATCTTAATCTGCCACACAAATGCTGACCGCTGTCACCCCTGCTTGCTCCGAGATACATATGTGCAGAGGGCGGGGGGGGGCTGCAGGATCAAGCTGACCGCTGTGAAGACCCCATGTAAAGCCCCAGACAGACTTCAAGGTGTAACTTCATGGGTTTAACCTCTGCTTGGGTCCCCCTGAGCCTCACTCCAGCTTGTTCCCTGATCTGGGAAACTGCCTTTGAATGTTGAGGTTCCCATGCATGTAAAAGTCTTCCCTGGGCTCACATATTACGGCTGCTCCTGCTGGAAATATTGTCCCCATTGATGTTTTTTAATAGGTCATCCTTTTTCTGCCCCCCCTTTTTTTTTAAATCATGTGCAATCGGTTGCTTGTTCTCTCATTGCCTATAAGCTTTCTGGGGCAGGAACCCCTGCTTTGTGCCATCCGTGGGAGGGGGTGTTATATGACCCTACCACAACTGGACAGTAGCAGGACCCTTGTTCATGCCTAGGTCTTTTAAATCTCTGCTGATACATAAAATAACCACTACAAAACCGCCATGGACATTTCTGAAGCTGGGAGGGACAGCCAGCCCCAGACCAGCCATAGGCTGCAGTTAAATGTACATTCACTTTTGGGGGTATTTCTCCTGGTGTGCTAGTTAAATCTGGGCTCTCTTAAGGACAGTTTGCAAAACTGAAGACTCACCCCAAGGTTGTTTCAAGGCAGTGTGGCCAAGACACCTCAGCCTGCTTGCAGTCTTGCTCCTCACCAGTGGGTGTCATCTCAAAACCACCAGTCCTGGACTTTGTGGCTCTATCCAGGCTGTATTTCAGCCCACTCTTGCTGTGCTTTCCAGTAGGATTCTCTCAATCTGGAAAGGGTGTTGTCCTTTTCTCCCTGCTGCTATGTCCATCCTTAAAATTGCAGGTGCAGGCAGAGCTCCTGCAGTCTGGGTTTGCGCAGAATAGAGCATGGGGACGAGTCCTGGCTTAGCCGTCACGGGCTGCGGCTGGATCAGTAGCAGTTGACAACAGCATCATGACCCGTGCACACACCAGTTTTTACCCATCTTCTCTTTGCAGCCCCATCTTTAATCCCCTGCCCTGCAGTTCTGGGTCCTGCTGTACCTGGGCGCTGCTTTCAGAGAGAAGGAGGTAGGACCCTATGGCTTTGCAAACACAGGCTAGTGGGGTTTGGTATGCAAAGAAGAGAAGAGGTGATTTTTTAGGTCCAACATATTTAAATGTAGCAAGGAACCAGTTAAGACACAGAGAAGAGAAAGCTCTGGGGAGATCTTACTGCAGTCTTTCAGTACTTAGAGGGGGCTTATAAGAAAGATGGGGACAGACTTTTTAGTAGGGCCTGTAGCGATAGGACAAGGGGTGATGGTTTTCAGCCAAAAGAGGAGAGACTCATACTAGATATAAAGAAGAATTTTTTTATGCCGAGGGTGGTGAAACCCTGGCCCAGGTTGCCCAGAGAGGTGGTCGATGCCCCACCCCTGGGAACGTTCAAGGTCAAGTTGGACGGGGCTCTGAGCAACCTGATCTGGTTGAAGGTGTCCCTGTCCATGGCAGGGGGGTTGGACTGGATGACCTTGAAAGGTCCCTTCCAACCCAAACCGTTCTGTGATTCTATGAAACTCACAGTAATGGCAGAAGTCTGGGAGTGGCCGCTCGGGAAAAGAGTGTGTTTGGGACATTTTTCTCCCAGCTGAGGTTTGTTTTAAACAAACATAGGTTAGAGGTAGCTTGCCTGGAGTAGATTCTGTGGAGAGGCCAAGATACTGGAGGCTGTTTTAACCCAGATTACTGGGTGCTGGAAAGGGACCTGCCTGTGAGTATTTCCTTCTGCGGGTGCCCTGTGCTGCCCAGGCTGAGCTCTGGGCTCTGTACAGCATTTTAAGATCTCGAGCAGACAAGTTTGAAGCAGACTTATGTCCCTGCTTTGCAGCAGACATGGGTGCAATGACAGCATGGATACGCTACAGAAAAAAAGAGTCATGGTTAGAGACCAAACGTCAAACATGGGTCCAGATTCCTTCCCAAACCAGCTCAAGTTCACCTCTGGTCACAGCTATCTTAAAGTACATGGGGAAGCAGAGTGGTTTATAGGTTCTTGGGAGAAGCACTGAAGCTCATCATGGTGATGACAGAGCATGCTCGGGGCAAGCACTAGACCATGTGGCTGGGTTGAGTGAAGAGCAGATCCTTTTTCTTGTACAGGGGAAAATGCAATATGGATCCCTTCTGGTAGGAGGAGAAAGCTGTACCATGGTTTTTCTCTTGTGCATTGGCCCAGGCTCCAGCTCAGAAGACCATGTTTGAGCAGCTATGGGTCAACTCTGGCAGATCTCTGGCTTGCAAAGACCCAAAGCTGCAAATCTTGGTCACTGACTGACCTCTCCATCCATACAAAAGCTCAGCAGCCACCAAACGCACAGGTACTGCAAGGGTGATGCCCAAGTCCCTCCTCCAGTAACTAAGATGCCCTAGCAGGATGTGGTGGAGCTGGCAAGGAAAGAAAGCACATGATGGTCCCTTGCAGCCATGAGTGATTCCTGGAGGAAACATAGGACCCAAATTTGCAGCAGGGTGTTTAACCAGCGGCTTTTTGTCACGAGGACGTTGAGGGGGATGTGCTGTGCTGTGCTGGCCCATCCTGCTCGGTGCCGTGCCAGCCTGGCTCTCCCCAACCCCTCGAGCTGCCACCCTCACTGGAGATGCAGAGGGGGTTTTCCATGTCCTCAAAAGCCTCCCCAAGCCATCAGGAAGGGAGAGAGTTGCTTCATCCACGTATTATTTCACCACGATGTGGCAAAGGCACCTGCATTAGGCCTTTCCATCAGTCATCCCTCAATTACACCTCGACTGTTTGACTCCTCTCTTCTCGTTCCTTTCAGAAGCACGTCATTAATGGGCGAGAGGCCGATTGCACTTCACGTTAATTCAGTCAGCTGGGCCAGAGAGTAAAACGAATGTTTTCCTGAGCTAGATTTACTCCCCAGAGAGACCCCTCTCCCCCTTCCTCCCCTCCCTTTGCCATCTGCTCATGACAAGTGCTCTCGGCTCTCGTCCTATCCACCAACACCCATCCATCTCCATCAGCACAGCTAGCCGTGCTGAGCGCGCTGCATAATAAGATCTCTGCTCTCTAATTAGCCCTGTGCGTGCTGATTTCCTAGCCACGGAAAAAATAGGGATAAAGGGCTGGAGGGCAGGGAGTGGGAAGGTACCTTCTCCTCAAATACCTGTTTGTACTAATCGGGTTTGCTACGGAGCAGGCTGGGAATTAGAAGAAAAGTGTTTGGGACTTTTTGGTTTCATGTCTCTGAAGGTTTGAGGTTTTGGGAGAGGCTTTGTTTGCATTGCACCCTTGCATCCGAAAGGTGAATCCTGCTGCACATATGGGACCCAAATTAGTGTTTGCACCTGTGCTGGTTGAAGTGGTGGGGTAATGTGGGACTGCAGTGGGAGCTGCATCCTTTTGGGGTGAGCAGTAAGAGAGGACCGAGTGCATACAGGAGTTTTGCATCCAGGGCATGCAGTGGCTGTATATCTGCTTCCTTGGTTTCAAGGGGTTTCTTTAGACCTGAAGAAGAAACTATCATCTGCAACCCTAGTGCTAGCCTTTCTTTGGGGTCTCAGTTACTCCAAAGAGAAGAAACCTACACACCAGTAATATTTTTCCTTCTTCCCCCCTCTTTTTTTTCTTTTTTTCTTTTGAGAACTGTGAAAGGAATTCAATTTCTTAAGCAACAGAACCTTTTAACTGTTTCTGAATTAGGTTGGATTTTTTTCCTTGCAGAAAATGCTTACTATCCTCTAAATAGTGATAGTTAATTATGTGCCCACTACTGAGATGTCACAGCACATCTCACCCTCGAGCTAAAGCCATAATTTCATGGACAATTTATGCCACAGTCCCCATCTGGCCAGCAAGGGCGATACGGGATATCCAGCTTAAGGACTTTGGGTACCACATCAAAACCAGGCCCGCTCCTGTGATGCAAAAAGCTTGTTTTTTCTTGTTCCACTTTGGAAGACCACTAGTTGCTGGTGGGTTAACATGGTCCGGGCAGAGTTTGGGCTGGCTCTAGGAGGGTGCAATCCCACATGCCACCATCCTGCCCTGCACATGTAAGGCGAGCATCGCATGGAGGCTGTGCACTGACTTCATCTCACAGGTAGCTAGCTCAGCTGCCCCCACCACAGTCCTTCTAACCTTGGCCAGCTTTTCTTTGTTTTTCCCTTTAATCAGTCTCTTCCTAGGGCATTGCCTCTTCTTCTGTTCAGATTATCACCTCCTTCATGGTGCATATGATTTTTATCCCTTCATTTATGTGGTTGTTGTCCCTCTCTATTTCCTTCAAGTTCCTACCTTCTCCTGGGTATGTATTTTTGTGGAGTGTTAAGTATAGAATGAGGGAGAAGATTATGGTAAAGGGTGGTAGTTAGGAGGCGAGCTACATGTGAAGGACCGTACACATCCTGGTTATGGCTGAGAACATCAACACGGCCTACGGAAATTGGAGACGTGTTTTGGGAATGGGCAGGGTGAGACAGAGAGATTAAAAGGCTCCTTCCCTGTGGCTACCAAACCAGAGGGACACAAAAGGAGAGGGAAGAGCCCAAAGGGGAGGCTGAGGTCAGTGGCTCCCAGGGCTGAGGCAGCAGGGAGGACATCCCCATCCCTCATGGCATATTAGTGACTCTGCTCCACCGAGGGTCTGCAGAGCTGTAGGCTTTCCAGTTCAGCTCCCAGACCTTTCCTGTGGCAGTGCCTGCAGAAATCAAGAGCACTAGGCAGAAACCAAGCCACCTCTCTGCTGTTTTTTCTACAGAGGAGGGAAAAACAGAGCCACTCAGTTGCTGGGTTGTCCAAGGATGCATGGGAGAACATATTGCCTTCTCCTTGCACGATGGGCATGTGTGCAATTTTGGGACCATCTCTGCTTAGAGGCCAAAAGACTTTTTTTGAGTCACCAAATGCCTGCATTACATTTTTTTTTTTAACATAAGTTGGAGCTTGCACAGGCTCTTTGAATTCTACCAGGGCACAAGCACAGGTATCTCATCTGTAAAAATGAGTTTAGAGAGCAAATAGGGAACAAGTCGTGGCCTCCAACACTGATTTAACCCCCAAGTTCATAAATGTTTAAGCCACATCCCAGGTACAAATTGTTCTCAGTTTTACTGAGATTGGGCAGATAAATGGCTGGACCACCGCCTTGGTCTCAAATACATCCAGGAATCCTGAAGCATCGATGGGAGGAATCCTGCTGAGGAAGGGATGTTTGTGAGCAGCTGTTTGGTACCAGAGGTATGTTGAGGAATGACAGATGGATTCACAGATGGGAAAACAGACTGCTGACAGCATGTTTTCAAAGCTGCTTGCTTTTACTTTGTTTATTATACTTTTTGTTGCTAGTGTATTTATCCTGGAGAAGCAAGGACCTCTCCTCAGCCATGGGTGCATTCTCTGCTAGCAAACTGGTGTTAAAAGCAAGGGGGGCTTTGGTTTCTCATGCCAGTAGTTGGTCTTCCTGCAGTAGAGCCGAAAATGCTGCAAAGAGCAATATGAAGAGTGTTTTTCTGGGGATGTTGGGTTTGGAGAGAGGAGGAGCTGATGAGAGGGGACTAAATGCACAGAGTGAGTCTGCTGCTGGCTGGCTCCTCCTGGCCAGGGACCTACTGCGACCACCAGAGCAGCACCCTCATGAGATCGCAGGGTAACCAAGGCTGGAAGGAACCTCAGGAGAACACCCAACCGCCTCCTCCTGGGAGAGTGAACGCTGTGGCCAGCTGTATGGTTTTGCAGTGTTGTTACGGTGCCTGAAATACTTTTGTGGAGGGGATGACAGCAATGGGTGGCTGAAGGTGAAATTCATCTGGGCCTGCTGCCTTTAGAAATTAATAGGGACACATCTCACCCTCCAAAGTACTTGATTGCCCCCATGTTCTTGGCATTTTCCAAGCTTGACTTCTAGAAATGCTGCTTTTTTCCCCATTGCACACCAGCCCTGACATGCACTAAAAATTGTTCTGTCAAAAGTTATACCTTACCGGGGGATGTCTTTGTAGTATAAAGCAAAGGAACAACAGAGATTCATGATCCTAGGAAGGCAAACAATCATACCTGCAAGGCTGGGCAGGGAGTTCCACATAGAAGACAAGAATGGGATGTTGTGGGGTATTTTTTTTTTAAAACAAAACTGCACTACATAAAAGTGAAGAGCTCTCTCCTGGCAATGATATCCGCTGGAAAACAGCTTATGACTGCTGAACTCCGAGTGATTTCTGAAATCCTCTCAGTCCTACGTGCGAAAGAAGAGAAAAAGCAATAAGTAAGGGGTGCAAATCGCCAGTTGTGTGAAGCTCAGAGAAAGACATACCCTTGCAAGCTCACAGAGCTGGTAAGAAAGCGTCAGTAGAGTTTATGAAATTAGAGTTAATATTCTTTCCCTTTTGTGCTCTCTGGAACAGAGAGTGAAGATGAATTACTGATTGGAAGCTGATGGCTGTCTAGGGATGAGGGATGTTAACTCGCTTACATTTAATTTGGGTAAATAGAGGGCAGTCACAGCTGGTATCAGACTGTGGGGGGTTCACCTGCACGTGCCTGTACCTGCACTCAGTGTTTCTACAGGGCTGATTTCCAGAGCAATATTATGATTTAAATTAACTCTATGGAATATTGTAGAAAAGAACTTCTCTTTGAGAGAAGTTGTGCAGACGAGAAAAAGATAGTATTGCACATTTGTTCTTTGTTAAAAAATATATAAAATAGCTGCAGCTTAGATTGCTAAAGCCACCAAGGTAAATTGTCTGACAAGGGATGGCACGATTTATTAGAGACCAGATCTTTCGATTTGCTTCCCTATACTCCCGTCTCGGATGGAGCTGGGATGCTGTAATGGGAATTAATTGCGACTTGGTTTTGCAGCCAGTCATGGGTTTAGGGATGAGAAAACATCTGTCTGTTCCCCATCTGACACTCGTCTCCCTCCAGCCTCTGACAGATGCTCTGATTTATCAATTCAGTCACTGCTGCTGACAAGACCCAATCCCGTCCAGAAGAGCCGTGACAAAGAAGGGCAATTAGGCAGTTATGCCAGCACAAATGACCAAATACTTGAGCAGCTGAGACAATCTGAACAGATTTGTATTAGGGACTGGAGATGGAAAGGCCATATGGTCTACAATCAAAACAGAGGACTCACTCGTTATATGAATTTCCACTCTGAATGGGCAGGGACACTCATGACTGTGTCTGTAAAGATAAAATCTTGTAAATACAGGCTCTTTGGGGAAGTGCTCAGACAGCATGATCCAGTTTTACCCTGGTTTTCTAGCTGTTGGGTATTTGCAGGACATGTGTTAGCATTCCCTTTTTATTTGCTCCATGGTCTGACGCTTGCAAGATGCTGGATGCACGAGCTGGTCACCAGCAGCTCCCACCAACCTGGGGCTGCTCAGAGGGTCGAGCTCCCTTTTGGGTATCCCTACTCGGTGTTGTGGGCAAATCCTGTGGTGCTTTGTCATATAATAAATATGTTTCCTCTGGAAAGATTTGGGTATTAGATTCTTGGTTTTCACTAAGCTTCTGCTGGGTCGAGGCTTCCGCTCTGCCGTCTGTTGCGGTGTCAGGAGAAGCAATTCATAGACTGAATTTTACTCTTCTTCAAAGGGAGGGGAAATCCTGGCCATAGAAACAATGACCATTTCAGTCATTAAAGCTGCAAGCGATCAGCTTGCAAAAGGCCTCGTGAAGATGTCAGCTGTGTTTAATAGCGTTTGGACATGATTTATGCCTCTGTTCTGAGACATCGGCAAAGAAATTACCCCCAGAAATAAGCAGCTCTGACCAGAAGTGGCTCGTGGTAAAGCACAGGCTCTGCTGCACTGGTCCAGTGTTGACCTGTGGTTCACGGACCACTAATGAGCTATAAAGCCACAACAGGGTGTTTCACAGAGCAGAAATCAGGTCTGTTGTGCACTAATACAACCCCATTGCTGAAGGTCTAGAGACATCATGCAGGGCTGGTCCTGACTACCATCAGTACCTGGAAGCTGATGTGGAATTGTTCCAATTATCTTTATGATTGATTTTTTAATTAATTTTTTATAGTCATCCCTATAAAACTGTGCTTTTCTAGAGCAATAAACTTATTTCTGGCAAGGGAGAATATTCTGCTTATTCCCCCCCACAGTCATACACACTCCTTCATTGATTGCCAAACAGCAGATACAAAGTGCAGTGTATTTTCAAATTGCTTGGATGCTCTTTAGGTTGAAAAGCATCTAGGAAATCTCTAATGCTCTGCTTGTCTCTCACCTTTTGAATGAAGCCCCTTCTTCCATCCAGCCTGAGTGTCATGGGCAGGAGGTAAAAGAGGGGTCAACAGGGGAGAGATGGAGTCAGCGCAGTGAAGTCCCAAGGGATTTGGTTGTCATGTCCAGAGGGGAATGAGCCGTGTGCGTGGGGTCACAAAGGGAGTGGGACATGTCCTTCAAAGATGGCATCTTGGAAGAATTTAGCAGCCAGGTTTTCCCACTGAGCAAAATGTCTGAAGCAAATCTTGTGGTTTTGCCCCATATTTAGCCAGTCTCATGCAAATTTGGGTAGCTTTTCCCTGTGAAGACCAGAGATTTTAGTTGCAAGGTTTTAGCACCAAGATTTTAGCTGCACATTGAAATCTTGGCATGCAAGGAAGGGAGAGGAAAGCAGCTCAGGAGAAGGTGGTTGGAGCTGTAAGGCAGTAAGACAGCATCTTTCTCCTTGCCTCTTCCTTGGAATCTCAGAATGAAACTCACAGCAAAAATAAAGACAATTAAAGGTCCTGGAAATCTCAGCTAAGGATTTAAAGGCAATAAATAAACAGTGTCTTTGGAGGGGAGCAATAGACAGATCTTGTGGCACTGAACCTAGGTGGGTGCAAAAAACACTGTGGGGTCAGGAAGGACCAAATTTTGCATGTGTCAAGGTCTGAACATCCAAATGTTTTCATCCAAGTTTCTCTTTAAGCAAAGAAGAAGAAAAATCTCATGGCTGCAGAGAAGCTTGCTAATGGAAATATGCAATAACCATAACTCGAACTTGACTTTCTCATAGGCTCAGAGTAATTTCCCCATAATATCAGGAAAATATATGGCCTTTCTTGAGGTAGCAGAAGCACCATATAAATCAAGGTTTTAATTGAGTTGAAGACATTTGCCAGCATTTCAGATTTGATTTTTCTGCTGAGCTGGAGTCAGATTGAAAACAGTGATGCAGGGAAACAAAAAGGAAACCTGAACACAAAACCAGGCAGCTATTAGACCACGAATATTCATTAGCGAATCATAGCAATAAAAAGGAAATGAGTCACAACCCTAATGCTGTAAGAAGGACACTACCCAGAACACACTTTAATCAGAATCTTCAAGGACCAAATCTTTGACTTATAGGTGTGGGTTTTTTCCCCCAAAGTGTCCATTTTAATAAATGGGCCAAATATGACTAACACTGAACTTGTTATAAATGGGTTAAGACATGCACAGGAGCCAGGCATGTGGTCACCCAACATCCACTCCATCCCTTAGGGCTGTCCCTAAGCACCTCTTGAGTGTCCTGGGAAAGGGTTTTCCCTAACTGTTCCAGATGTTCTGCTTGCAGCTGGCTGCCAGAGGCCCTGGAGGCATGGGGAGGCTCTCCAGGGTGGCCTCAGACCCCTCACCCTGAGCACCTACTGTGAGTAAAAAGACATTTCCTAGAGCAAAGGACCTGCCTGGTCATCTCTGGGTGTACACGTGATCCTGCCCCGAGAGCTGACCTTGGCTGTGATTCTTCTCACCCAGCCTCAAACACCGACAAAGCACAGCTCTCCCCTGAGCTTGTCATCCCAGAGCTGACAAACCACAATTATTCGGGATGTCAGGATCTTACCACTCCCTTAGCTTTCTAATAGTGTAACTTCACCCCAGTATGGCCTTCACCCCACAGACGTAATACTGAATGTCTGCACAGGAGCTGAAGCATTGGGTAATATTTCAGAGAGTGAGAACTGTTCAAATTCCCGTTTTGTACATGGGGAAACTGAGGCAGAGAGTAAGGTGACTTCCCCAAAATTACAAAGGGAGTAAGTCCTTTCACAGACTTACAAAATTGCAGTTAAACCATGCTGGTTGCCTCTGCGTTTGCTGAGCATCCTCATTAGCAGCCCCTGGGGTAGAAAGTGCCCCTTTTTCCTCAATGGAAGCCATAAAGATCCAGCCAAAACTGAGCGCCCAGCAGCCAGCACACCTGTGACAGCTTGCGCTAAACACCCTAAACGTCTTCGCATGAAAGTCTTTGCACCTTCCCCAAACCCCACGTTCATTCTCCGTTCCCGGACTCGGAGTCACAGTCTGGGGCTGTGTCCATCTGCGGTGGAGGCTCCATCCCGGCACGGAGGAGGCTGCGACCCGTTCCCCGATGAACTCGGGCTTGGAGCGGACTGTGAGACAAACCCTGACCCTGCAACCACCCCTTCCTTGCTCCGTGCTCACATCTCCCTGCGGCAAACTTAAAGAAAAGAAGCCTCGTTGATCACTTAGTCTTTGAACAATCTCTTAGTCTTTAAACATAGGAGGTGTAGGCTGCTGGAGGAGATTTTTGACCCCAAAGGCTGCATTTCAATTGAAAAGATGTTTTTTAAAATCACTGGGAAGGGGCTAAATTGGCTTGCTTTGTTTTATTTTAAACAGAAGATATTAGAACTGTTTTTAAGTTACCTGGCTCTCTGCAATCATTATCTGTTTTCCAGAACATGGCTGTGTTGCTAATGAATGTCAGGACCATCAATTTACTGATGGGGAAACTGAGGCACAGGCAGTGACTGTGGCATTCCCCGGGGCACAGGGTCAGGTTTATCGCTGGGATCTTAAATCCCTTTAGCTGGTTCCTGTGCTGCAGCCCCAAGCTAGTCGCAGGGAAATTGCACTTCACAGATGCAGTCTTACTGACTGCCTTTGCACACTGTTCTGGAAATGGCTTTTATGAAGACTAATTAGTATGGAAAAACAATCGCAGAAACCAGGGAGAGAAGTAATGATCCATGTGGCAAACCAGCATGCACAGCAGACCTCCAGGCTGCCTGGTCGAGCAGAAATGCAGCACATTTTGGACCATTTTAGTAAGGGACCAGGCTAAAGGCATCGACCAAAATTTATGGATGCAGAAATCAGGAGGCTTTTCAGGAAAAGCCATGGAGAAATACATTTCCACAGGCTGGAAAATGGAGTCAGAGGTGCTCGAACAACGGTGGCCAGTTTTGCCAGTGGGGAAAGTGAACAAGTAGATGGCCAGGTGTTACTCCAAAATGAACTGCTACTGAGCCCTTTCACATCCTTATGAGGTATTTTTTTAGGGACAGGAGGTAGGACCAGTGATTTTTTTTTTTTTAGTATTATTAGATACAGGGACAGCCTGAGGCAAGCCCTGCTTAAATGGATAAGCTGAGGCATAGAAAGTTTTGGTGACCTCCTCATGGCTATAGAGAAACTCTCTGCAAAGCCCTCACTAGTGCTCTGCTCTGCACCGTAGCTGCAATATCAACTTTCTGCCACCAGTCTGCAAAAGAAACCTCATGTGGGAATTAATTAACTTACTGCTTTTTTGTATCTGTGCCTTCTTACAGCCCATACCTGTGTTTCAGCCCGTAGCAGGACTGCTCTTGGGATCGAATTTAACTCAAGTCCTCACCCCTGTGGAAACGTGGAGTAAACTGCAGCAAGGGAGCATGCCCTGGAGCACAGGTTGGTGGACAGTCCATTTTAGGAGGCACCTGAACATCCTTCATCAAAATCTAGCAAGTGGCAAGATGCTCTAACACCATCTCAAAGTGTCACAGATGAGAGATGTCCCCAGAGCCACAAAAAGGTGCAGGTGTGATAGCCGGGGTACATGGGACAGCTGGGTCATCTCCTGCTCCGGAAAGGTTGGAAGAACTTAATTCTTTATGTTTTTCAATCATGTCAGCATCAGTACACAACCACAATCCAGTGCAGTGGAAATACTCTCGATGGCATCCAGCCACAGCGGGGAGATGTTGGTCTAGTGTGTTATACAGTGGAGCAGGGACGAGAGTGTTGTCCTACTTCAGAGTGAGATGTAACCAGGATTTGCCTCATTAATTTGCAGTCAGGGTGTCTATCTGTGATAGCAGCTCTATGCTCGCCCCTGCTGAAGAGCTGGCCCCCATGGTCGTGAGCTCTGGGTGCTTCCCACCCATCTTGCTGCCCATGGCATGGATGAAAGCATCTACGCTACTACTTCTAGAGCTAGCAGACTGCTCCAGAGCAGCTCGTCCTGTCTCTCCCTCATCCAAAAAACCTGCACAGTTATTGCGTTTATGAGATGATGCTTTTGGGGAAGGAGAAATTATGATTGGAAATCTCCTTTATGGGGCACTAAACTTGCTAGACAAGTCCTGTTCAGAAAGCTCAGTGAGAACATGAGAGGAGTGGGATGGGATGGGATGGATGGATGGATGCATGGATGGATGATTAGTTGTAATAAACCCCACCGCACACTTCTGCAGCTCCTTGAGGTCCTTAAGCCTCTTTCCTCCCAGCCTACCTAAATCTTCCATCTCCTCTCCAGTACTGAGTTCTGAAAGACAAGAGCAGCTCTGCCGTAATTAGAACAGCACGGTCCAGTGAACTGGAAGGAGAAAGTCACCGGGGCTGGCAGATGGCAACAGTGGGGTCCGTACGCGTGAAGCGTCTCCTTTAGCGAGTTTAGCTGTTCTCCAGGGTCACCTGAGTGGCTGGGAGGGCTGAGGGGGTAAAGGGGTTTTGAGCACAGAGGAGGTTTGCAAATGCGTCTGCACCAAAGACTCGTGCAAATTAGGGCCAGAGAGATGAATGCACTCATTTGGGAAGTCAAGCTCAAGATTTGTCCTGAAGGGATGAGTGGTAGATGCCTCTACCGGAGGTTAATAAATCACATAAATGAATACACTGGATGATCTAATAGCTCCTTTTTCATTTTGTAAGTACTGTGATTTTAGAGGATATTTAATGGCTTTGAATAATAAACAACAGCTCTCCAAATGGAAAAAATTCTTATGCAAAATGGAAATGAAACCCATTGAAATTTTTCATTGAGGGAAAAAGAGAGGAGAAAGAGAAGATCAGCTCATCCTGTATTTTTCCTCCCCATGAATGGCTAGTTTTTCCTAGACAGAGAGCATACCCAAAATGCTGGGTTCAAATTTCAAATTTCTGCTGGACCCAGTAACCTGAACGGGGAACTGATTGCACCCATCAGTATGGGTCTGAGAGGCTTTAAGGCTGTGTGGCCCTGGGCACATGCTGCTGGACTCTGCAAAGGTGCTTTGGCTTTGGAGATGATTTTGGGGCCCTTTCTTTGAACTCTGTTTTGGGTAGAAAAGTTGAGAATTTACATGTTGGGGTGACTCCCTTTCCTGACTGGTGTGAGCTGCTGTCACTCCAAAGCCTGTCCTAACCATTGCCCCAAAAGGTGTGACAGTGTCATTTTCAACCCACCCAGTCCTGTCTCATCTCCCCCACGACGTGGAGCTCACTCCATTGCACCTTACGCTGCCTTTTCTCAGTGTGACGTCACCATGACCTCACGGAGCAGATGCGACTTCTCACCTTCGTGTCAGTTGCTCAGCTGTGCCTGCAGCTCGTGGCTATGGTGCAAAAGGGACAAAGGAGGCTCTAGATGGGCTAAGCTGTCCCCCAGAACCACCTCTGGAGGACATGACCACCAGCCACAGTCCAGCCCTGCAGCCCCTTCCCCACCATGGGAAGAGCCACAGGCTACCTCTTGCTTCCAGGTGGGAAGGAAAGAGTTAACAGCAGGCACTTTCTGCAGTAAATCACCCGCCTGCTGTGAATCAGCGAAACCTTCACCTCCGTTCATCACAGCCAGAAAAGCCTGTGTCTGTCTGGCTCCAGCAGCTGAGCAGCCCGTTCTGCTCCACAGACCGGTTGGGTTGCCTCTTGTGCTCGCTCCACGCTTTAATTTTGATCAATAATTGCACAGTCCATCTCTGTCTCATTCCTGTCTCTTTGCTGAGGTGTTATTTGGAGACCTCGTTTGCTGAAGAGAGGCTGGATGAGAGTGGGCAAACTCTACAAAAGGCTCGTGGGACAAGGGACCTCTGAACATCTTTACCCCAGTACCTGCTCAAAGCAGGATTAGCCCCAGCTCTAGGCCAGGGTGGGACATGTCTTTGTGTAGCCATGTCTCTTGATGGTGGTGCCAAGAGGCAATGGGCACCTACTCAAATAATACTCAAAATTCCATTTAAATGTAAGAAAAACTTTTCCAGTGCATCAGACATTGGAACATTATTCTCAGAGGGGCTCTGGAGTCTCCATCCTCAGAGATATTTGAAACCCAACTGGACAATGACCTGATCAACCTTCTCCAGCTGACTCTGCTTTGAACAGGGCATTTGGACTAGATCATCTCCAGAGGTCCCTGCCCATCTCAGCGATTTCGTGATTCTGTGATTTTCTGAAAACTGACCTCTTTACAAAATGGTGCTAAAAATATTGGTCAGATGTGCTGGATGAGGAATAATTCTTCTGGTTTCCAGGCATCTCAGACTGATGCATGCAACAGCCTGCACTTTGTAAGCTCTATGGAGACATATAGGCTGCTCCAAGGGTAAATTTGAATCTCCCACAGCTGTGGTTTTACATGGCCCTGTTTCCAGCAGCAATATTGGCTTAAGGTCATCCCTCTTTCCTCTCCCAGCTGAGAAGAAGACTATGGAGGCCATCCATTTGTTTCAGCTGACAGGGACCGGTCTGTGAGCTGGCAGAGTCGAGGGACAGGGACAATATTGCCATCAGAGACTTTGTGTTGTGGGACCAAGTGTTAAAATAAATCCAAACTTAATTTCTCCCATGGGAACTTGTATCTCTTTAGGAGAGGGTATAGGATACGTACCTCAGAGTTGGACTCGATGATCCTTATCCCGTCACTACAGACCTTGGTAAAAAAAATCTGTCCCCATCTTTCTTATAAGCCCCTTTTATATATTGTAAGGCTGCAATAAGGTCTCCCCGGAGCCTTCTCTTCTCCAGGCTGAACAACCCCAACTCGCTCAGCCTGTCGTAGCAGAGGTGTCTGGTGTTCCAGACCAGCAGGTCCCTGTCTCTCCTGTGCTGAGGACCCCAGAGCTGGACGCAGAACTGCAGGTGGGGTCTCACCCGATCGGAGCAGAGGGGCAGAATCCCCTCCCTCGACCTGCTGGCCACGCTGCTGGTGATGCAGCCCGGGAGATGACTGGATTCCTGGGCTGCGAGCGCACATTGCCAGGTTATGACCAGTTTTCATCTACCAGTACCCCCAAGTCCTTCTCTGTTTTCACTTTATTTTTTTTGCCAGCCTTCCCCCCCGTCTCCGTTCATAATCCACTCCTTTGCAGAAAAGAAATCTTTGTTGCAAAATTGCCTTTCTCCATAGAGAAGGAAGAGGCAGGGAAAGCCTACAAGGGAAGATTTCTTGTGATTTAGAACATTATTATAACTGTTTCACATTTCCAGATGGAAACATAATTTGTGGCACGAGTAGGGCCATTGCCTTTTTAAAATTCTGCCCGAGGCAAAGGTGCATTTCCAAGTGCACTTTTTACAGAGCTCCTTGAAAGCACTAGAGATGGCACCAGCTGGTACCGCCTCGTCCTGTGTTTGCTTGTCATGATTAAATGTGGCAGGATGGTTTTTCCAAAGAGATCAGCCTCCATTCAGCTGCCTGATGTTTCAGAAGCGTCGGCATCACCATGCGCTGCCTGGATCTGTCTACTGAAAACAGCTCAGGAGCCGATCAGCTCTTCCAAAAACAAAAGTCCCATCTGCACAGATGCACTCCTGGCTTGCTTCGCATTAGCACTAAAATGAAATCCAAACCACATCTTGTCAGGTGATTGAAGAACTCAGAGTTATAAATTGCAACTCATACATTTTTAAGCACATTAATAACACTACATTCATCCTTCTGATTTCAAACAATTTGCCTTTTTTCCTCCTTTGCTTAGCAATGAATTGTTTGAGATGTCTCCTTCTTCTGCACAGAGGAACAAGGTAGATGAGATGAACCAAGACGGAAAATTCAGCCTGAGAAAATGTGGCTGATATCTAGGAGCTTTTCAGCAAGAGCCAAAAAGATATCTAAGACATTTTGGTTTGTGGCACAGAAGAGGACTGGCCAGAGTAAAAAATTTCTCTATTCAGTGTCCACAATAAGAAATGCTAAAAAAAGAATGGCAAAAAGGAAAGTACGTATCTTCTGTTATGCATAGTGGCAAAGAAGGAGAGAAAATGAATAAGTGAAGCTGAAGGCTGTGAGGAAAAATACATGATGACTGGGGAGAAGACAGCAAAGAAGTGCTGCAATGGGGATGGAGGAATCCTAGCAAGGGGTTGGAGTTGTCACTAAGTAGAGATAGTCAGAATCTCAGAAATACATGTTGGATGCTGTAGTTCCCCTGCATGACAATAACCAAATATTTCTATGTCATCAGCAAAAGGAGATATTAATCAATGATACAAGTGATCAATAGGTTTCAATCGGCAGATACGAGCTGGATGACCTGGCTGGTTTGAAATCTGTGATTGCCTGTGGAGCTTTTGGGCAGAGATCCACAGAGGCGGCTACAAGGCTTGACAGTCTTCAACATTTTCCTCAATGATCTGGAAATGAATATAAAATTACCACTGACATAACTCACAGACAACACAAAAACAGCCAGCACAAAAAAATATGATGAGTCACACAGAGCAATCTGCATTGCTTGGGGCCGTACAGCCAAAATGCATGTTAACAAAGCCAAAAACTAAGTCAGAAGCTGGGAAAATGCAGGAGGTTGTGGCCTGAGATCTGCACATGATTTCTTGGGAAGAAGGGTTCTGAATAGGCTTTTGGGGTCACCAAGAGCAGGCAATGAGTGTTATCTTCTAGGGAAAAAGGGCTAGTGCCATCCTTCAAAAGAGGAAAGCGTTGCTACCAAGAGAAGCCCCTAGAGATTCAGTAGGGCTATTTATTATCAGACATAATAAAGCAATGCATATTTAAGTGTCAAGAGACAAGAGCTTAGCGAGGTAAGTGGTGGCTTCCCCATCTCCTGGGGCTTGAGATCAAGATGAGATGCCCTCCTGGATGAGAAGGATTAACTCTGAGCTCTGTTCAGATGAGAACTGGGAACGGTGGAAAAGCCTTGGCCACAGAGCCAGCCCAGAGAGGAATCATTTGACCGCACATCGCTGCGGTGGGGATTGTAGGATCTTCCTATTTCTGCAAACCCACGAACTTATTTTTATTTCTTCATGACTGGAAAGCTGAACCACAAGCACGGTAGCCCACACATCGCATTTCCTCCTTATGCAACTGTTCCAAAACCTGAGCCCCATCGCACAAACCAAAGGCAGGCTTGTCTGCTCCTGCCAGATACAACTCGCACTACACATTGGGCAGGGTGGGGGAGCTTTGCTGTTAGTAGCTAGAAAGGTGAGCTGAGGAAATAAACTGCTGTTAATGCAGCTTTGATGAAGGAACTAAGCCCTGGGGTTTTTTTGCTCTGTGTTTAATGGTTGGTCTGGGACACAACTGTCACATGCGGTCCCATCAACTGGATGGTGGCACTCCTTTGCATGGAAGTATGGCTCACGAAAAGCCCATATGGGCATAAGAGTTTGCAGGATTGGGGTCTTCTGGATGACCAGACGGATAAGAAATGCTCCAAGACTGTTTGGAGGGAAGGGAGAAAATTCTTTTGCCATTGTGGCCATTGCACTTACATCTAGGGGCTGTCATCTTGAGCAATGGAGAGCTACTGCCTCGATGGCCCATTAAGGACAGTGGAAGTCACTGAGTTGCTGTATTGGATAAAACTGATCATCTCTCCAGCGTCCTAGTCCTAATGGCACCAGGTCTGGAGCGGTCAGACGACAGGCAGCAAAAACACTGAAAGAATAATAGTGACAACATAGGCTTATAGAAGGTCTGGAGTCTTTCAGAGAATAACCATGTTGAGCCCTTCCTCATTTTGTGTTCTCCTAAGGCCGAGCTCAGTCTGCCATTAAGAAGGAATGTATATCCATTTTCCTGCACTTCCAGCCAGCATGTCCTGCAGCAGAAATCTGATCAGAACTGTAGGTCATGGTGGAGGCAGAAAGAAAATAGTATGTTTTAGTGTATTTAAGTCTCAGAATCAGCACAGCTGGGAGTCAAGTTGCCATGCAGAGCAATTTTGGTGAGCTGGAGAAGGCGAGAACCTCAGGGTTCAACTTCTGTAATGGAGACACCAACTCAACCACAGATACTGGCCAGGCCAGTAACAAGCATCCCCTCAAAGAAATGATTGATGAATCTACAAAGCTGGACATTCATACCAGTGTAGAGATGTTTGTAAGGAAACAGATTTTTCTCCAATGACTTTGCTCGCTTTGCATGTATATCTGAAATTATCTCACTGCAGGAGAAAGCTGGGGAGACTCCTTCTACCATGCATAACATGAAGTGACTTCAGCATCTCAGGCATGCAAATAGGATGCTTAAATGTTGTAGATGAGCAGGGGTCTGCTGAAATTCAGGGGAGTGTGGACAAGGATCTTTTTCCCTCA
This sequence comes from Haliaeetus leucocephalus, assembly GCF_000737465.1. Classification (NCBI taxonomy): domain Eukaryota; kingdom Metazoa; phylum Chordata; class Aves; order Accipitriformes; family Accipitridae; genus Haliaeetus; species Haliaeetus leucocephalus. The sequence goes on along the minus strand of NW_010972972.1, from coordinate 5,438,577 downwards.
CCCTTCCAATCCCAAATCCATCTAGCTACACCGAGTATAAGGAAATTCATATGCCTATAAACAAGAGGTGGGTTGGTTATTTTCCCCCACTGGAAATTTAGCATCCTATTTTTCTTTTGTTTTTAAGTAAAGGGCATGAGAGATTTCAGGCAGTTAAAAATCCAGCAGTGAAGAACTAGAATTTTTATGCTGGAGGAGAGCTATTGCCCCTGCTGTGCATTATAACTCCCTTAATGATTGATGTCTGCTATTTCAGAGGAAATTGGAAGAAAACAGTCTAGAAGGAACATTTCAAGAATAGCCTGTCATGAGGGGAAGTGGCTTTCCAGCTTCCATCCTGAAATGTTTAAACACAGTCTTTTAAAATAAAAAGCCTATCCTAATTAAAGTAAGATCATATATTTTCATGTCCATAGAGGTATTTGTGAAGTATTCTAGGTTTTGACCCCGAAGTCTGCCTGATAAAAATGATGGAGACTGTGGAGAGGGTGGATAGATAAGGAGCACCAAGTTCTACCCAAACGTCTTAGTGATGCTTTGTAGCACAGCTTCAGTTTAACCTTTTCCTTGCACTTTTCACTGGGAAATCCAGCACATCATTGCCATTATGCCATGCAAATTAAGACAAATGAAAAAGTCACTGAAATAATTATGAATAATTTGTGTGTATCTAGACAGAAGCAGGAAATGCATTAGTCACCCATTTCTGAGCTGCTGGGTTGCTTTCAGGAGGGAGAAAACTGCACGTTTCTGAAGACAGCACTTAGAATTTCTTGAGCTAAGACTAATACTGGACTGAGATTCAGCGATGTGCTATAGTTGCACTATAGCAACTTGGGAAAGCGATTAAATTCTTTGTGCTTTGGTTTTCCATTGAAACACTTCCCTGGGGACCATTTTCAAAACTTATTTAGAAGCCTACATGCCCCAGAGAGTAGTGGCATTAACACCTGAAGACCAATGGAGATTTTAGCTCTGTTAATATGACTTTGGCCCAGAAAAGAGAATTCCCCATCATATACATCTCCTATAAAACCCCATGAGGATTGTTACAGTTAAGCTGGATTTCTGGAGAACCTCTTCCTCCTCCTAAAATGCACCCAGCCTAAGCACCTTGCCATGAGCTTTTTTAATGTTTTATTAGCTTGCCTTGTTTTGAGAAACTTTCTGGTTTGTGACTGCTTTGGGTTTTGTATTCTGGATTGAATAACTGGTTTATCATATTTCTGCTAGACGTGAACGAATAACTGAGTTCTTCTTCTGTCATGATGCTAACTCCTACCGGACAATCATGTCTGTCGTCAGTGCCCTGTGCAATACATTCATGCTGAATACAAAAATAGCTCACCCTTTGAAAACCTGCTGTTCTGGGAGTTGTGATTGTGCAGTTTCATAAACATATATTCATCGTTCTTCCTGAGGAAATATAAACAAGGAATAGTTAATCAGAGATGAGCTACACAGAGGACACAGGGAAATCAATTATGTTTTCTTGAGCTGCTTTATTTAATGACTTCTATGAAGATTTATATATTCAAATGATAAATACTGAGGAACCAGGCAAAAAAGAGCCATTCCTTTCATGTTTACTTCCATGCAAAAATTTTCTTTTATTTTTTCTCCTAGGGCAATTTAGGCAATTATTTTTAAAGGAACATTTATTTTTGCAGCTGCTAGACTCATTTGGATTGGTAAATATCTCTGCTTCCATTGGTTTTAAAAAATGTGATTACAGAGAATTGTGACTGGAGAATAAAGGATGAAAACACACAAAATAATCCAATATCAGCTTTAATTTAATTATTTTTAATAACTTGTGTACTCTGGGTGCATGAGATAAAATGTTTACATACTTAGGGATTTGGTACTTCTTTGAACGAGGCCTTCCTGAGGGGTGGGCTCCAGCTGCTGAGCCTGGACCCAAGGCTACGTTATTCCATTGGGCAGGATCACTGGGATCTGGCAGTTTGGTTTTGCTGAATGTCGGGAAGGAACAAGCGGCATCCTTTGGATCCTAGGTTTGACATCCCCAGATCCTCTGCTGTGTTAAGTCAGCTGCACTCCTCCAAAGCCAAGGCTCAAAGCAATGCAGTGGTGGTATTTTACACCAGGATTTGGCCCATGCTCTTTCCTGTCTGAAAATTAAGAGGATTTTGGTTGTACCTTCTAATTGCTTGTGCATATTAAAATACTGCATGTGTGCATTTTGCTGCTTAATTAACCCATCCTAGGACACTGCAAGGGTCTGGATCAACAGCCTCAACTCGATTTGGTGCAGCATCTGTGATCTGGAGAAAATGTCCTCTCAAACTCTTATTCCTTTTCCAATAAAAGATAACACAGCTACCAAACTTGCCTCACAGGTATCCCTAGATAACCAGATACAGCAGCGCTCCCACCACCATGGATTCATGATGTGGTGAGGGTCATAAGCCTCAGTTACATCTTGTGATCCATTTTGGACCACAGTGGGGAAATTTGCAGCTCAGGGAAGGGAAGTAATGGAGCGGTTTTGCCATCCCGAGATGTGTGAATACGACTTTATGGGAAGGATATTTTGAGCCTTGCTATTTTTGGTGATTCACCTCTGTGCTGGTTAGCTCTGAGCCAAAGGCCACCAGTGAGAGTGTCACGATGTTTCATGTACCTCCTGATGTTCTGCACTATAGGCAAAGTAAAGGCAGGTCCATTCCTTTCTCTTCTGATCCAGACCCCAAACAATAGCATCTTCTCAGCTATTTCAGCTTTCTCCTTCCCCTGAAACTCTTGGCTTATCTTGCACCAAAATACCATCCGGGGATACCATCCTTCCAACCCATCTCTGTTCCATTACCTCAACATGGAAAAGCCATTTCAGGATGGTGATTTCATTATACATCATTGATGGGGGATAAATTATTAAAGCAGTTTCATAAAAAATGAAAGACATTTTACACAAAGGAGGAGTCCTGACAGTAACCTAGATATGTCATAAAAAGTGATTGCCACCAAATAAGAAAACCTGCCCCTCACCAGAGCAAAGAGGGGTAAACTATGAAAGATGCATGAGGGTAGAAGGAGAAATGAAATGCCTGGAGTGACAGAGCAGGAGATAAACACATCAAGGTAAAGGAAACAAAAGAGAAAAGGCGATGGAGGAAAGGGGGGGGTGAACGGAGGTTAAATAATTCAGGTCAGGATTTTTAAGAGCCTTGAAGAAACAAGGGAGCATAAGTCATCTAGGAATTATTGCGGGGGGGACGATGACGACGACGACGACCAACCAAACCCAACATACTATTCACAGCATTAAAAAGAGCTGTTGGATATTCTGTGCCATTTGGACAGACATGGCTGGTGTAAATCCGCAAGGAATCAATCCAGTTGCAGGTATGTAGACCCTTCTGAGGAAGTGGCCCATAAATCAGGCAGGCAAATCCAGCAGTTTCAGCCACTTTACACCATGGATGCTGTTGGCCTCAAATCCTAATTGAACCCCCCCCTCAGTTCTGCCCTTGTCCTCGGTGGATCTGTCTGGGAGCTCTCCCCAGCCACCGAGCTCCTTCAGTCACTGCCTCATTAAATGGAAATAACCCATCAGATAAGGAGTTGTGCAGCATTAATCCATGTTCACGCTGGTGGGCAAAACATCTCCTGTGAACTTTACACATCTCCTCAGCCCTGAGTAATGCTTTTCCCTGAAAATCAGCAGAAGTCTTCAAATCCGTGAAGCCCTGGACCTACAAAGGGCGAAATCCAGTCTGAAACACCCTCCTGAACACTCTCCTCTTCCAGTACTTCTGCTCCTCTTCTCTACGGACCAGTTTTATTACCCAGCTCCTGGAAGGGGGAACAAAAAACTTTGCCTCCTGCCTCTATCTCCCTCCATTGCATTTCATTTCTGATCTGGAAATATTCCTTTTCTTTTCTTGCTCTAATTTCTGGTCTCCTGTGTTGCTCCTATTTTAGCCCTGGCTTTGCTTGGGGGATTCCTTCCTCTCCCTCAGCCTTACAGCTTTGCACTGCTGCTGATACAAAGCACAGCCAAGGTTGTAAGGATGTACCGAGTACACTACAGATAAAAGCAGTCATGCAAAATTCAGTTGCATTGAATTAGTCTTGCTAGTGGGAGGATAATTCCTATTAATCACGTCTATTACAGTAATACCTTAGGATAAGCGAAAGACAGGCAGAGCAGTGAATAGCACAAAATGAGGGAAACTCCCAGGCACAAATACTTTGCAATCTAAAAAGACAAGCGTGGTAGGAAATTATATCCAGTATGCCAGGTGGGCAATGTGACAGTTGGTAACTCAATTATTTTTGAGAGTAGGAGGGACCTGAGTGGGACGTACTATGTAGGGGAGGAAAAGCTAAATGGAAAGAGAAGTGGAAGGAAGCAAGAGACTGAGGATAGCAGTTGATACCAGGACAAAGGGGAGGGAAATATTAGCAATGGGGAACAGAATCTGCCAGGATACAAAAACTGTTATTTTTTTTCTTAATAAACAGTAAATATTCCAACTTGTGGCAGCAGGAAAATTTTGGGGTGAGAAGGGGGAGATGCTGATTTAAATCAGACCACTGCCTTTCTATATGAAAAGAAATTTTAATTTTTTTTTTTTTTGGTTGGTTGGTCTGAAATAGCGTACTCAGTCTGATGGAAAACTATGTGGTTATTTATGAGTTACACAAATGTTTTCTGAAGTGGGCATCTTCTGCCTTGATTTGGGTAAGCATTTAAATCAACTCCACTGTTCCAAAACCTACCTCTGTGAAATTTCACCTTCCTACTTTGGACACAATTCCCCACAGTTTCCACTGGTGAAATGAAAGTTGGTGGCCCCTTGTTCCTGCTTTCACCTTGTGCTGAGCTGCTTCAGGGAGCTGAAGAGGCAGAAAATATTCATTTTAGTGAATGTTAGGGTTGGCTTTTCTGCCCCTCCAAGACAGCTCCCTGAAGATCAGATACTGATGGGAGAACAAGCTTTTTTCCTCATGTTTTCCACCATGGATGTCCGGGTCACTACAAATAATTGTGTATAGATAAGATCCTTTGCTGACTGGATCTATGGTGCCTTTTTTCCTGGGGTGCATCTGATTCAGGGACAAGTGATGGGCCCCGAGACATCAGAGAGCAACAGCCAGACGCCTGCCAGGTCCTGCTTCCCTGGGACACCAGCAGCTCCAGGGATCTGGAGAAAAACCTCCCGCAGGCCACCGACGTCTGGCGCTGAAGCTTTGGACTGGGCTCCTCCCGAATAATTGTGCAATCGTGGTAATTATACACAAAAAAAGTTAATTACTTAATCATGTGTAACAAGGACCCTTCAGCTACCGAGCGAGGCACACGCTCAGCACAATTATTCACAGGCATGTAATCTACTTCCCTTTGTACTGAATATTTCATTAGTTACTATTCACATCTTCTCGGAGGTGCTTTGCAATGGTTCAGTGATTGGATTTACTCTAATTTCTTCTTGGCTTGTACAAACGCTGTCGCTACAAATATTCCTCTGTATTTTATGCCTTAACAAGGACATGCTTCCCAACCTTCCTGTCGCCAAAAAGAACTCGCCACAATGTGACCGTCAGGAGCTGGAGGCAATTTTAGGTTCCTGCTTTGCCTTCACGGTCCTTTGGGTGGGTCTCTGTGGTTTTATCCCATGTCTGTACAGCGCTTGGCACCCTTGGGATTTTCGCCATCACAGGGTGCCTTAGCAGCGGTACAATATGAATAGCAAAGAGCAGTAGTAACCAACGATCTCTGCAACTGCAGGAGATTGGGTCTCCTAAAACATTCACTCATTTTAAAGTTGGTCCAGCCATGGCTGGAATCACTCTTGATTTACTTCTGCACAGAACAGGGGTGCTTATATAGAAGGAGGAGGAGGATGTGTATCATGGACTTGCATTTTCATTTTGAAATACTTGAATGGCTCCTCCAAGGCAGTTTCCCTCTTAACTACACCCAGCAAATCAGACCCTCTGGTTTTGGAAGGCTTTGGAGCTGCCGTGCTCCATGGAAGCTGCCCAGCTCTCCCCACCTCTGATGAAGTAGCTGCCTTGCATAATTACTTTGGGAGGGAAGAGCAGCCTGCTGCTTAAAGTTAGCGCTTGCGGAAGGTAAAGCAAATCCCAGCTCTAAGTGTTATAACACTTCAGCCTAAACCTAGAAGTATTTATTGGAGTGTGCTGGACCAGTGCGTTGGTGGAACTGCAGTCTGGGTACTTCATGCACTTGGCCATCTATAGGGGACAGGCTATAGGGCTGGACTCCATCTCCCATCGTGTGCTGCATACATCTTACGGGCATAGGGAGCCTCATCCAGAAAAGATGTGCGTACAGAACAACCAGACCTGCTAATCCCATGAACCAGCTGCATTCCTCCTACAACATTTCTAGTTCGTACTTTACAATTATTTCAATGAAACATTTTTGGAAAAAATGCTGAGGAAAAACACTAATTTGCCAGCAAGTTTTTGGTGTCTTGTACAGCCTTTGCCCTAAATGGCAAATTGAACAAATTGAATGTTAAGTCTCAGAAAAAGGCCTGAGATGTTCTTGGCTACAACACAACAAGAGGATATGCCAGATGTTGCACAAGGTGTGCTTCACCTGGCGACATCCAAATGTGAGTTCCTCCCAGTGGTTAAGAATTTATAGTGCCTTAAATCTTCCAAGGATTTTTGAGAAGAGCTGCTGATGCTACCAACTAGGCTTCTGGGATAATCTCTGAAATCCAATATGAAACTTCCATGAGTTATGGAAGCGAATCTGATCTCTTTGTCGCCCGTGTAAACTAGAGAGACCATTGAAAACAGTGCTGTTCCACAGCTATGAATAAAGGGAGAATTGGACCCATTTTCTTTCTCTGACTTTACTGAATATAAATCAAGGCACAGACATGCTAACTGCGTTACACAGATCCTGGAGACAGTAACTTCTCAGTGCTTGAGAGACAAGAGAAATTGTCATTCAGCTCTGCTCATCAGCTTTATTGTATGCCAGCCAGACGATACACATTTCATGCAGACTATATGTTTGCTCCAACCGCCACTCAGAAGAAAGTGCTCAACTTCATGTGCGTTGGTCCTGCACTAAGGTACTTGGTTCTTGGTCTGTAGCACCAGTGTTTTTTTCAGGGGTCCTGGAAGCAGAGAAAGAACATCATTGCAAAGCTGTCAGAGCAATCGGCTGGTGCACAAAACCAAAATGCCATCCCCGAGCTGGAATTTGCCCCGTGACAAGCGGCTCTGCAGAGCACTCCCCAAGCAGCCCACAACATGTTTGCTATGTCCTCAGGCTGGTTGGTGAGCCTGGTCCTGGTCCAAAACCCACGGAAGTCCACAAAATTAGGAGGGCTGGAGCTCTTGACTTTTTGACCAGCCCCTGATTCAGCTGAGACCAGGATCAGGCCCACCCATCAGCTATGAAAAATGCTTGCCAATTGATTATAACCTGCATCGAACGAGCACCTCGCTGTAAAATTCTCTCACAAAGAAGCAGTTTGTTTCCCTCAAGGTGGGTGGTGAAAGCCCTATAAAGCAGGGGAGCCGAGCTCTTGTGCTGCTCAGGAAGCACCCGGTGCCTGTTAAAACAACCGACAGGAAAGCAAGGCCAGCTAACACGTGCTAAAACCCCAATTTGAGAGCACCCCTTCTGCTCAATGCCCCCCAGGAGACACCAGGAGGTGATGGTGGCACCAAGGCGTCGGATGCCTGTTAGGATCAGCTCTGGGGCCAGCTCTGTACCTGGGGTAATCGTGGATGGGAGCACAAGAGAACAAAGCCTGGGAGTGAGGGTAGATGCTGCCAGGAGCTCTGGACGGGTACTGGAGGGAAGGTCGGGTCTTGCTGAAGTGCAGAGGGAGAGTTAGGGAAGGAAAGATGTGTAGGGAACAAGGGAATCAATCTTCATTAGGAGAGAGAAAGAGAAGGAGGGTCTCCAGGGATGAGGAGAGATGTGTGATGGATGGGGAGGGATCTGTGAGGCTGCGGAAAGCAGATGGAGAGGCAGGAGAAACCTGCTCAGCTTTAAAATGGGCAGCTTTGCACAGCAGTGGCATTAAGGGACTGTGGAGATCCCCCTTCGTCCCCCAGCATGATGCTGGCTTTGTGTAGGGAACGGTTCCAGCCTGCAGGTTAAGGGAAGGAAGGAGAGGCTGACACCATGGCCAGGAGAACAGGCACTAATTACCATCTCCTTGGCCCACGAAACCAGCCCAACCCCGACACACGAGTCTAAGCATCCCGGCGTGAGAGGCTCACGGGGCAGGACCACGTGGAGAGCCCTGGCAGGACAGCTCTGGCTCAAATACTCACTGTCCTCCTGCCCTTCGTGCTTAGAGTGAAGAGACATTTGCTGCCAGAAGCTGTTGGCAGAGGTTGGTAAGGCCTTTTCCCTGTGTCCCCAGTGTAGGAAAACGGCTGAGTCCTTCCAGCCTACCAGTTCCTATGGGAATGAGGTGAGCCCAGCACCGTAAATCAAGGGATTAGGGGAAAACGCGGGGCAGCTCCTCTTTGGAAAGATGCCCCACTGTCAGGACAGACAGGTCCATACTGCTGATGCAGACATCTGCTAGGACAGGAGCCCTTGCCTGGTCTCTGGAGAAGGCTGGAGATGCCTGCACATCCTCGCCAGTGCAGAGTGTGCCCCAGGGCACTTGCACGTGCAGGCTGAAGGCTGCCAGCAGCTATCCCAGATGCCAAGCCACCCCCTCTACGCACGTCTTCTCATCTGATCTAGTAAGGGAGGATGCAGTAACTACGGGGCCTGAGCTCAGGTCTTCCTGTGCCAGCGTGCATGTGATGCTCCAGGTTGTAGGTGGGTCAACACCAGACTAATCCCACCTCTTCCTTGGTGTCCAACCCTGCTCTTGCTGCTGCCCTGCATTTCAGAATAGAGCATGAAAGCCCCAAATCATCTCTTCCTGGAGCGACATTAACTGTTTGAAATCACCCTCCATCAATATTTCCCTTAGCCCCTGCTAGAGTCACCAGGGGAATTCACCCTTCTCAGCCGCCGCGATGGGGTGCATCTCTGTTGAGGCAGTCAAGAAAGCTGGTGCATGCGGTGCATCTTTGCATGGTGGATTCTTCTTCATTTTAACCCGTTGGCTCTTCTCTCATGAGTGTGTGCATCCTTCAGCCGTGTATTGCAGGCTGGGTAAGACCCAGCCTCCTGGAAGAGAAAGAGGCCGTGTCCCATCCCCATCCCCTGGCTTCATCTTTGTTTGGACTGAGTACAGATAATTGCCTGATTGTCCTTCCAAGTAAAGCTGATTCCAAACCTGTTTTAAACTGGAAGGAGTGTGAGGGGGAGGTATTTACATTATTTTCACCAGGAATCGGTATTCAGGGGCAACACAGCATTGCACAGCCTCTCACCAGGAGGGGAACAGCCCTGGCTGCTCTCTGCAGGGCTGCACGGCCAGGTCTGGCCCCGGGTACCAGCCTTGGGAAGAGTGAGCTGGGAAGGTGCAAATCAGGGGGTTGAAAGGAAAGCCTGATCCTGAAACGTAACAAGTCCTAACACACAAGCAGCAACATTTACAAATCATCTTTGTCTTTTAGCCAAGTGAGGAAAGTTTGGAGATCTTTGCTCTCACGAGGGCTGCCGGTTGCAAACTGTTGGGTTAATTATGTGATGTGACAAGGTGAGAAATGCAGAGGAGATGAATTGGAGGTGACAGATCATTACTCGCGTTACATCTGAGAGAGATGCAGAAAGAGTATGAAATTCAGCAGGGAAATTCATTTCCCAGAGGCAGCACATGGTGTCTGGAAATGACCAACAGATGACCACCATGAGCACACGTAGCACAGTCTCCTCTTCGCCGGTCCTGGTATAACAACAGGGAGATGGCATCTTGTGACTTGGGGTCTAAACTTGCCTCTGACTGTGATGGACTCCAGCAACATTAGCCCGTTCCAGGAGGACCTGCTCATGGCTCATCTCTGCTCCTCTATGGATTCAGGTCTTGATGTTTTGGTGGCCTCATAACAAAAAGAGCTGATGATTTTTATCCGCTTCTGCAAAATTATCTTCATTCAAAGCAGTTTATCTATTTGGGAGCTGTTAGGAGTCGGTATAGACAGACCCAACTCCAGACACATGGAAATTTAAAAGTTGCCTTCAAGAGCAACTAGAAGCAGCAGAAATCCTCTACTGGTGGCTCAGACACAGCAAAATAGCCCCAAGCACATATAGCTGTGAAGTTTGGTGCCGAAGGGCCATTTTTTAAAAAGAGTCATGAGAAATCTGTCCTTTCTTTGCCAGAGAATTCAGGTGAGAAGATGGCTCACCGCTGTGAAGGAACTGACCTTTTGGTTAGAGCCTTCTCCCAGGACAACATTGGTAGGTTTATGTTCCTCAGAAGATATAAACTCATCAATTCCTGGGCAAATCCAATCAACAATTAGGCTGTAGGATATGGTGAGTCACTTCTCTCTTCTGAATGCTTTATTGCCCTTTATGCACTGAAGTTTGCTGTCTGTGATAACAGCGACAAAAATACAAGTCATCTTTGTCCTGAAAAATGGCCCTAAGGTTGTACTTAGTAACTGGTCTCAGTTACATTCCCTGGAAAAGGCAACAGCATCAAATAGTGGGGCTAACACTGTAAGTTACAGCAGGGAAACAAAGAATTTCAGTCTGGGTCTGTATCTAAGCAAGCAGAGGGGCTGCTATTGCTTGCATAGGTTTGGTGGGCCCTGGAAATGTGCACCAATTTGGGGCTAGCAAGGGTTGAAGAAGAAAGTGTCTGGCTGTGAGATGTGGCCTGATGTACGTGTGAAGCGAGCAACAAGGAGCTCAGCACTTCAGGGTTTAAACAAATGCCCACCTGCAAAGCAGCAGATATACAAGCTCTTACAAAGCTCTGGTAGCAGAAATTTAGAAGTTAGAAGACTTCAGTCTACCTCCAAGGTCAGTTAGGGACCTCAGTGGCATGCAGGAATCTTGTTCTAAATACTATTGAGTCCTAAAAGTGTGCAGCTGAGTTTTTTGGCTGCTGTTTTAGGTTGTTCTAGAGGTTTTCCACTCTTGGAGTCTAGAGTTTGGAGGAGGAGGCAGCAGCACTGTGAAAGCATGGCAGGTGGGAGCAGGTCATGGTGGCACATAGGAAGGGATGCAGGGCATTACCTACACCAAGGCATCCTCCTTCCCACTGCCTCTTTCCAGTATCTACACTGAAATCCCTGGAGCCTGGAGATGTCAAGCACAACCCAGCTGCAGGTCTCGCTTGTCCTAGATGAAATCTCCAGACTCCTCACTGAGGAGGACTGGAGCTCCCCACACATTTCATCTCTTCTGTCTATTTTTGCACACCCAAGGACAGGAACAGGCACTGAAGGCAGCCCAGGGGACCAAGCACTGCTTGATCCTTCTCCCATCCATCTCCACCAACCAGCTTCAGTTTGGCCTTGAGTTAGGTCTTCAGACCTAACCTCTGCAGGTGGCCCATGAAATCAGATCGATGGCCATGCTGTGAGCCCAGCTGCTCACTCTGCATGATAAGGAGTCTCCTTTGCTTTCTGGCAGGGTGGTGTCACACCACTGGCCGTGAGGGTCACAGTAAGGGTAGAAGAACTCAGCTGCTCCTGCAACTTTCCATGTGTGTATGGAGCACCATCTCCGTGTGCACTGATAGCTCCAGCCAGCACAGACCAAACTAGCACTTTCGGGCAATAAATTAGGACAAGGAGGCAGCAAGGAGCCACCTGGGACTTAGTCGGGTCCCTGCTGTACTCACAGGTCGAAGGGACCACGGGCAGGTCTAGTCCTAGCCGAGATGGAGGAAGATGTTCAGGGCACCTTCTGAACTGCAAGAAGTCTCCTGGGCATCCATCCCTGAAACATGCCCTGCTGCTAAGCCAGCTTCTGCTTCTTCCCCTGAGAGGTGCATCTGCCTGGATTTCCACTGACACACTTCTGCCCACTGTTTTCTGTACTGCGCCGGAAAATGCGGTTCCTTTACCATCGGCTGCTTCTGCTCTCGGCTACAAGGTTTCTCCTTCATTCTCCTCAGTTGCTGCATTTGCTGAGCCACCTGCCAGCCCAGGACATCTCTGCACGAAGCTGGAGAAAGGCCAACCTCTTTATCAGATGCACCAGAATTGCAAAGGACAGAAGGTCATGCAGCTCTGAGTACGCCCGGCTCCTACACAGACAACAAAGCTTGTCTCTGTGGCTGTAAAAAAGAAAGAAAGGTACCAGGGAACAAAAACACGAGCAGAGTCATCCCAAAAGACTACGGATAGAGGTGCAGCAGCAAGACCGACTGCTGAACGGGCCACGAGGACAGACACAGAGTGCACTTGCAGACACATCTACTGAAGCCACACCAAGAAACAAGAGAGACAAAGGGCAGTCGGTAGGTGAGGTATTGTTTATTCTAGGAAGTGAGCGTTACCACACAGTACAGGCAAAGAAAAAGGCTTACAGTCCAAGAGAGACAGGACACGAGACAGTAACTTGGGGAGGATGGGAAGGAGAAGGTCCCTGGTAGAGCTATTTAGGATGACCTGGAGGGGAAAGGTGCTGGGGGGGGAGAGGTGGGAGAAAGCAAAGGGTTGGAGAAGCAGCTGTGGGACAGACATGGAAAAGCTAGCAGGGAAGATGGAAGGAAAATGATTTTGATGGCAAGAAGGAACAGCAGCATGGTGGGCAGATGGGGTCTGATGGAATGGTGAGGGCATTGAAGACTGCATGGGAAGGAGTCAACAGGGACAAGAGAAGTCTGATCAGCAGTGAGACTTGCGGAGAGGGGTGGGAGCAGGGGCAACGGGGACAAGGACATCCACTGCCCTGCAACTCCAAATCACTATTTCATTAAATTAAAGGGGCCTTGCTGGCTCGTGTCCCTGCTGGCAAATCTTTTGGCTCCAAATAAGGCAGCCACAGTGAATTGGTCCTCAGCTGGGTACTAAATCCTGAACCGGGCCAAGGAGCAGGTCAGTCCAATGACCAGGGACTGCTCTCAGGATTTCCCTATCTTGACCATCGGGTATGGCACCATCAAGTGCTCCTGGGTGCTGTTTAAGTGATGAGGACAGACTCATCTGCCCCAGCCATCATGTGGTGAGATCCCCTCCACCGCGCACCGTGGAAGGTGCTCCTCACCCTCTGCTGTGACCCAGCTCTCCAGACTTCTCTCAGAGCCAGGCAGGGCACACAGGGCTCCGGCTCCCCATGGAGACATGGGAAGACCTAGCTTTGCTCAGGGGCTTGAGGTTGCTGTATGTCTCAGGCTAGGGTGGGTTGGGAGGTGGGCAGATGACAACGAGGGGGTTTCAAAAAAGTTTCCCCCTTTCCATCTCTCAGCATTGAACTGCTGGCATTGAAGGAACGGTTATTATTCCTCACTGCTCTCACATATCGCAAGATCTGTCACTAATCCTCATCCATCATTTTTCTGGCGGCTGGTCCTCGCTGTTGATTTTCGGTGGAGCAGACTCCCTGCAGGGAAAGCTGGCATTTTAGAAAGCATAAAGATGCCTTCAATCCATTAGCAGGCTTTTCTTTTATCCTTGGGCTCACATCTCCTCCACACAACAGTCATGATTAGGGAGCTGTTACCAAGGCACCCTGCAACAGAAATTAAGACTGTTTACAAGCAATGCATAGTTTGTCATAAACCACCAGTCCTGAAGTACTCAGAGATGCGTTACCCCTCATTGCAGACCTCTGGGCTTGTGAGTAAACCCAGTGGCATCGGTGGAAATGCTTCCAACCCAGAAATCTCATGTAAATAAGGGTAAATAGAAGCAGGCTGTCAAATCCCCAATTGGATCAAACTTACCATGACACCGCTGGAAACAGGGAGAGCTGAAGCCCATGTCTGAACACCAGAATATTTTCCAACCGTGCAAAAAATACTGTTCTTAGTGCTGACCATGGCCATGTCATCACATTCATACTAGGGAATTTCTTCTTCCTGTACAGCTCCTCTTCGTTATTTGATGTTGCTGTTGCTGTTGGGGATGGTGGTTATTCCTTGGATGTTGGGAGGTACCAGCTATGACAAAGACATCTTCTTAAAAAGTCCCTTTCTCTCCTGCACTGGCACATCTCTAAATAAACCCTAAATCCAAAGGATATTGTGACACAAGACGCTGTGTTCGTATAAGGGCTGACACGTCAGCTGATGAAATACCCGTACTCATTCTTTGACGTTGCTTTACCAGTCAGGGATGTAATAATGATAACTGAGGTTTTCAAAGGAAGCTCAGAGATTTGGAAGTGGCAAAATCAGTAAATCTCAGTCCTGTGCCCAAGGCACTTAAGCTCCTGTCTGATGCATGGAACGGGATGAAGAGCATCAGGCAGGAACCTCTTCATCCACCCATGCCCAAGGCTCCGGGGTGCGGGTGCTGAACCCCTCAGCATAGGATATATTTGAAAGCAACTGATTAAAATCAGAAACATGCAGGCTATCCTGCTCACACCGTGCAGCCAAAGTGACAGCTCTGCAAAGCCACACTCAGATGCTCTGTTATTTAGAGTTTGAGAAGCAGACTTGACTCTTTAAATTCCACACACCAATATTTTCTCTCCCCTCCTTGTCCCCACACCAGACATCAACACTAAGAATTAGGACTATTTCTACTCCAGCCAGCACCTCCACACTAAATGGTCTTAAAAGACAAAGCATTTCATTTTTAGTAACCCACCTCCAGTGCTTTGCATAGACATCATTCTCACAACAACCCTTGGAAATAGGTGGGCAGTGCCAGTCACTAACGACTTGCAAAGATTAAGGAGTGAGTCAGTAGCAGTGGGGTCTGACAGTGATGACTGGACCACGGAGCCCAGGTCCCCATACCTGTCATCTGCCCAGTAGGTCCTACTGTCTCTTAGAAGTGCATCCTGCCCCTTTGGGTTTTTTTTCCTTTGCTTTTTTGCAATGCTGAGCAAGTTCAGAGTGCAATAGGGCAGCCAAGGCATGTTTTCCAGCACTGGATGTGGGCAGCTGGGTGGGACCAGATGGATTACGCTTCCATGCTGCAGCATGGAAAAGACCCTGTACCTTTGTGTCATGGGAGAAACATTTTGTTGGCCAACATGGATCGTCACAGGTAAGCCCCATCAACGACCAATCTTTTAACAATGAACATTTTCTCCAATACCAGCTGCGGAGGGGTGAAATGATAAATCTCTGGACCTATAGCTCAGCTGAAACACTCTGAAGATCGTATAGTTATGTGTGATCGATGAATGGATGAAGCTGGTGGGGAAGGGAAGGGGAAGGCAGGGTGGTATGGCAGGACATCAGAAAGCAGCACTGTTATTAGCATGTAGTCACAGGTGGAATAAATTCAGTAATTGATTTGTAAACCAGGCAGGGATGAGAAGTAGTACCCAGAAACGGTAAGGCAGAAAAGGGTTGGTGCTCCATGGAAGTCAGCAGAGCTATGTTGGACGAAAGTTTTCAAAATACACCCCCAATGCAGACAATTTTCCCTACGTTGGTGGGGATGTTATTGGAATATCCATTAAAAGAGAAAACATGATTAAAAATAAAAATTGCAGGTAGGAGCTTACAGACTAATTAAAAGAAAAAAGAGATGAAACTAAGATTAGGGTTCACCATTTAAAATAAAATTGTGCCCTCAGCCCTACTTTCGTCTCAACCCCACTTTCTCCAGATAGCCAATGCTTTCATCAATATAAAATCAGTGCTTTGCGCTTCCACAGACACTGCCAAGTGCTTGTTCAGCGGTGGCTAGGCTTGCAGCACACTGGAAGTGCTCAATGCAAGAGCTTGCCACCTCCTTTCAATGAGGATTTACAGGCCCTTGACCCCTCTCATGGGCCTTTCAGGTGGTTTTGGGCCAAAGCAAAAGCTGTAGGTAGTTGGAAAAGGTGTCTAATTAAGCAATCATCTCATCCACATCACCTCCCCTCCCTCCAGCTCTCGACGGGGCTCGGTTTCTGCTCCCTGACCCAGTGCGACGTGGACACGAGCAAGGTGCAGCAGCAGCCTGCGTGCACCAACCTCCTGCTAAGACACTGTATACGTAGAAAATAAAAGCAAACTACCTGCTCCGTCCACATGACTTCATTGTCCATCTTCACATTTGCAAAGGCTTAGCTCTCACGCCAGGCTAGTCTGAGGTTAGCGGCCATCTAAAGGGAGTCAGACTGTGACAGCTCAGTTGTCCCTACAGCAGGCATGGAAGTGGAGGCTCTAAGCAACACAAATCTGATTACGGTTGGAAGGGTGTTTCTTTCACTTAACTGTGCTTCTTATCGAGAAAACAAGGTCAAGGAGGTGGTATTCGTCTTTAGCATTTATTTATCATTGGAAAAAAAACCCCTTTGAGCAAGCAAAGATCACAAGCACGTCACAATCAATTGGCTATACATTAATTTGTGTGTGTGTGTGTTTGTGTGTGTCATTCTCATCAGAACAGCAAGAATGAAAAAGCACCACGAGGAGGTGTGCTTAACACATTACAAGAGACAATTTGTGATACGCAACCAAACCCAGGCCACAAAATATTAATTAGACACTTCCTATCTGCCTCCAAGAGGCAAGAGTTTGTGGAATTCATGGGAGCCATGTTTTCACACTGGACGCGTTGCAAAATGAAGAAGCGGGTGATCGGTGTGCAAAGCAGTCAGAAAACAGGAGCTCAGTCAGCAGTTAGCACCATTTTGCAGAAAGGAGTAACAGTACAATACAGTGAAAATGAGAAAGCAAGCAATAGACAGCATAGGAACTTTCACAGGGTAAAAAGCAAAACATTTCTTTTTTTTTTTCTTTTTACAAGGAAAGCAAAACTTATTACAAATTAGCGGTGAAACAGAATCAGCATTGTGGTAGCTGGAAACACAGAACAGCAGAGCACTCTTTCCCAGTGGGATCGACAAGCTCAGAGTCCAAAGTGAACTTGAAACGGCAGAGATTTGGTCTCCTTTCTGATAAACCTGAGTGGGTCGGATGGGCATAAAGTCTGTGGAAGGTAGAGCAATGCAGGATTTCACCCTGAGGCCTGACTCTGCTGCAGTTCCTGGCATTCAATGCAATGCTAAACTGTGTGCTTGGATGTATGCTGAGGACCTGGTGCACATGGAGCAAAGGCCAGGATTTATATCCCTATTTTGTTGCTGTCTGAGAGGGAGGTCCCCAGGTCCTACCGGTCTCCCAGGCTCTTTCTGCAAAGATTGAAACCTTCCAAGGATCATTTATCCCACCCAAAGAGAGGTGTCCAAAATAGGTCGCTCAATGGCCCTTGGAAAGTTCCTTCACTAGAAAGGGAATTTAGACCACTGGCTAGCTCTTCATACCTAGCTTTGTAGTTAGATGCCACCAAAAAACTTCACGCATTAAGGAAACATAAGGCCATGTTCTGACCACTCACTGTGCATGTTCCACTCAAACACAGTGATGGATACTCTTCATTGAGAAGAAGCAATCCTGAAGCCCTGGATGGTGAGGAGTTGATCCAGAGTCATGAAGATGCTTGGATTAGGTGGGCTGAGCATCTTAATGCTGTTCCTTGGGCAAAATTTGGTTACCCTTGAAGTCAAGGGTTAAATTCCCATTGAATTCAAGGTGAAATGGTGGCAAGCATGGTGTCTCTTTCAATGTGAAACTTAGGGCCAAAAAATCATAGGGCGAATTGTTTGGCATGGTCTTTCCTTATGTACAGTGAGATCGGTGTGTTGGGCTATTGGTAACTGTCTACGTGCCTTCCTGACATGTTCTGCCTGCTGAGACACGTCATCTTCACGGCTGTTGCTATATCCTGCGATAGGAAAGGACGTTACTGAAGAGTGTGACGATGCATGAAGCATCTAAATGCCAAGGAATCACACCAAGTCTTGGAAGCTCAGGCTTCTCTGGCCAGTTGTCCCTTGTGCGGCCGGGTGGGAAGAGCTGTGAGCGACACTCCTCTCCACCAGCTCACCGCAAGCCTTCTGCCGAGCTGCTCTGGAGACAGAGCTGAGCTTTGCACTCGAGCAGTGCTGCAGGGGCTTCTGAGCACTCAGAAAAGCAATGGTCAATATGGACAGGTCAGCGTCTCCATGGAGCATGCACATCAAAAAATGCACTACATTCGCAAAGATTTCCACAGTTTTACTTCCTGGAGGATTTCCCTGGTTTCCTCCTAAACATTGGAGGTTTAAATATATATATTTCTATATATGAATATATATTTTCCACATACACAACCTGACTAGCTCATAGCACACAGTTCTAACACAGCTAAGCTTGGAAATACACCACTGAATTCAGAACACTACACTTACTTATACTCAAAGGTTTAGGCTGTTAGCGCAAGGCAAACAGGACAAATCACACAATACACTGAACTTGGCATTTATTCATTACTAAGGCCAGCAAATGTCACTATCTGTATACCACAGAGCTTTCCTCCTCTTTGGAAACTTTCTCTCAGCCTTGTAGTCCACCACTCATTTATGTTTCCAAAAGACCCAATTCTAATGGGGTGAGACCCCCAAAATGGGACTCCTCACCCTCCCGGCTCATCCCTTTTTCTGTTAGATAGTTTCACATCTCTAAAATATCCTAGCAGCAAGACTTTCCTCATCTGAACATCTCTACAGCAACACAGTTCTGATACTCCCCTCTTACACCACCTCCCTACCCTACTTCCCATCTCTCTTCGTTCTTCCCAATTGTCTGTTCTCTGAAAGTTTCAGGCTGGACTGCATGTTAGGGTAGAAATATTGAGCTGCAAAAATAAAGAAGAACCCTGCATCTTGACTTGCAGCTACTCTGCTAAAGGAGAGCTTAACAGCTCAGTTTGGTGGGATCAAGATTAATCCTCATGTATTTAGGACCCAATCCAGAAGTTAGGCACGTAAATTTGGATTGGGACCATACCTCTCCCAGCTCCCCTTGACTCAACGACCCAGAGTCTGGGGTATGCAGTGCCAGTCTGTTGGGCCAGGTCATACTCACTGACAAATGGTCCTGCTGTGTTTACAGCTTCCAAACTGGTCTTGCTGGGCATGGGATTTCCTAGAGTAAGAGCACAGTAAATAGGATTGAAACCCTGAGATCTTGCCTGGAGAGATTCTAGGGATCCCAGCAACTGGTTTATGGCCCTCTTAGGATGCTCACGAGCCAACATGAACTCCAACAGCTGGTAGAGTCAAAACAATGGGGGCTGACAGCTCTAGTCAACCTTGGTGACTCATTTCTTTCTACCCTTCGGAAGGTCACGTCTGCAAACTAAACCTCTTTCTGAAATCTAGCTCTGTCTACTGGCACCCCAGAAGTGAAGAAAGCAGACCAAGATTCAAAACAAACCCGGAATAACTAAAAAGATCCATAACCTAGGGGAAACAATAGGGAAGAACAGCCTGCTGATAACCTAGTCTGACCTGCCACATGCTTGGGAAGTCTTCACTGCTCTCTGTGCCTTCCCTCACTCCTTTTTTTTTTAAATCAAGGACTTCCAAGTGGTGTTGATGGATGAAGCTGCCTTGATGCAGCTAGACCTACCCCCTAGCTACCCTGGGGGAGGATTTGGCCCTTTATTTGCACAGGATCTCCTTTCCCGTTGCTTCTTGGAGCGAAAGTCCCACCAGTGTCACCAGGGGAAATTGCTCTTGGCCACACCACTGATTCTAGTGGATTTACAGCAGATCCACAGCACCATGAATGAACCTCTGATCCTCTCTGCCTCCAAAAAACCTTCCACCTGCTGACACCAGTGGGAGACGGCCGAGGAACGGCCAACCCCAAAAGGGCCTCATGGGATGAGAGCACAGCCCCTTCATGGCTCTACGGGCACTTCCACGCCGTCAAAGCATTGAAGGACCAGGCCTGCGGAAAGGGACAGGCTGTTGGACGCAATCACGGTTGATTCATCACCTTCATCTCCTACGACCCCACTTGTGCATTCCCACGTCCCTCACTCTGTGCAGAGCCGTGTTGTGCAGGCAAAGCAGAACAACCTGACCTCAGAAACAAGGATTCCCTAATCCTCCTTGGAAATAAAACAGAAAAGCTTCTAATACAGTCAGAACAAAAAGCAGATTAGAAGCCTCTAATTAATTTTGTGGCCTTTATTTAATCAAAGGAAAAAAAAAAGGGAAGAAAGAAAAAAAGAAAGAAAGAAAGAAAAGGAAAAAAAGGAGGAAGAAAGTGCAGTGACATTTACTCTTTTGCCTCAGCCAGTTTATTGTTCATCTCTTTACTTTTCTCCTTGTCCTCTGGCTTTGCTGTGTTGGAGGTCTCGGCGCTCTTTTTCTTGGCAGCCCGGCCAGATGCAATCTGCTTGTCTTTGGCCTTTTTCAGGGGTTTATGGCTTGTTGTGGTCTTTTTTGGTTTGGAAGGCTTTACGCTAGGCTTTTCCACCTGCATGGAGGGCAACATGCAAAACGACAACACAGAGATAGAGAGAGAAAGAGAGACACAAGGACAGGTGGAAAACAGGATTTAGATCAGAAATGGCATGAATGTTACTTATCTACTCAGCTATGCCCTGCCACAAAGGGAGGGGAGCAGC
Source organism: Haliaeetus leucocephalus (assembly GCF_000737465.1). NCBI lineage: Eukaryota > Metazoa > Chordata > Aves > Accipitriformes > Accipitridae > Haliaeetus > Haliaeetus leucocephalus. The sequence goes on along the minus strand of NW_010972972.1, from coordinate 5,418,105 downwards.
CGGGGGCATGCTGAGTTGCAAACGGCCAACTCTCCTTTCACGGCGTTGATGCCCTGAAATCACAGCACCCCTGAAGCCAGCAGAGCCCATTGTATCCAGTCAGGACACAGCAGGGTAAATGGGAGAGGGAATATTATCAGTCATTTTATCAATTCCTCCATCTTTCTCGGACTTCAGGAGGGGCTTTGCAAGCCCACAGGGGATTGTCCTTCTCCGGATTTGAAGCAGAGAACTGATGCTCAGGACAAAGAGGCTGTTACAAATCCCACCTTTCTTGCAGGACATGACTCCTCAAGTCTGTTTGTTCCTTAACAGATTGCCACAATGGAGGAAAATCACTTGGGGATAGATGGGGTGCAGGACTCCAGTTGGCACCTGAGCAAAGGCCACAACAGTGTCTTGTACCCACCTGTTTCTACAGCCCCCAAAATAGGGAGGACAACTTCAAAATTAAGGAGGAACAGAAGCCTTCAGCTCCTCCATGCTGGCCCTGCCATCCCTCTGAGATCTCTTATAAGCTCTGGGAAGCACTTATAAACTCTGGGAAGGACTAATGGTCCTAGGTTTAAAATTGCACAGACTGACTCCTTTTATAAGCAGATCCTCCACTGCTCCTAGAAAACAAGGCTGGAAGACATTTCAGCCTAGGCCCTTCTCGACAAGTCCTCAATCTGATCAAAGCCAAAAGTGCTTACTGACAAAATCTGTGGAGCGCTCTGAATTAATTGCAGATGAGGATCTGGCTCTTACCATGTTGTTCCTGGGATAAAGTGTAATGTGGGGTGCCTATAGTTTTGGAGGGAGAAAGAGAAAGCTGTCTAGATAATCACCTGGGAAATGACAACGCAAAAACCTCTTCATCTGGGCCCTATCCTCACTTCTTTACAGTTTGACGTATTGTCTCCAAAGTGCATCAACCTGTACTAGAGCCCATAGAATCATAGAAGGGTTTGGGTTGGAAGGGACCTTAAAGACCATCTCATTCCAACCCCCCTGCCATGGGCAGGGACACCTTCCACCAGACCAGGTTGCCCAAAGCCCCATCCAACCTGGCCTTGGACACTGCCAGGGATGGGGCAGCCACAACCTCTCTGGGCAACCTGTCCCAGTGCCTCACCACCCTCACAGTGAAGGATTTCTTCCCAATATCTAATCTAGACCTGTCCTATTTCAGTTTAAAGCCATTACCCTTTGTCCTATCGCTACATGCCCTTGTAAAAAGCCCCTCTGGCTTTCTTGTAGGCCTCCTTTAGGTACTGAAAGGCTGCAATAAGGTCTCCCTCCTGGCTGAACAACCCCAGCTCTCTCAGCCTGTCCTCACAGCAGAGGTGTTCCAGCCCTCTGATCGTTTTTGTGTTCCCCCTCTGGACCCGCTCCAGCAGGTCCCTGTCTCTCCTGTGCTGAGGACCCCAGAGCTGGACGCAGAACTGCAGGTGGGGTCTCACCCGATCGGAGCAGAGGGGCAGAATCCCCTCCCTCGACCTGCTGGCCACGCTGCTGGTGATGCAGCCCAGGAGATGATTAGTTTTCTGGGCTGTGAGCTCACATTACCAACTCATATTCAGTTTTTCATCCACCACTATCTCCAAGGTGGATCCCCAGATGCACCCACTGCTCAGAAATGAAAATGCCACATAAGAGGAACGGCAGCAGGCAGTGTTGAGCCCAGCCTTACTGCGTTGGACAAGTCCCACCAGGACCAGTGATGGCCCTGGGTCCCTTCCGCCGCGTTTCTCACCTTTGGCGGTTCTTTGTAGGGTTCGCTGTAGAGAGTGCGTATCCTCCTGCGCTCCAGGAATTTGTTATCAGCTGGAGCAGGCTTACTGGTTTCCCCCTTGAATTGAGCACTGTAACTGGTTTCATGTGTCATTTTCTCCTCCGGCGGCTTGTACTGGGCCTTCGCTTTTATAGCTTTCACAGGTTTGACGTCTACCCAGGGTCTGAACTCGTTTCTGAAGATCAAAAAAGAAAGGGGGTTCAGGAATTAAACCAACAGTACAGTAGCGGTAATGTGGGAATGGAATCCCCCATTGCTCAACAAGGTCTATTTGGAAGGGCTTTAGCCGCCACCCAGTCAGGTTTACCAAAAAACTGGCTCCCAACAGCTCACTTTTTACCTCATCCGAAACCCACTGACACATTAGGAAAACCTCAAATGAAATTTGGTCTATTAAAATCAGCCAGTCCTGGGCACCAAACAATCTGCTAGTTGTGTGACAATGGTCACATGCCCTCGGCAAATCTGGCCTCAGATGTGACTGCGATGCTTTTTTGGAAAACATAAGATGCTTTTCTCTTTCTACAGCTTCACCTCTGCACTGAAGCTACCTGCAAGCAGTTCCTGACTCTTGCAATTACAATACAAAAGAATATTTAGAAAGGAACATCAAAATTCATATTCTGCAACTCAACACAGGACACACACTTCTCAGCAAACTTCCCTGAAGGCAAGTGAGCTGGGGGATTCAGAAGTGTAAGGAGCCAAGATTTCCAAGATGCCCCTTACCCATGCCTGTAAGTAGTGAATTGTATCATTTCACCTATATTGCACCAAATTACGCACAACAGTTTGGTTAATTCTGTAAAGGATTAGTTTAAGATAAAACTGTCTTAGACGTAAACTCAAGCAGAGTAGGAAATGCACAGTTTATCACGTATTGTGAGCTATGGCTTCTCTTTATTAGCTGATGGGGAATTTCCGACTTACTGAAAAAATAATAACACCATCTTTCATTTCTTTTGGACAGAGCTGCAACGTTTTTGAGCAAAAAAACCCCAAACACATTTCAAAGATTTTTAGCATCTGCTGGACACATTGTGGTTCCCATCCACAGACTCCTCCTCTTGCATTTTGTAGTTCTTCCCAACAAAGCACCAACATCTTTCCAGTTTTGAAGCAAACCAAACTGCCATTCATCTGAGAATGGGGATGGAGAAACCCCAAGTGTGTTGCTACCTTAAACAGGTTGTGCTCATAGTCCTAGGCAGTGTTTAGACCCTTAAGACTCCAACACAAGCTAGGAGCTGTCCCAACGGTGGTGATCCAAGCCCTCCACAAAGGGGTGAATTTTCCATGGAAATCAAAGCCCTTGTCTTAATTTCAGGACCTGTAAGGCAATGGGACCACTAACTTGCAGACCCTGTTCCCCCCCTGCCCTGTTCCACTCAACCACCTTTGGGTTGTGTTACTTGTTTTCAGCCTGGTTTATTAGGGAAATGAACTCTGTGTGAAGGTACTGCCAGTCAATCCCTTCCCATAATAGCTTTGAACATCTTAATCAGCTTCAACCAAATTTGACAAATGGTCATGGAGATATTCGGCTTTTACTTTTATGAAGATAAGCAGTTGGACTAAGTCCAGAGACTCAGGAAAGCTTCAGTACGGACATGCACGCTTCATCGGTCATCAGAGGATCTGCTTAGACAGGGAGGCTAAGCTGCAGAAGTCCATCTGTTGTCCTCAGGGACCAGTAGTAAATGGTCCCTTCATGTGTAGGCTCAGTGCAGCTCTCTGCCCACCCAGTACTACATTTCCCATTCACATAACCCCACTGCAAAGATGGAAAATACCTTTCCCTTCCAAAATAATTGCGGGTTGCAACAGCCTCCTGGGTGTGTTTCTCCTCCTAAGAAAGACACCTATATTAAGGTCTCACCAGATCTGCAGGGTGACTGTGTCCTTGTGGTACTCAGTGTGGACTGGCCAACACAGTCAGTGGAGCTTGGAGAGCCCTTCACCCTTCCCTGTCCCAAAGATGGGTGACTGCTTTAGGATGAGCTGAATGCCTCTTTGGGCTCTGTTAACCGACTAGATCTCCACTGATAGGAATACAAATATCTAGCACACGTGAAGACACTCAAACATACATCCCTAAATGTAGGTATCTTTATGAGCCAAACCCCACCTCCAACTCTCCATCCTTTCTTATTGTTGATTCTATCTACATCTACTTCCTATTTTCCCTGAATTTCTTCATTTCCCTCCCCCTCTTTTACGATTCAGCCCTTCCTGGGCTTGGATAATAGTGCCTGTTTGAAGGATGCTGTTCTTCATGGAACTGAATGAGCAATACATGAATGGGCTCATTTGTGTCCTCTTGGTTCCTGTTCACTGAATGTCACCCATTTGTTCACAGATATTTCTCTGCAGTCCATTGCTAAAATATCCCTCCTGCATGAAGAGCTGAGAGAAAGGAAGAGGAAAGAACTGGATTAAAGATGTGAACACGTTACTGACAAACTCAAAGTTCAACCCGAGCTCCTCAGACAATAAGAGGCTTCTCCCTAGGATCCACTTTTGCTCCAAAGTAGACTATATATTTTCAACTACTTTCCAAAGGAAATAAAATAATGCACTAATTCTCTCCACCAATGTCTATCTGTCACTCAGATCCCTCCCTAGCATCTTCTAAACCTGTTAGCGATTTTCTATCATATTTGTGGCAGAGGTAGAAATCTCAGAGGTGAAAATCACACCACCTTTCCTCAAAATCAGCGAGTGGGCACAGGAGGAACATCCAAATGGTGTTCTTCAGCTGAGGGAAAGACAGGTAAAGTTCATTTTCTTACTTATTGTAGGGCCGGCTGCCCAACCAGCCCACATGGACCACCATAAGCACAGCTTGCATCTACAGAACCAGAGACAAAGGATGGAGGCTGTAGTAACATGCACATAGGTGCTGGACTTTAAAGATGGAACACAAACCAGTATTTATTCATTCTGTTGCTCATAAAATGCTGGTTAATATGGAGGTGAGCTTTGAAGCAGCGTGATCGTATTTGTTACCATAGTGCCTGGCAACCTCATTATGCATCACATTATGCAAACATACAGAAAGAGACAGGCTGCTCCCTGAAAAGCCTGTGATCTCTGTAGACAAGGCAGACACATGAGGTGGGGAAAAGGGAGAAAAAAGCCTTGTGCTACCTGTGAGCCGACAGGGAATGCACTTCTGCACTCCCATAGGCTGGGTGCTGAAATGCTAAAGCGAGAGATCGTGCAATAGAGCTGGGCTGTTAATGCAACAACCAATCTCAGCTGACTGTTAAAAATGAGCATGAATTCCTCTGCTCTTCTCCATCCTTGCTTTGCTGGTCTTAATGCAGATGTAACAATTCTGTGAGTACTCAGCTCCCCTGTACTTGGCGACAGGACCCTTGACTACCCTGCATCTCCCAAGATGAGCCTGGCTTTGCAGGCAAAGGATAGACCAATAGCTGTTCCTAGGTGGATGCATGCTGATGCACTATGTCCACTGGCTCTGAAATAGCTCACCCACGATCTTCTCTGGAAGTGGAGGATAGAAGGCTATTAATCTTGAAATGTTTTACAGTGTTGACTAAGAAGTTGTAAATACCAGGTATGTCACATGGATTCAGTGCATATCTAGAAATAACAGGTTGCCCAGAGAGGCAGTTGATGCCCCATCCCTGGAAACATTCGAGGTCAGGTTGGACGGGGCTCTGAGGAACCTGATCTGGTTGAAGATGTCCCTGACCATGGCAGGGGGGTTGGACTAGATGACCTTGAAAGGTCCTTTCCAACCCAAACCATTCCATGATTCTATGGTTCTATTCTAAATCCTTTTCAGGCAAATGTGCGTGATTTCACATCACCAGCTATTACACTAGAGCCAGTCCCTTCAAGCATGTAAGAGAGCATGGGCCACGTTCATATGGAGTCCTACCTATGTCCATATGGAGTTCATATGGGATGGACCAGCTACTCCCTACTGTGACCACACTCAAGCACCCAGTGTGCCAAAATCTCCACATCTATTTATCCAGAGCTTGCAGAGGCAGTAGAAGAAGAGACTCAGACCATTTACTACTGCTACGTCTGCTGCAGCAAGCTGATCTCAGTGCCTGGTTTTGATATTCAGGCAACACATAAACTGCAAAAAAAGTGTCACTAGAATAGACACAGGCTATTCTGTACTGGTTGCATCAGTGCCCAGAAATTCAACTTACCATGGTTAATTAGCACAAAAGTGCTAATTCCTAAATCTCTCTGTCTCCACCACAGATGAGAGAGGGAAAACAGCCCATTGGGAACTGCCCTTGGAATATGCCAGCTCCTGAAGCCAGTCCAACAATTGCTTGGAAAAGTACTAGTTACCCTGGGCCAAAAATGTAGGCAGGAGTGTGCTAGCAACTTCACAGCCTGGATCACCACATTTGAGTGCCAGGCGCGTTGAATTTACTAATGCAAACTATGAATGAGGAGGCAGGTGCCCTGCTTGGGGTTTGCGTCTCTATTAATTGTAGGGATGAGAGGGATGTCTCACGAAGGTGACCTAAATCCCTCTTCCATCAAAAGTCTGTCTGATACGGTCCTACGTCACCATGAGGTCATGTTGTCCAAACAGCGCACAGCATGGCTACACCCTCTCAGGGCAGTCGCATGGTGCTATCTGGAACTCGCCTGGTGCTCCAGGATATTTATGTCACTCAGAGATGCTGCTTTATAAATTGATATACTCCTTATATGCAGCAAAGGAGTGAGAGAAAAAGCAGCAGCTTTCAGAATTGATTTTTTTTTTTTTGTATTCTGGGATTACTAAAAATATCTGTTCTCTAAGGTATTGTATTGGTTGCTCCTGTAACACTAAAACTAACCCTGGCTTGGGGACCCCCCTGCAGTTCTGAGACCTCCCTCATTACTATTTAACATCCCAAGGCCAATTTGTGGGGAAGGTGCCCAAAAATTACAAATTCCGTCTGCAATCTGAAACAAGCCCTGAAAAAGTTCCTGTTTTGAGAACAGCCAGTCATAGCGGCGTCTGGACCACCACAGACTGCTCCACACAAAATTAGCTCTGAAAGTATTTCAGGAGCGTGCTAGACGCCATCCTAAAAGAGCCCAGCCTCAAAGCTCACCTAAAACCCAAGCAAAAGCCTTTGCTCATGCTGCTCAGGTGAGTCATGGGCATGGACTAGCACCAGTATGGACATACCCCAGAGGCACAGCTTAGTCCAGCTCTGTAATTCTTTATCTAAGGGATTTCCATTGCTCTTAATTTTGCTGAGGAAGATTTTAAGAATTGCTACCTTGGCATGAAACAGACGGGTTGAACTGAAATAGCAGCAAATTACACGTCTCCCAATTTTCTGCCTAGCTCTGGTCCCAGCCTTACAAAGAATAATTAGAATCAGTCGGGAATCCAGTGCTGACCTGAAATGGAAATGGAAATGAAACTCAACAAAAAGGAGTATATGAGGCATCAGATGACCTTTTGCAAGCCAAGCCCAACAGGAAAAACTCCCAGTGAAGATAAAGGGAGTTTAGCCATCTACAGACCTGACGAGAACATAGGGCTGCATAGGATGGGGCAGACGCCGTGCAAATTAATAGGTAGTAGATCTTCTTATACGATGACAGTAGCCTGGGGAGGTGGTGGCCTGGTCTATATCCATTAAAGCCAAGAGCTGCTCACCAGTGGATACCACAGTGCTCTCGCATGAGGCTTCATCCACCCTCTTTATTGTAATTGCATTTTCCCCTTGGCTGAGGATTGCTAAGGTGGTTGCAGGGGAGGGTGACCTTAACATCTTCCTCCACCCCTGCCAGGGGCCATGGGGTTGATGTGAGCTCCAAGCTGTGGCATGCAGCCGTCTCTGGAGATGCTCGCCAACACTCAGGTAGGCACTGATTGCCTTCATCTATTGATGCCAGAGCAAAGCCAAGAGGGGGAAGGAGGGGGAGACAGAGCCAGGTTCAACCACTTCAAAGCTTCCACTTACGCTGAAGAACTTTGAAGAGCGGTTACGTTTGTTCAGAATCAGCTGGATTCTGCTGACAGCAGTTTTACCGGCACTGAGCCACCCAATTCCCTCATCGTGACGTGCACATATGAAATAATGAATGGCGCAGAAAAGGGAGACCAGGAACTTCAAGGTGGAGTCCTGCACAGAAAGGATATTTCTAGCTTAATTTAAAAAACTATGGCTCAACCAAAAATGAAAAATATTCAGATTTTTCACTGGAAAAAAACCAATCCTTTATGAAATGTTCGGCCTGAAATGTTTCATTCATTCTGAAATTAATGTTTAACTTTCTTTTTCAGTTTCTTTAATTCTTTTCCATCCATTTTTTACTTATTCTACTCAGGACAACATGAAAGGACTATGCATGCCCTTATGAAGCAAAACATCAAAACCTGCTTCACAAGGAATATTTCAGAACATCACATTTCTCCTTAATATCCCTCTAAACAAAACAGCAATGAAAATATATATATATATATTGGCCAAACTAAGTAGCAAATTTGTCTGGGATTTTCAAACTATTTCACCTTTCTGGAATAAAGCATCATTTGCTCCCAAATATTCTCCAGCTCCCTTTTCCCTCTTAATGCAGGAAAAGAGATGTTCAGTGAAATGAAACATTGGGAAACCCAAAATCAATGATAACGCCTGGTCAAACTCTGGAACTCAATGCCAAAGGAGGTCATTTAGGTCCAGGGTTTAACGAGATTTAATTGTCATGGCTGCTTAGATGGATATTGAGAATATTCAGAGGTATCAAAGGAAATTTCAGCAACACATCCTCGAGATAATCATTACCACCGCTCTTCAGCATTTAGCTGTCCTCTACAAACTATAGGCCAAAGCAGGAGCTATTCCACACTGTAGGAATCTCCTCTCATCTCCCTCTGGTTGTCTGGTCCTGGCTGGGAACAGCCATAAGATATTGGACTAGCTGGACTGCGAGCAAATTCTGCTCACAAAGGCGTGCTCATATGAGGAGCATGCACATGTTTTGATCATAAAGCTGTTCTCTTTGCTAATGTGAACAGAAAAGTTCCATTTGGGCTCAATATAAACAGGCTGTGTATCCTCCTGCAAACGCAATTAATTTTAAAGATAAGCCTGATCAATGGTTACTGTTCTGCAAGAGCCAAAGCATGACTCCTAAGACATTTTCAGCAATAAAGGAACACTGCCCCATGCTGAGGTCCCTCGTGCAATAGTAAACGGCACAATGTGTTCTTGCCTTCCCAGAGAAATAAGTCTAAACTCCTGCACCTGGATGATTCCTTGCTGCTTCTGACAGCCTGACATGTTACTGCAACACAGTGTGTCCCCTGCACCCCAAGACAGTGGCTTCGACCATTTCATCCCATCTCCCACCCCAGTCCCCTTTAGTTAAAAGGTCAATTCCAACCAACTGCTATTGCAATGCTCTTGTCCACATACAAAATTTGCCATCGCAAGCGCAAGAACTACCCCCTCATTGTCTGCTGCATCAAGTGCCCTGTCTCCAGCTCCTACGTGGATGCTTAATGACAGCTTTACCCTCTAATGCTCATGCTATTATCTTGTACACAATAATTTACTGTAAAGCTGCACTGAGACTGTGAATGGTATAATGAAGCTCCTGGTGCCCGAGATTATTTTTTCCCAAACATTAATAATCAACCTCTAAGACATGCACACACACACACATACACATACATACAGAGAGCAAGTCAGTTTGGATGAGCCGATATTTAATTGCGTGCAAAGACTAAAACAATGTGATATATTAATGCATGAATTTGAAACTTGGACAATGCACAATGGTGTAAGTGTGAGCAGGGTGGGGAGGGACCAGTATCTGTGGACATCCCTGGTTAGGGCCCATCAACTACAGCACTGGCATAGAAGAGGAGGAAAGTGCTGAGCCTTCAACGAGGCGACTTTAGCACTGGCTGAAGCAGGCTATGAGCAAGATATGATTAATGTACCGAAGAGGATGAAGTCAAGTCATCTGGCAGAGCAGAACCATGCTGTGATCCATTAATAAAAGTTGCTTGAGTCAGCAGCCCACAAATCATGGATATTGCACTGCCTGAGGGCCATGGAGCATGGCCTTCCAAGGAGGCAGAATTATTGCACATGCTGTCATGTCTCAAACGTCACAAATACCTGACTGAAGATGACGGTGAACACTGCAGAGGGCCAAGGAGCTGAGAAAGCAATGCAGTTGTGGGAGAGTAACCCCAAGAGTAACAGCCCTGCCACTGCTCCTGTCTCAGTACAGCGAAAAAGGCGAGTTGAGGACCATCCATGAGGAACAGCCAGCCACTGGGATACTGAGCAGCTTGAAGAGGTCCATGTATGACAGGAAAGGGTGAGATAAATCCCCACACTCAGACTAGGTGGCACGTCTGGGCACCTTGGACACACAAAGTCCACTTTGTGGACCTCAGGGTAAACACCAGCACCCCCATGATCATCTCCTTTCCTTCCACTGCTACCTTCACCTTAGCTCCACTCTTGTGCTCCACCAACCCTGGGGAAAGCACAGTCTGGGCCAGATAAAGGGCATCCATCAGCATCTGCTACAGCCCGGCAGCCCAAGGTCCCCCCTACCTCCTGGTGGCTGAATACCCACCACAGGGAAAAGCGTGGACTCTCGGGAAGATAACACTGGGAGACCCCACTGCAGAAATGCCAGAAACCAGGGAAAGGTCCACCTGGAGATCTGAAGAGAGGTTAAACCCAACAGCAGTGACACCTCAGGAACCCTCCTGGTGTGAAGCACAACCCCATGGAGGTTTGCCAGTTTATACCTCTCTGATTTTCCCTTGATGTTATAAGCTTATGGGTCCTGCTGATGAAGGGACACACGTTGGCCATTCCATACAGAAGGCGCTGTGCTTTCTTCGTACATGCTGAAGGCTGTAAAGTTGGTGAATTCAATGTTGGTGTCACCAACGAAGCCAGTCGATGCAGCCTGTTAGGGAAGCTCCCAGGGTGAGTGATCACAGCCTGACGTTTCTGAGCATGCTTGCAGAAACAACCCATCTGTAAATGTCATGTCCAGCCCTGGAAAATGGGTCAGGGCCAGGTCGAAGCTCTGCTAACATCCCATTTCATGGCCTGTAGGTCTATTCTCCAGCTGGTTGGAGCAAGAGCAGTGCCTCATCCCCCTTGTCCTCCAAATGGGCACATGACTAAAATTTGCCACAAGGTTAAACAAAGCAAGCAGCTCGTGGCACGGATGCTTTGACACAAAAGCATCTTTATCGACAGGGTGCTGTAGCAAGATTTGGACTGGGAGAAGTATTGCCACAGGCAGATCTGGATGGGTTGCAGAAACCTGAACAGGGGGAGGAGAGCCAAAGTGCCAAAGAGCATCATGTAGCTGACTCCCTTGCAAGATGACATGCACAACTGCATGGCTACATCAAGGTATGGAGACATGAATTAACTAGGCTCACCCATTAAGGTCCCAGAGGGAAAAAGCCTTGAGAAGAAACCTTTGTATTACGAAAAGTGGAAGAACTTGCAAAGACAACACAGCGTTGTAAATTCTGCTCTTCTTCAAGTGCAAAGATTTTTCAGTGCAATTCATGCTGAGTGCAACGAACTTATTCAAACATTCGATGGGATACAGAGAAACCGGCAGCTGCCTGCAGCGATGCTGCACGCTGGGTCTGTCTCCAGCTAAAGTCTGCCTGCCTCTGCCCATCCCCATCCCCATGCAAAACAGCACGCTGAAGCTGTGCTCGGCTGGTGGCCTCGTGAGCCTTTAGCTCCCGTGGGATTCTTGGTGGAGAGATGTTTTCAGCACCTTGTTTCAAGTGTCTGAAGACACAAACAAGAGATGAATTAAAAATGCATTATTTCAGTTCAGCAGAACACTTGAGCACATGCACAGTGGCTCTTTGCTGCTCCTGACATGTAAATATGGGCAGAAATGAATCAGAACTTGGTGGACCACACTCCAAAAGCTATATGTGAAGCCATGATGTGACTTGTAAGAGGGGAATCTGGTGCAGCAAAATGTGCTAACTAAGGCTGGGGAAAATGAACCTTTTTAAGTCAAATGAAGCAACCGCATTTCACAAACTCATAGTATGATCAGACCACCCCAGAGATCCAGCAGCGGGATGGGGAGGGAATCCAAAGGCATCACCTTTCAGCAACGACCGGCCAGACAGTTACAGAACTGAAGAGCTGCTGCCCAAGGAGAAGGACAGTGCATCTCACTGACCAGCACTGCTGGCAACAGCTCTGGTCCAAATTGCTCCATTCACACTGCTGGGGGTTTTCACGAAGACCATTCTACCCTCGTAGTGCTGGGCAGGGACTGCTGGGGAAACCCTCCCGCCTTGACTTTCCTGGAAGCTCTGGTGTGAAGCCGCTCGAGCTCGTTGCCAGCTCCTGTTCCCCAGATCCTGGCCCTTCTCCAACCTGAGGATGCTTTAGTGATACTGCAGTTCAGCTGCATAGGAACCGCAAGGTCTGCCCTTGAGGCAAAAGATGGAGATGGGTGGTGCTGCGGACGACAGGTTAGACTTTGTCTGAATTTGTTCAATTATCATCCAAATCACGGATGCAGAAGGATGGGTCTCTCTGAAGGAAGGTTGGGACATAGCTGTTTGACATGAAATAGCTCTTCTGTCACAGCAATGTTATTCGACTAGCTGTATTTTTCTGCTCCCTTCAGGGGATCATTACTTCCCTTCTTTCTCTGTTTCTAATGCAGCTCAAAATCAGTGTTGCTTTTGATTTCATTTCTAGTCTCCATGACAGTGTAATTGCTCACCCTGGCACGGGAGTAGAAATAGATTCAGCAGTAAAGGGACTAAAGGAGGAAGGTGGTGAAACTTAAATGGCAGCTATTGTTTTGCCACTGCATTGATGACTATTATTTGCTCCTCACTGTAGTAGCTACTATATGACTGTATCTGAATATCCTTCATATGGTGATTGGGCACCGGGTGTCCTAAAACTTAATCGTACACATGAAAAATGAAGACGCTAGTTAGTCACAGTCTGAGTTTCAGTTAATATATGAAAGCAATTCTGGTGTGGGCTTTAATAGAAGACCTAGTCACCTGATTTCAAAAGGTTTACACGTCCAAGATGGCAACAAGGCAAATGCTAGGAAAAGGGACATCATGGATCAGGATCCCCATGAACATTCATGGGGGAGGCATTGAGGAACAAGCACCATGACCACTAAGTAAAAGAGCAGTAAGCCAAGCCCCATGGCAAATGTAGGGCCCAGAATATGTGGTATTCTGTTTTTTTCTTGCACTGGGCTGGAGCAGTAACATGCTGCTGAACATCCAATGCAAAGAAAATCTTGAATACCACATATTTCTTCTGTACATACTGCCCACAGCAGGTGAATACATGGTCTAACCCTGCCGTCTCCTGGCAGCATCCCCCCTCCACCTTCAACGATCCTGCAGAGCTGATGGAGATACTGATGCAAGGTCACAGCCTCAGCTGCTGCTCACACCGATGGACGTGTCTCCTAGACAGGATAGAGAAGCCTGCAGCTCAGCTTAGAGGCCAAGCAACAAGGATGGCCTCTTATTTTCTGTTAGACCACTGCAACCTGGGTGTTGTAACAACCAGGTTATCTCCCAAGTGATCTCACACTTGAACAGCTCAGAGCCTCCAAGCTAAAATACCGCCTGTGAAAGCAAAGCACACACATATGCTTAGGCTCCAAAGACATGCAATTTTATCCTATTTTAGTCTACAAAGTAAAATATAGAAAATAACATATAATCCTAACGTCTTATATATACATGCTTTGGATCCATAATATCTTATTCTCAGAAAAGGAAAGCGAATTCAAATCCATGACACTTTATACATCACCCATCCGCAAGGCATGTCTGCGAGTTGCATCCCTGCTTCACACAGGTTTGTCATTTCCCATTGACGGGTACAGTTATTTTTTGCAAGAACTACTCTGGCGGAAATCCCTTGAATCCATCAGCTGGGGTACCAGATCCAACACAATGAATATTTCACAGCAAACGGTTCTGCAGCTTGATGAGCTGCATTTCCACTGTGTCCCAAGCGTGTAACACAAAGCAGGTGAAGTCAGGCATAGGGAGACATGCTACACACCACATAGGCAGTGTGACAACCACACAGCCTCAAATAATGCCATACAGAACGTCGATTAACCTACATTTGGTCAATCACCTGCCTCTGCCATGCCTATGTGTGTGTGTGTGTATTTGAGCTCGTGCTATTTCTTTACAAGATTTTATATATATATATGGAATCTAAAGTATTTTTTTAGCATTCAGAAGTGACAAGCCAGTTGCTGGCTTTGACAGAGGGCAGAATTCTGCTTTTCATTTTATGCCTTTCTGTACAACACACCCATTCAGTGTTTCTTTAGTTGAAATTAAGAGGTTGTAATTCTTTTTAACTGGAAGAACCATACTGAGCTGGGTGTGAACTAAGTAGATGAAAGAAAAGAGCTGAGGCTTGAGCAAGGATCTTAAGGATTACTGGGCTGAGGGAAAGCAATGAAAGGCCGAGTCGGATTTCCCCCCCCCCATCTTTACCCTTAATACTGTTTTATTTCAAGGGCTGCAAAATCTAGATGAAAATTTGATTTGTGCTGTGGACCATAAGGTGCAGAGCTCCTGCTCCAGAGTTTGCGTGACATATGTAGAATTACTGGGGAGGAAACACAGGGAAATTACACTGAAATTGCCCTGGGTGCTGCAGGGAAGGTTGCTTTAAAAGCACCACGGAAGGACTAAACTGGGCTGAGCAGATGGGCAGACAGTTTAGGGGGACAGCGTGGGATAACTGGGAGGTAGGAAGGCTTCTTTGGAAAGAGGAAAAAGCTTAATATGCCCATGCATCTTTTTAAGAAACCATAAAACACACCACCACAAGTCGCCGGGGCTGCACGGGTGTAACGGGGAGCAGAATTAGGTCCACTGAAGTGTATCGCTTTTAACAGTGTAATACTCAAGACCATGCCACCTCCAGTTAACCCATCTTTCTTTAGAAGCTATCCCTGCCTGCAGGAGGCACAAAAGTAGAAGAATTGTAGGAAATGAGAAAATCAGTGTAGAAAATGCCTCCATTCCCCCACCCCACCTCTGCAAGCTTGGGAAACCGTCCGCATCACTTGTGCATCAATAACGAGGTAATGGGGAGGACTCGTTGACTCCAGCTCCCCAACAACTGGATTAGTCCCATGATACCAAATCGGTAAATACTGGGACCACCAAAGCTGTCTCAGGGGAGTCTGGGAAAGAAACAGCACAAGGCACTGGAGCAGATGGCTATATTGTGAAATCTCCTCCTAATTAGGTAAAACAAGGACTGATGTGAGTGAACGAAGCAATTACTGGTCACTGCTGGTACCACGCTATCCACACGAAAGCCATCATGAAATAAAAGAGGATAAGGAGGACTGTCGGAAAGCTTTATATGGGAAATGGTGAGAAAGTAGGTTCTGGAAAAAGGTTATTTTATAATTAATTGGTTTTTTTCAAGGGCTTCTCTAGTGCTTGCCAGGAGTGGGAAGCCCTGAAAGCAAAGCACAGACAAAATGGGTTGTGTCTTTACTTCAAAGGTGCTCGTGTTCAGAGGCCCCTCACTGTGCTTGATCAAAAGCATCACTTCGAGCGCACTGACACGATCGGCGAAACACACCATTCGCACCTGTGTGATGATGGCCCTGTGCTACCAAGGCTACCAAGGCACCAGCTCTGCTCCAAAGGAGAGGTGTGAAGGTGAAAGGATCCCCAAAATCAGAGTGTCTGGAACGTAAAGGCAGGGCACGCAGCAATAAGCAGCATGCAAAGTGTAGGATCTACTCCCTTTGGAGGAGAAAGTGGAGTAGAGATGTGGTTTTCTGTTTCCAGACGCAAGGAGCCCGTGTGTAACATGCGCTGGGGAGCTAAAACCAAGAAGAGATGAAAGAAAATCCCAGGGTATGTGCACGGCTGCCTGTGCCAGCAAAGGGGATTTAGAAATGCTGTGTGTAGAAAACGAAGCCCAAAGAGCTGCACAGGCTGGGACAAAACCCCAGAAACACCTGAGAGACTCGGAGACCATTCCCATTTTTGGGAGCATCTTACATCAATGTGGTTTTGGAAGCCGACGGGATGTTACCACCCAGGGGTCTGATGTCCTGGGGTCTTTCGGCACCTCCAGACCCAGCCTGGAGCATCTGGAGGAGGTTGCAAATGGGCCACTTGCTTAGACACAGTGCTGCATCGACGCTCATGCGTGCAGAGACACCCGGTCTGGCGGACGATGCCATCATAATGTGGCTGTAAATAGCCCTAAAAATATGTCTGGATCATGGAAACCCATTTCCCAAGAAAGATATTATTAGCGTCGGACTGAATAAAAATATCCCTCCACTGCATGCTCTCTGCAAGCATCTACAATCACAGACCTACCTGCCAAAACCCAAACCCAGCTGCCAGTGCGCAAGCATGTGCACTGCAATCCCTTCCCTAAAGCACAAAAAAAAAAAAAAAAAAAGCTCCCAGGAAGTAAATTTGGGGGCTAAAAATTAAAAACGTCAGTTTTATAACTTTTCTGCAAAGAACTGGAAGGAGGATTTGTTATTGCCAAGCACTTTTGTGTGCGCAGCAAATGTTTACAGCCTCTCTGAGCCATTTGTATCCACTGGGTAAATAATATGCATTTGGAAATGAGATGACCTGCAAATACTTCTTCTTTTGGAGCTGCTCCAAGCTTAATCGAGAAATAAAACATGCTACGGACAAATGTATTAAGCAGGTACTTAACTGAGAGACAAGACAAGAGAAGGCGGCACTGTTCTTGTCTCCCAGGCAGAGCATGCATGTTTTAAACACACTCCTAGATTGATATTTATTGCAACCGACAGAGCAGAAAGGCTCAGAAAAAGCACTCCTTCCCCTCCCATAAATAATTCACCCCTTGTAACAGTTCATGAAATGTTTATATTAAGTAATAATTAAATACTGCATTACAAAAAATAACTAACATTCCAGCCACGAGAAAAATCAACGCGAAGGAGGGCGGGGAAAACGATTGCCTTGAAGCTGTCACGTTGGGTTTTCTCTGCTGAGAGCAAAGCTAAAGCAGTTAACAGGGGCGATTCTTGGCTGCACTCGATGCTCCCTCTGCTCTGTTGGATCAAATGCTGACCCTGCCCGAAACGACAGGGCTTTTTCCATCAATCTCTGTGATATTCACACGGAGCCTGCTCTCGTGTCCGTGCAAGCTCTCCCCACGCGGTGGTTTTCAGCCAGGCAGGGCAGGGTCAGCAGTCCCGTATTAACCTCTGCCATCGAGCGATGATGCTTTTGACTTCAAATCACCAGCTATGCACGCATGTTAGCAGGCTTCGAGCCCACTAATGGGTGATTTGGTCTCGGTCACAAAGACACATAAGGCCTGATACGGGATAAGACTCCAACAGTCGGATCCCAACATAGGATAAAGGAGCGGGAGCTTGGCAGGGGGGAGAGAGGGTAGTGGGGTAGTGATTGAGGATCAGCAGAGGCCATCAAGGTAATATGAATCAAATGTCATCACGCATACACCCAGGCATCTTTTATTAAAACTGTAATAGCTTGATCCAACCTGTGCCCTGGGGAGCATAAAGAATAGCAAGCAGCACCAAGGTCACTGCAGACAGAAAATCAATGCAGGGAATGAATGGTAATGACTTATTTTTTCCTAGTTTCAAAGAGAGGGACTGTGGAGATATCCTGCTGGCATCTCCAGCGATGCACAATATCCCTCGGACTTGCTCCAGCAAAGCACTTAGTACATTTTTAACTTTCAGCATCCAAGTCTTGCTCCTCTTGACTGTGACTATAGCAGGTTCGAGCATCCCAATGGACCGTTGTGTTTCATATCTGATCTAGTGGAAGGTGTCCCTGCCCATGGCAGGGGGTTGGAACTAGGTGATCTTTAAGGTCCCTTCCAACCCAAACCATTCTGTGATTCTATATGTGCAAAAAGACAATTATCTATTTCTCTGTGGCACTCTGTTCTCTATCCAAACCCATTCAATACTTTCCAGCTTTCTGCAACGACCATGTCTTCTGCACTCCTGACCCCTCTAACGGGTGTCCTCAGGACTTTCTCTGGTCCACAGCTACGCTGAAGTACAAAGCCAAAACCTGAATAAAAGAGTCTACCTGAGGCTTTACTACTGTGGAAGGATGTCACATCCTACATGTCAAATTCCTCTATATACATCTTAGTACATTACTTGCCCCAAAGTATTTTTTTATTTTTTTGAGCGTTTTTTTTTTTTTTAATGAAATAACATTACTGATGTGATTTGTGATTCACTGCAGCACTGCTCCTGCACCAGCTGTTCCGTCTGCACCGGTACCACTGATGATTCTTACCTCTACGTCATGCCCTGCCCTCACCTCTCCTGAACCGCTGCTTATTTATTTCAGGCTGTTTCTCCAATATGTCAAGATCTCTTTGAATTCCAATTCCAGCATGAAAAATGATTTAGCCAAACACGGGTGAAAGACTCAGCACAAGATAACATGGATGAAATACAGCACTGTACAGGCTCGCAGACAGGATAGTCCTAACGCCCCTTTCTGACTTTAAAAATCCCTGACCTGCAATTAAGTTATCAGTTACAACTAAAGGAGGAAAGTGGTGCTGTAAATTTAAATTGCCTGTGGGATATTTAAGGCAGGTTGCGTTCTGTACGGAAGGGATGAAAGAGCTCCTTCTCTCCACTGTGCCGTGAGCTTGAGCAGCCCTCAGCCCTTCTCCGACCCTGCAACGCCGGGTCCATGGGATGCAGGAGCTAAGTGAGTGGTATTGCTAGCTGAAACTGGGATGTTCATGCAGAAACGGATCCGTGCTCCAAGCCGAGATTTGCTCCAACACCGCTGCAATGCCGCAGCGCTGCCAGAGGTTTTTTACCCCACCGATGGAGGAAAAAGCACCGCAACTTTCAACGACAGCATCTCCCCGGCTCTCTGCACGATGATGCTGCCGAAACCCATCCCATCTCCCCGGAGGGAACACGTGGTTTTCCTTGCGTCCTCCCTCCGTCAGGCTGCTTGCCAACACATCCTTCTCCGAGAATCCTCCGTGCAAGTTGCCATAGCTACTGGCCGACACGGTGACAAGCTCTGCCGCTCGGCTGAGACCGGCGCGTTCGTCCCCTTGATGCTCGGGGTACCTGGTGGGAGGCTGTCACCCAGCCATGGCACGTCAGCCCCATGCAAACCCAACCCAGGGCCTGCCATACCTTCGTAGAATCTCGCACTTGCAACCTCTGATCTTCCCCTTCCTCCCCCATCTCAGACCTTCTGCACATCTATTTTATATCCAAATAATGAGAGCACAAAGCATGGTCAAAGTCCTGATCTGCAGCCCAGCATGCTGGCCTCCACAAATCCAGCAAAGCGGAAAAATCAGACCTTTGCAGCTAATTCCTCCCTTAGTTTTAGGAACTTCACCGATAAGAGAGTTTGCTCTGCTGCACTGGTAGTAAAGTGTGGCTCGGGCTGCAAAAGAGCCTGCAAGATGCCAAGCATCCTTTCAACCTCCTCCTGGGGCTGAGGCTGATGGAGCTCCACAGTTGAAGTGGATGTGAGAAGGGAAAGGGACCCCCCTTCGCAGTGAAATGGCACCCTGAGGGCACCTGCAGCTTCTCCTTGAGGGTCTGAGCCAATAAACCAACCATCAGCCCCACTGCTGCCCAAATCTGGGAATGGGACCAGGCAGGGTTCACGTCCCTGCCTGTGTTTCCAGCCCACCAGAGCACGATGCACTGATTTCTTTTAGGCGAAGCTGCCTGCCCGAGAGCAGATGCGCAGCCTCCTTCAAGGTGAAAGGCAAAGTGAAATGTGGGAGGAAGCCTGAAGCTCAGCAATCAGGGCTGATCCTGAAGAATTTCCTCCTCCTACGTCTGGAGAACCTCTCCTCTTGCCATTCACCCAGCACCAAGACACAAACCTGAGGTTTCTTTATTGCAACCCACCGGCTTGGCCAACTCCGACCTTCCCAAAGCTGAGTTTTCAGCTGGTCTAACTGGATTTCTGGAAAACACAAACTGTCCAGTTCCCCATAAATGTGTGCTTTCTAAGATGTCTGCTCATCTTTGCTCTGGAAGAAACAGATTGGATCCCCTTCTTTGGGAGATGAGCTCTCTGCCCATTTTCCCCTCCACCTGTGTGGCCACGATACCTTCTGTAGCTGATTTAATGGGAAGGAATCAGGAGGAAAAGGACAAAGTGGGGAAACCACTAATTCTCCTAATAATTAATTTCACATAATCATCATTTAATTGACAGCTAGCCCTTACACACAGGGTTCCCACAAGAAGCATAGTGTTCGTACCTTGTGCAAGGGGAGCAAGATTGGGATGAGCGTGGAGAAGGAAAGCTGAGGTATCAACACCACGGCACGAGCTTTTAATCCTACAAAAAAGCTGGGATCCTGCAAGAGGACGTGCTGGTCCTGCAGGGCTTTGGGGAGAGAAAGGAGACCCGATATGGGCTTTGGGTTAAGACCCCAGTGCCACTGCTGGCACTCTTGGGAATAGCCCTGTTAATTCCTACAGCAGAATAACCCTGCCATTTGCAATTAATATATAGCTCCGCTCCAGAAGGCCACTGTTTTCTTTAAACACCACCTTCATTTTTTTTACCCTTTCTGAGCTAGATAAGCAGCAAAGCACCTGCACAACCCCACATACCTTCAACCCTTTTAAAGAACAAGAAAAGCAAAGCAACAGCCAAACAACACCAGCAGGGCACCAGCGACCTTGCGAAGTATTTCAGCGAGAAATCTCTGGCCGCTTTCCAAGAGAGCACCTGCAAGGTTGGGCAGATAAACACCGTGCAAGAGCTAATTGACATGGGGAGGATGTTGCCATGCAGGAGAAAACCGACTGCAGTCAGTGGGAGTCCGATGGATGGATGCGGGGCTGCCAGGAGCCAGCCCGCAGCTCACAACAGCCTGGACTTCCTTGCCCATACAGCGGAGATGGAGTAACTGATGCCGAAATGGTTCGTTTACAGCTCTGCGCTGGTATTTTTAGAGTTAAAACCAGGTGAATGTAAAGCCTGGTGTTAAGCAACCATGCACCAGCCAAACAGCAAGGTTTTACAAATCTGCTGGCAGCAAGGACAAGCTGGGAGATGCTTTCACAATTATAAAATGCTAAATAAACCCCCCTGCCGGGGATATTATTTTGTGCTCCTGAATTGCAGCCTGGAAGAGAGACCCTGGTGAGTCCCTGCAGACGGACACGGAGGGGGACGCTGGGGTCCCCGGGCTGTACCCCAGTTCCAGCCCGTCCCTGCACGGGCCACGCTGCTCATCCCCTCCTTGTTTTGCACCACGCAGCACCATCCCCAGCCGCGCATCCCGGGCGGGCTGTGAAGCAGGAATATTTGCTTCCCTGCTCCACTGCAGAGCGGTGCAAAGGGCTTTCTGAAACGGGCTGCTCCCCTAGGACCCCGGGTTACGTTCCCCTTTTCCAGGTGCCTTTTTGTGCAGCCGGCATCCTCACAGACAGGGGCGGCTGCCCAAGGGCCGTATCCTCACCTACAAGTAATTCTGCTTGTGTCACAGGGGCTGCCGTGATTTTTACTGCTGGAGCCAGCCCCGTCTTTCCTGGAATGACCAGTCCGTTATTTCAGATCACCCACTCTATGCATCAACCCGAGAACATGCCTCAAATGTGTCCTCCTTTCCAAATGGAATTACAGCTCCACCAAAACAAAACAAAGCAAAATTTAAAAAAAAAATTAAAAACATTAAAAAATTTAAAAATTTTAAAAACGGGGAAAAGAACGCAGCCTCCCCACCTTCCCAGCACCAAAACACCCCAGTCTGTAGTCTCAACAGCACGGCTTGCAGCCGGGTCCCCAAAGCAGCAGGAGTCTCTCCGTATGCACACCGTGTTTGCAAAGTGCTGCGGGGTCCCTTCAGGTGAAGGCACCGTTTGAGCAAAAGGAGTTATTAATAGAAAGCAAAATGTGTTCGCTATATAACACCCGCAATGTTGGACTTGAAGAGGAAAGATGAGTTGGAGGTTAAAGCAGTAACTTGATGAACAGCTTGGTTTGTGTGTGTGCGTATGTGTGTGTATATATATATACACATATATATAAAAAAAAATAAAGGACATTGGAAGGATATCCAGAATGTTGAGTTATAAATCAAGAGAAATAAAATTTCCATCCTATAAAACTTTCCTAAAACTGCCTTTCCCCTCCTGGCTGGTGCCGATGGTCATGCTAGCAGGAGAGCATCCATGCTCTTGCCTCGGTGCGGCAAGGTTTATTTGAAGGTATCAGCATTAGTGCTATGAATACATTCAGCTAAGAGCAAAGAAAAGCAAGATTGATGTAGGATAGAGTGCAGAAGTACTTAGAAAGTGAAGGCTTGTTCAGCCGGTAGGAGACAGGAAAAGCAAAGGTCGTGCTCTAAATGGGAGAGAAGACAAATTTACAATGGCTGTTTGTGATTTATTTGGCAAAGGACGGACAGGGAAAAGTCCTGCTGTCTAAATTAGCTGATCCTTCTCCTCTTCTCTTTATTTATTGTTTGTGTTACAGCTACTGTGGTAGCTTGAAGCTGCCAAGTGGAAGTGGGGTCTGCTCTACAGCATCTGCTCCAGCATCCAGGAGAAGCTGGTGGCCTAAACAGACACGGCAGTGACCGGAAAGGGAGAAGGAGAGATGTTTGACATGTCCTTTGATAAGATAACTGACTTAGCAGAGAAAAGAAATGTGAAAATCTAGCTGGTTTCAGTAAAGCATTTGATATGGGACCATGTGGGAAATGATTAAGCCAGGGAACGCGAACATCAGCAGAATGGGAAACTGAGTAAGGGAAATGACGATGATGAGCGTTGGAAGGCTGAGCTGCAGCCTGGAAGGAGGTTAGCAGTGTTTAACATTTTTAAGGTTGACTTTGGCACAAAAAAGTAGGGCAACGCTGATGAGACCTCCTAATGACACAACGTCATAGGCAGCAGCAATACGGAGGAGGATCAGGGTATCAGAGAGGAAGAAAGGGATTGACCTTGACTGCCCTGTTCAAAATGGGATGAAAATGATCAGTACTAAATTCTAGGCTCGGTACTAATCACCAGGATTTTTTAGTATGGGGTGGGAGCTCCAAGGCTCTAACTGCCTAAGAAGGAGAATGACATGGTGGTCCTGGTCACCAAAGGGTGAGTGAGGGATTCATAAAGCATCTGTGATGCCCACAAACATGACATGTGAGTCTCGGTAGAAATGGGGACCTCATCTCCAAAGGGCAACAGTCTGCATCTATGTTTCTTAAACAGTGATTTCATCTAGGAAGAGCTGGAGAAATGGTTGATACAGGGAGTAAAAAGGATACTAAAAATCTTTGACTGCTAGCTACAGACCCAAACAATATGGATACTGTGCTTGGAGACACTGAGCAGCAACCTCCAGATAGGAGACAAGCACTAAGTAACCCAGTGCCAACAAACCAGCAAATTATAACCTGTATCTTGTCTCAGACTGGAAATGAGATGATGGCTGCAAACCATCAGAGACTGAGTTCTTGGCATACCCTTCCAGCTGGCATCGTGCAACTAAAAATTCCCTATTTCTGAGACAGAACCTTGGGTCTTACTTGTAAAGACTAAGTAACAAACTAAGTAATTGGACTTACTGGTTCAGATGGTCCCATCCAGTCTCATGTGCCTAAAGCTCCCTGCTGAGGTGACACAGCTGAGCAGGAGCAGAGGAAAAATTGCTCAAGTACATTGACTCTATCACCTGAATGCCACCTCCATCTCTTCCTCCTGCTCAACCCTGTCCTACAGCACGCACAGCCCAGCTCCACCTTGCACACAAGTCAAAGGAGCAAAATTCAATATTGCCTACACTGCTGAGCAGCATCCAGTTGGCTTTTGAGGCTGGATATTGTTCACCTTAATGTGATTGAAGGGAATACGCTGGCAAATACTCTAGCTTGGAGATACTACCAAGTATCTCCAAGTTGCAGATACTAGCAGCCTTTCTCAGCTGGTGGACTATATCCAGAGGCGATTGAGACGCAGAGTGCGGCAGGATAGCTGCCTGCATCACCCACCTCCATCCTCTTCGTGTCTTAGTAAATACGAGGGCTTCCTCCACGCGTGGTTATTACGTACTCATACGACTGGTCCTTGTGGTATCAGCAGACATTGTGTCTCCTCCTGCTGCTAAAGGCACTTATCAAGCAACTGGTGAGCCAGAGCTCAGCCTTAGCCAAAGCTACCAAACACCTCTTTGAACAGCCTTTTCTGGATGGAAGAAAACATCCCGCTCCTTCCCTTCCAGCTGAGAGCAAAATTGGACCCACGTGCCTACATGGGTTAATTCTAATAACACACTCATCCAAAGTGGGAGTTTGTAGCCAAAACAACAGTGGGAGACAAAATCTGCCCAGGATTGTTCTCTGGCGCTGGAGCCTGGGACAGCCCACACTCACTCTCTTAAACCCCTTTAACCCCCAAAAACAAGGTGTTTACACCCAAGCTGCTTGTTGGGATCCGTTCTTGGCTCATACCCATGGCCGAACCCAGCCTGGGAAGTGGGCTGGGGACTCTTTCAACAACTGAAGAGTGTAGATGATCATGTCCCCAAGCCCCGGAACGTGTCCTGGAACTGTTTAATTTACTAATACAGACCCAGCCTATGGATCTGATGAGAAATTTCAGAAGGCAATGGAAAATTTCCCACCAAGTTTGGCACATCTGACAGCACGAGCGGTGTTAGAGAGTGTCTCACCGAGGTGGGACGTGTCCTCCACTGGAGATTTTCAAGGACAGGTTAGTTAAAATCAACCTGCTGTGGTCTAGATATATCCCCCCCCTTCCCCAGAAATGGGATGTGGACCGGATGATATTGGGAGGTCCTTCCAGCCCCACATTTCGACAACTATAATGATGGAATATGAATTCCCTGCCCTCGTGTAGCTTGCTCCAGCCCTCCTGTGTGGACACCCCTCCCTAAATTATCTCCTCTGTATCTCAGAAAAATACACAGCAAGTCTCCAGCACTGACTCATTCATCTCTATAGCTACTACAGATTTTCATTTGCTCCACATCTTTAGCACCTCCAGGGCTTGAGATGAATGACAGAACATTAGCAACAGGCAATTCATTAATACTAGAGGCAGTCCAAAATTTTCCATTGAAGCCTTTCTTTGTTTGTTTCCTCTGATAGGAAAGGAAATTGGTGGGGAAAAAAATAATCGCTTTGGTAAAAAACCAGATTGCTCTTTGGTGAAGAACTTGAAACCTAGGTTTCGCAATATTACTTCTCTGGAGAAAATTCATCACCTTACTGCTCATTCTGACACTCTGCAAAGGGGGTGAAATTTCCCCTTTCCCCTTTATTTCTTTTTTCTTCAGGAAATAAAGGTAAGAAAAGGAGAAGAATGCAAGACAAAGAAGAAGAAGAAGGAAAACAAACACGCAGGAAACAGCCAATTCTAACATTTTTCCATCATTTTCAAACAAAAATGGAAAACATTAATTCCTTCTTGTGTTTTCGCCAAACGTGCTTCCAATTGTTCCACTTCCACCAGCAAACAGCACTGTCCGCACGTTTTATCACTTATTCTCTCTGTTCCCACACCCCCAGGGTCAACCCCTGTCCCCTCCATCCTTCGGTACCGCAGGGAGAAGAGCTCTGCCCATCCCTTCCAGGAGTTCAGGGGGCAAAATCCCCTCCCAAGCACTCGAGTACTGGGGTCACCGGGGCCACCTCTGGGTCCAAGACAGATAAAACCCTCAATGATGCCACCAGATCCTCCTATGGGACAGCAGATCATTGAGCAAGAAAAGGCTCCATCCAGCAGCAACAGCTTTCCATGGAGCCGAGAAGCCCCCAGGCTGGGTCCTGACTCCTATCCAGAAGTCACATCAGCCCCATAAACCGAGTATTCCTACTCACTGAAGGATGCCCCCTGGTCCTTACTTGGTCCCTCCGGGTCCAGAGGCCACCACAAGAAGAAGGACTGCAGGGATGAGGGCGTTAAAGCCCCTGTAGTGCTGCTTGGGCAGCTTTGTGGAGGGAAACTGAGGCACAAAGCACCTCGGTGCTGGAACCTGTGTCACAGCAGTGGCTGCCAGCACTTGGACCCCAGAAGAACAACAGCAATCAGGAGAACGATGCCTCGGAGCTGCACCTTGAGCCCAGCCCCAGCCCTGATGTGCTGTGTAGGGGCTCAGGTAGGTCACTCGGCACCCCTGCCTCAGTTTCCTCACAGCCAAAGAGGAATAGTCACAGGGTGCTAACTGGCAAGCAGATGCCATCGTGCACGGCTTGATCACCTTCAAACCTTCTTGTCACCGATGGCTTCAAACTAGACGTTGCCCTGGGAGTCCCTTAACTTTTGGAGACCACTAGGAATGAGCATGTCCCCCCATTGTTCCCCTTGGTTTGCCAAGGGGATTTATTTGGGCATAAGTACATAAATAAATCCTATAGATAAACAAGTATTTAATAAATGGATATAAATAAAGATGAATAATATAAAGATGAATAATATAAAGATGAATAATATAAATAATATAAATAAATCCTAGTTATTCTGTAGGATCTCTGGGCACAGGCAGTCTCTTGCAGACATGCACAGCTCTCCCATTGCTGCTCTGGCCTCGCTGAAGGCTTCTGGGCTCAAATGCTAATGCAAACAAATCATCCATCCCTCGGGCTGGGAGTAGCCTCCATCCTCCGTGGCCATCACCGCCAGGCATCGTCTCTGCTCTGTAGGTCCGGGCAGACCTGGGAGGAGGTCACAGGCACATAGTCTCTGCAATATTAATTTGTCTTGGTATAAAGAGGTTAGAAAAGGGAATTCCTCCCTTTAGCATGGACTTCCCGATGACCTTGGGCTAGTTGCTTACTCTATCCCATCTGCTGCCTCACCTGGAAATAATACTCAGGGGGACAGAGCGAGTTTAAAAACCATTACCAGTGTGCTCTTTGGTTTCATCAAGGAATTGTTTCCCAGCCTTGGAGCATCACATTACGCTGATTTGCAGCGGTGGCAGAGGACTGTAAGGAAATCTCCCCCTGCTCCCTGCTGCTGGGGAGCCTTCATCCATGCACAAGCCCAGCAGAGGCCACGGAGGACAAGCCCCACGCGAGCCATCCTCGCTCCTCTGTAACAAAAGGTCACTAGGAGATAATTTTGGCTGCTGGGTGGCCCAAAAGGTTGCCCAAATAGGCTGCGGAGTCTCCATCCTTGTTCAAAACCCACTCAGTAGGGACTCCTGTGAGCAGCAAGGTTCTTGATAGTAATAGGGATTTGGAGAATCTGGCTTTTAAAAAGAACCCAAACAATAAACAACACTTACAAGATGCCTAATTTGAACGGAAAATGAGAACAATTAGCCACAACATCACTTATGCATTAATGAAGAGGCGCTTATGTTCCAGGGTTGAGCATCAGAGCAAACGCTTCTCTTGCAATACGCTGCAAGGAAGAAAAACATGGGAGTGGAAGAGCAGATAAGGACCCAAGGGCAAAGAGAGGCCCTAAGGCTGTCCTGAAAGTTGAGGAGCAACACAAGGAGGGCTGGAGCCTTCCAATTCCTCTTGGGTTCAACATCTGAGCTGACCCAACCCCTTTGCTCGGGGAGGAAAGCCAGCCCAGCCCATCCTGCTGCAACAGCGGCCGTATGAATTTGCTGGAGCAGACAGGAGGGATGGTACGTGGAGGGACGGTAGGGTGAGCGATCTGCATTTAAATATGCAAGTAAATAAGTCTAATTATCCTTTGCGCCAGCGGAAGAGAGCAACACACCAGCTCTTCAGCTCTAGGACAGCTTTCTGCTTTAGTCCTGCGCTCACTGAGATAAGCCCAGACCTTGGAAGATGACCAGACAAAAAGCTGAATCAAAAATCACGGCTGGCCAAAACAGATTAAAGGACCGTGTCACTTCTGGAAAACCCTTTCCCCACACCCTCCATCCTCGCAAAACAGAGACCCTGAAAATCCCTGGCCATTTTCTCACGTCTCAGCTGACCACCACCGTCACACCTGGATGCACCTGAGCCCACAGCATCACTCACATCCCCAGCAAGAGCCAAAGCTGCCGCCGAACTACAGCAAAAATCACAATTTCAATGCTTGAACCGTTTCCCACCCGGGGACATGGGAAAGGGGATGACCTCCAGCTCTGCCGTGTCACACCATCACCGGTGGGACAGAGGAGTCAAATCCCAGCTTCATTTTAAATCTGCATAAATTTACTACCTGTTTGACAGCAGGGTGTCACCTCTAAATCTCCCTGGGGAAGAAAATCAATCATTCAAAGGCATAAACACCTCGGCATTCACGTGGGTACGGGGAGAAGCAAAAAGGCTGAGATTACACTTTTGCCACAACAAACCCCAGCTTTGCTCTCCGCCACCTCCACCCCGGCCTCGGCAGCGGTGGGCTCTGCCAAAGAAAGCTCTGGAAAACACAATCGCAGCAAATCCTCCTTGCAAATGTACGTGCAGGGCAGCCACCCCATCACTTTTGTTTGTGCATTCCCGACGCATCCAACCCCTTCACCCGGAGAGAAATAACAACAGCAGCTCGCGGCAAGGAGTTTTCGCGCTCCGAATCCCCAAGGGGGTCTCTTCTTGGGGTGAAATAAGGGCACCCCCTTCTAGCCCGGGGTGGGGGGATGATGGGGGGGGGGCACAGAGGGATGTGCCACCCCCACCCACGCTGCGTTAAACATGGCAGCATCCGAAGGCTGCCCCACCCAAGCGGCCTAGGACGTGTGTCACCCGCATCCCGCCACCTCCCCGGGATGCTTTGTCTGGGGGATGCTACCGGCCTGGGGTGCTGCGTGGGACTCTGTCGCGCGTGGGGCACCCCGCTGGCGGGTGGGGGCCCCCACCGGCGCCTGGGATGCTGGGGATGCAGCGATGCGGTCGGGATGCCGGTCCTTTGGGTTGGCCGCGTCACGGCAAGCAGGGATGCGCTGGGAAAGGACCAGCGTTGACTCGCCCGTCCCGGGGTAGCGACCCAAACCTCGCTCCCTGCCGAAAACCAAGGTGGTGGGTGGGCGTCTCGGAATTTTGGGATGCGGGGCGGGGTGGGCAACACACTCGAACCTCCTGCAACCCCCCCCCCCGATAGAAAGGACCCCCGTCCTCATTACCTGCACAGCACCTCCCCACGCCCCACCAACGCCACCCAGCGAGGTGGGGGATTCCAAGGACCCCCCCGAACTATCTCAAAGCCTCATTCCCCCGACTCCCAGGGCGGGATGTCCCTCCCGGGGATGGGCAAGAGGGGACCGGAGAAGGGCTGGCGAGGAGCCCGCGGGTTGCTGGGGGGGGGGGTCGGGGTTTCGGGGGGGGGTCTCTCACCTGTAGGACGAGCTGACCCCCGCCGCCACCTCCTCCTTGATCTGCCTGTTGAGAGCATCGGCGGCCGCCCTGCCTCCCCCCGGCTCCTCCGCCT
The DNA here is from genome assembly GCF_000737465.1 of Haliaeetus leucocephalus. NCBI lineage: Eukaryota > Metazoa > Chordata > Aves > Accipitriformes > Accipitridae > Haliaeetus > Haliaeetus leucocephalus. Next base: position 5,388,896 of record NW_010972972.1, on the reverse strand, counting down.
TCTTGCGGCCCTTCTCTCTCCCCTCCCCGGCCCGCAGCGCTTTGGGCTGTTCATCCTCCCCGTCGGGGTCTTCCTCTTTCTTCTCGGAGCCGAGGAGAACCTTCCGGCGCTTCTCTTGAGCCGGTTTCTCCGGGGAAGCGCGCTCCAAGGCGAGGACGGGGGAAGGTCCCGGTTTGGGGATCCAGGGGTGGTCGCCCCGCTTGGGGATGGGCCAAGCTCGGAAATCCTTCTGGTACTGGGTCTCCTTCTCGAAGGGCGTATCCGAGGGCTGGTACTCGCTCTTGGGCTTGCAGCTGGGCTCCGGCCGCTGGACCTTCCAGGGTTTGTAATCGTGGCGCATCACGGAATCGGCCGGCGGAGAGACGTGCGGGGCCGGGCCGGGCCGGGGAGGACCGGGAACCGCTTCCCCCGCCGCCTCCCCACCGGGCTGGGTGTCGATGGGAGCGGCGGGGCGCGGGAGGGGCGCGGGGGCGGCGGGATGCTCGGTGGCCTCCGAGTATTTGGTGAAAACCAGCGGGACGGCGATGTCCGCTTTATCCAGCTGGTTCCAGAAACGGGCGATGCAGCAGGCGCGGGTGATGCAGGGCCACGCCATGGCGGCCCCCACCACCCACCCACCCCCCCC